>NC_044281.2:46264660-46601994 GCF_004027225.2 Strigops habroptila | reverse complement strand
AAAAAAATAAAGACACAGCAGAGTGCAGATAAGAATAATTGAAAAAAAGCTATGTGGCAGTTTACTTGTTATCCTTTTTCTTTACCTACAGCTTTTTCATCTGTCCCAGTTTATTTCCATCAGTTTTTTGTTTAAGTACTTACTGCCCCTGAGCTGTACTTCAGCAGAGATTGTTAACAGTGTAGCAAAGGCTAACAGCAAAACCCAGCACCAGGAATATTTACGAAGGTGTGTTGATTTTAAACACTTCTTTCAGACACAGAAATACATTTTCTCCTTTACAAGAATGCTTTGACTCACCACGTGTGTGGCATTAGCTTGTTTTTGTGGGGTCTTTTTCTTTTTTTTTTTTTCATTTGTTAACTCTGACTTCCTCTTGAATTTTTATGTTTTCTCAGGCTCACAGGTCCAGTGTAATAGTGAACCTAGTGCTGATTTTTATTCTTTTGTAATATAGTTACATTAAATTTTTATGGATGCTCTTCATGTGTGATACGCTCTTCAGCAGAAGGGAATTAGTGAATATAACACGACACACTTTAATTTTGCAGTGTTTTTATATTATTATGTTGAGCACTTCCATGTTCATTATGCTTCTGACTTAATAGTGCTGCATATGTCATAAGGAGCAGAGTTGGAAGAAATTAAAAGCTTATTTTAATTATATCGTAGGATCATAGAATGTTTTTGCTTTGGAAGGGACATAAAGATCATCTAGTTCCAACCCTCCTGCCATAGGCAGGAACACCTTCCTGGTTGTTGAGCAACCTAACCAGGTTAGATTGCTCAAAGCCTCTTCCAACCAGGCCATGAACTCTTCCAGGGATGGGGCAGACACAGCTTCTCTGAGCAGTAAGTTCCTATGTCTCACCACCGTCATTGTAAAGAAATTCATCTTAATATCTGGTCTAAAACTACCCTCTTTCAGTTTAAAGCCATTCCCCTTTGTCCTATCCATACAGACCCCTGTAAAACACCCCTCTCCAGCTTTCTCGTTGACCCTGGGAGGGTTCCCACTGGGAGGCTGCTCTTCTTCAGGCTGAACAACCCCAGTGCTCTCAGCCTGTCTCCACAGAAGACATGCTCCAGTCCTCTGGACATCTTTGTGGCCCTCCTCTGGACTTGCTCCAGCTGGTCCACATTCCTCTTTTGTTGGGGGCCCCAGAGCTGAATTAATCATGGATAGATTTTTTTCCCTTTCTTAGATAAAAGTACTCGTTACAACTACTTGGTACAAGTTGCAAACGAATTAACAATTGAATTCTGCCTTTCACTGTATGAAGCTGTAGGAAATGTAGGTGTAGCTCAACCCAAAATTTAGAAATACTGTTACCTTTTGTTTCTTGAAGAACTAACACTTTGCTTTGTAGAAAACCTACATGCTAACTTTACAGATACTGTACCAAAAGTCATGAAATTAAGTTCTTTGGTAATACTGGTCAGTCCACACACTGTGGATTCATCAACATCTGGACAAAGCAACATGTCAAAATAGATGAAAATCCTGATAACTGCAATACGAAACTTCCTTTAGCTCCATGAGCTGCTGTAGGAGGGAACACTTATCTGGCTACCATTGTGAGACAGAAACTGTAATTAAGCTACCAAAGACATAGGCATAGCAGTGAGGTGAACAATTCACTCCCTTATTTTTTTCAAAAAGCTAAAAAGTATATTTTTCTTTTTTTCAGTGAAAATATAAATAGCAAAAAGAAGGGTTTGTTTTGTTCTGTTTTGCTTTTCATTGGGAAGTTAACAATGTTACTTTATTTTCTTTATTATCTCCTTTCTCTTTTTGAAGAGAAAAGGCAGAAAAGAATTTTCCCCCAAAAGAAAATAAGAAATACTTGAAATATTTTCACTGTTATAAAATATCGAGTTTTTGTGAAAGCACTGTTTTTAAAAGAAATGTTACAAAAAATCCTCTTGAAGATAGTTTTGCCAAGACTCAGCACTTTGTGAGGAGGATCGGGATCTGATCTCTGCAATTTGCTATGTTACTCTTTTAAACTGGGCTTGATTCTCAGAAATAGGACGGCTTTACTGTGTGTACAGATTTGCATCCAAAAATTTTCAATTTTTCATCTCTGTAATATTCATTACTTCCACACTGCGTGTTTGAAAGTCAACTATACATTCAGAAATCAGGTTTTTAGGATCTTAACCACTGAACAGCCACATATGTCAAATGTTACTTGACTAGTTAGCAACCACCTCACACCTGTACTTGGCCTCTGAACACTGGCTTCAGTGCAACCTGATTCACCATTGGGATGCTGTGCTACTTGCTGGAGCAGGCTTGTCCTTCTCTCTGAGCATCCCAAACACATGTACCAATTTATGAGCAAGGTGTTGACCACTGAAGTTGCAAATTTCATTTGAAGTATGAACTGCTTCTTCCTTCAGTGGGGGCTTTTGAACTCCTTAGGGTGTCTCCAAAAGCAACTGGTTGCATAGGACTGAATTGGTTTTCCCGTCCCAGACAGAAAGATGATTTTGTCCCTAGAGCTCAGTAGTGTTTCTTGCCCCATAAGTAAGATGATCTATCCACTCTCCAGAAATTAAAGTTTTCCTTTCTCATATCCAATGTAAACTTTTTACCAACTCTGTGAATCAGTTTTCCTTTCCTGTATCATTCATCCATCTTCATGTCAAGGGTTTTTCTTGTACTTGTACTTTTCTGACTTTTCCCTACCCTTATCCAACCTGTCACTTCTGTTCCACAGTGCCCCAAAACAGGTACTTCCAAGAGGATTTTTCAAGGTGTTTCTCTGTCTCTCTCCTCTTACGTGAATGTCTTAAAGTTATGCTGTTTCTTTGCCCCAAAGAACCCTACAAACAACAGAGAGGGGAGGGAGGTAAATTCTGTCTTGGTTTAATGCTTTTCTCCTGTAAATCAGCCATAGGAGGTTTCAAAACTAAAATTTATATGCAGATGCTAACTATTTCCCAAAAAGCATATTAACCAATTGTATAATGAACATAGTGTGCTTCAGAAGCAGTTGCACAGAACTTGGCATCTCTGCTTTCCAAAATAAATGAAATGAACTCCCCTGCAAAACCAGCCGAAACTTGGTCCTAATGCTGCTAATAACAGTTTGGAAGCATGAAATCATAAAAGCATCAGACAGGATCCTTTTTCTGTTAATATTTTATCTGTTTCCTGACTGTCTTCCCCTCTTATTTTCTAAAAAGCTTAAAAAAAAGAATTTAAAAAAAAAAAAAAAAGGGGGCAGAGTGCAAGTGTTACCAAAATCTTGCAAGCGTAAATGCAAAGCCGTTGCATTTGTGGAGCTCATATTCAGGGTGCCATCTACTGGCATGCAAGGCCGGTACCACTGTCAGGAGTCAATGGAGTTTGAGCAGCAAAGGATCTCTACCTAGAAATCCTAAAGGAGCAACTTCTGTAACTTGTACCTTTCTTTCATGTCCTGTAATATTCTGCAGGATCTCACCATGCTCTACACTAAGACAAATAAAATCTGATTGTGAAAATGTTGACATTTGGGTTTTTATCTTTTATGGTAGTTCCTGTAACTTGGGTGCCTCAGTCTCCTTGTTATACTCCGATGTATGTGAATTAGTTCCAAGTTTGGGGAAAATTAACCAAGGTTCAACTAGATTAGAATAAACATTTTCAGAAGTCTTTTCAGACTTATCATTTACTGACTGTGTTCCTATTTGAGATCCAGGGCATGCCTTTGTCAAACTATTAAACTTTTTTCTAGCACTTCATGTGCTGACACCACCAGGCAGCCACTAGCTAATTAAAACTCATAATGCTCCCAAGAAGAGATGTGTCAAAGTCTTATAGGTGGGAGATTTCAGAAGAAAATCTGAGAGATGTGCTCCAGCCAAACATTGGATTGGTGACAGAGCCAGTGTCGTTCTTGTCTCTCAAGTCTGATCAGCTCTCCAGCCTGGAGCCTACTGAAAATCTGTTGAGAAGCAATTTCGATTTGATACCAACATGAAATACAAAATGGGTTGACTGTCCAAGTTTAGAAGGAGGAAAACAATCATTTCCTATTTAGAGCTGCTGCAGACCTTACTGCCAAAATGGCAAAGTGTCCCTGCGACATGGATTTGAGCAGCGACCGGTCTGGAGGGTGGTAAAAAGTGTCTTGGGTAGGGGGAACACTCAGTGTTGTCTAACAAAGGTCCACATAAAGAGTTTTCCCCAGTGTCATATACCAACTCACAGCAAAAACAGACATGCATAATCCTGAGCAGCAGAATATATATAGAAACAGCTTTAGCCTATATTTTTCCTCTTTTTTTCTGTGATTTAACTTCTGTAGGGAACCTTGAGTAACTAATTCAATGTAGGAAGCAGCCATGATCATAAGCTTTACTGTTGCTTTTATTAAAATGAGTGTTTCTATCACAGCTCATAACATTGAGTGAGTAATGGCTAATATTGAAGCACTTCTTCTCATTTCTGTCTTCAAGAGTGCTGTGTTTCCTCGTATTTCCATTATTTTAGCTGTATGAGTTCAAATCCCCCTGAAGATATTCAAAAGCATTCTGGACATGGCCCTGGGCAACCATCTCTAGGTTGAGCAGGGGACTTGGACCAGATGACTTTCAGACGTCGCTTCCAACCTCAACCATTCTGTGACTACATGACCTCTCCTTATCATTCTCTATATCTGAGGCAGTTTTCTGTAAAGAATTGATTTATCAGGGCCAGGAGAGGGTGAAGCCAGGAGGGTTGTGTCATTCCACCAGCATAATAACTATGGTCCTGCTCAGAGACATGCAGTAGTGCTCCTCATCTCCTTCTCTCACACTGGTACCATATCTTCCTCTCCTCTGATGCCTTCATAGAAATTGACATTCTTAAAATCAGGGAATTTCATCTTCTAGAGTCTTCAGAGGCTGGGGAGATGTTTCTAGAAAAAGTTGTGATCTTCAAACCCATTTGGAAAATGCTGATTTTCAACAGTTTATATTATAATTGCATTTAAATGGATTTCCATTGCTCTGGCTCCATAATTGGGAAACCAGCTTATATAGCATCTCTTCCTCACCCATCTTCTTCTACGGTTACACAGGAATATAAATAGCAAGTCTTCTTGTGACTCTTACCATATTACTTCTCCCACAACTTACATATAGTAGTGCCAGAGTCAACTGGGGAAGGGAGGGAGGAAAGTAGAGAAAGTGCTGTACATCACTGTCCTGACGTTTTGCACAAGAACTATGAAGCAACTCTTGCTGATGAAAAACATTTTGGGAATTTAAATTGTTAGAATGCAGTTTATTGAGTTGCACTAAGTCTGACACAGAAGGTTGAACAGCAGCACTGCTAGAGAAGGTGATCATTCTCTACGAGTTCCCCCTACTCCTCCAAAGGCTTGAGAGCTGATGTGCTCAGCCATTTCTTCGTTTTCAAATATTTAAAAATGAACAAGAGAAATAAAAATCCCATCTCTGTTGTTGGTAGAATATAAAAAATAAGTGAAATTTTATTAGATCTGGGTTTGAATCTAGGACACTAGCAGGGTTGCAGCATGGTCCTGCAATGCACTTGTAACATGAATATGTTGAACTGTGGAGGTAAGTTATGTTAATTGGCTTCACAGCATGTCGTTTTCCATTGCAAGATTGAAAATGTGTAGTGTGAGCAGGGCCAAAGACAAAATGTAGTGGCTGCCAGCTGGACGTGACAGAGGCTTGCAGGGAGATTACACCATAGACGAGAATGGCTTTTGAGATAAGGATAATCTTTTACATAAACTAACTCTTCCAAGGTAGTTTGGATGGGTGAGTGATAAGGACAATAATAAAACTACAGGCTGACACAGCTGATAGTTATCCTGGTGTTCAAAGAAGATCAAGATCTTGCCAGCAAGATAACTCAGCTTCTTCTCCTGACTACAGTGACATATAACTGGCATTGATACATTTTTGCATGGAGGATTCGTAGATTAATGCTCTTATTTTATGTTCTTCAGGTCAACCCAGTAACCATGGAAGGGTCTACAGCTTCTGATATGGCCTCCGAAAAGCCTAATCCTTCCCACCACAGTACGGGGGCTGTTCAAATGAGGGTCAAAAATGCCAACAGTCACCACGATAGACTGAGCCAAAGCAAATCTATGATTTTGTCTGAGAATGTGAAAGTCCCTGAGCCTGTAAGTAAAACACTCCTAACAGTTTCTGAGTCTTCTGATATTTTAAAAACTACAGAATTACCTTATGTGTGGTTAAGATACTGGTTTTGTGATCATCCCTTGCAAGGAGGGATTTAATGGCACTAACACATTTTTAGGAGTATGGCTAGGCACTGGAATAACAATTTTCCTTCAATGAAAGAAAGAATTTGGCTTTGGTGGCCATGATCATAGTAACTACTCAGCATTTCAACTCTCAAGTGTTACAGTACTTAAATATGGCTTCTGTAGCGCATAGTACTTACAGTATCAGATACATGTTATGATTTCCCAAAAGGCAAAAGTTAAAAGCTGACAAAGGAAAAAAAGATGGAAATTACAACTCTGTAAATAAAAGACAACTTTGTCCATAACAAAAATAAGTCTTGCTGTAAGAATGAATGAATTGTAACAAGTAAGATACCAAAGTTCCTTTCTTATTGTAATAGTTGACAGAGTTGAAAGAGTTAACTCTTTTTTTATCCATTACTTTTTTCCTTTTATTTTTAAATTAGTTAGCGATAAACTCTATTGCCAATTGTGTCCCTGCCCCATACTCCTTCTGAGCTACTAAACAAACTGATTGATATGAGTCTCCCCCGGTTAATTTTCTTCCATAATGGTAGCAACTTGCAGCTGAGGCCATATGATGTTACAAAATTATTTATGCAACGTTAGCCACTTTTTGGATTCCAGATCCATTTTGTTCTCAGAGAATGCAAATGAGGGAGAAAACTCTGTTAGCTGGGGACAGAGTCCCAGGTCTCAGTCACTTCTCACAACCATGCCAAACATTAATTTTTTGTTTCTTGATGTAATGGATTCCTATGAAATATTCAGCTTCTAAAAAGTTATTAAATGGAAGAAGCCTGCAATAACAGCTGTATTTTTTTCCTTTTTACTCAAAGATCAAACTCAAAATTCAGATTTATTTACAAATACATTATTTTAGTCATTAATTTCTCTGATATAGTGATATAGCTTAACTAATTTCACTTTGTATTTCTGGAAAGAAAAATCTCTTTAGATCTTAGCAGCTGATAAGATACTCAAGTACCTTCCATTTAAATGATACTGTTTTGCCTCAGACACACTGTACATGTTTCTTCCTTCTTATCTGACATGGAATGTTCCTCCATTACAAACCTGAAACAATGCTTATAGTAATTTACTGGGAATACTATAATGTATTATCAGGAAGAACTGTACCTTTGAAAAAGTTTAAAAGTTAAGTATATTTAATAATGCCTAACATATTTTATTGTCTGTGTTTAACAAAAGGCACTAGGCTGCAGTCGTTTTTGACAAGCATGAAAACATCACAGCATGAGACTGCAAAAGGAATTATGTAGAGAAATTACAAGTGATCCATCTCTCAATGAATTATCCACCTCAATAGCCTGCAGAACTCAGCTACCAATTAACACCTACTTTATTACATGTTGGGATGTACTTAATAACTTTCATGTGTTTATGCACTATTACCTTGACTGATGCCTCTTGTACAATTAGGCATAATTGGCATATCAATATGCAAAAGTTAAAAGGATTAACCCTCTTAAAACTAATGAGCATTTCTGTATCCAGCTGCTAAATGAGACAAAATTAGCATTTTTCACTTTTGGGCAGGATTTTATCATGCAGTTTCTCATTGTTGATATTACCTTGTTACATAACTTTAGTTTTGGGGATAGTATTCTGGACTGTTACCGAGCAAGGGCTCTAAAAAGTTAAATTAGACATAAATATTCACTGCCACATTCCAATAACCATAGCAGGTACAATATATGTTCATTGGCTGAGAGCTGAAAAGTTGCTTTATGTTGCATTTGTTTAGTAGCTAATTATGGAAAAGTGGAATTTTACTTAGTATATGTCATTTTACCAAGCAAACTTGGCTCTGACATAATAGATTGAAAGCTTGCCATGTTACTAATTTCCTTTCTATTTCAATTCTTTTCATCTCTTTTTGCCATGCAGAATTTTCTGACTAGATAGATATTGACAGACTGAAAGCGTTTTGGCGTATTTACTTAAATAAGCTTCTTAAAGTTGTTTGCTAATGCCAAAACTGAAAGCAAAATTCCTAAGGATCCAAACATTTTCAAATATGTGCTTTAAATGCGTAAGATTCAGGTTAAAAGACCAGTGAAATATCAGTTGCTTGTAGCAATTGCATGCTGACATATCTGAATCTGTGCATGAGACTCACAAAGGATTTTGAGGAAAGTAATGGAGGAGAGTACTCTGCCCAAGTGTCTTGAAAAAGCAGGGTCCAACTGATATGCACACACATGCTCATATATATGTATATATGTACATTTAGTAATCTTGTTTTGAAATTCGTGACGTTCTTTTCTGGGGCACTCATATACAGAGTCTTCAATTTTGCATTTAAAGGCACACAGATCCCTATTACCGGTGTGTTAAGCAGAGCCAATTTATTTTGTACTAGAAAATAAAAAGGATTTATCCTGATCTTTCTATTTGTAAATTTACTATTTTTAACAGTCTGCCTCTCTTTCAGTGATAGATATAATCTACAAGGTATCCACTGATTATGCTTGTTTTCTATTTTGCATTGACTGAATATTTTTGTGCTATCATTGGAGAGATTTTTCTTTTAAAAGACAAGAAATAGCTGAAAAAGGTACTCCATATTACTCTTTCGCCACCGATATTTTGGTGTATGCAGTATGTTCCACTAATATGCGGGTCAAATCCTTTTTACTCAACTTAAGGAAAACCTACTGACTTCAGTGGATTAAGGCAATCAGCATCTGCCACATTTTTAAATATCAATCGAAAAAATATATTTCAAAAATATATTTCTAAAATATATTTTTTTGAAAAAGAAAAAAATCACTCTGGACAAGAAAGGGCAAAAATCTGGCACAAAACTAGAACGATGACTAGTGATTTATAGAGAAGAAAACACATAATTTTCTGTAAGGGATATTTTTGTATTCTTGAGCATTGGCTGTGGTGCTTGTGAGCACACCTGGGGCTATAGTTTTGAAGATGGACAGATTATTTTCTACAGGGTGACAAAAAAGGATATGCATCATACATCAGTAGGGCCATATGCACTTGCGTGTTTTGTAGTAGTGAAGATGCAAATGTGGAATGCATAAGCTAACTGATGCAAGAGTTAAATGTAAATTCTTGGGGGTTTATGTTATTTATTTCGATGGAAATGCTTCAGCTTTGTGCAAAGGCTGAAATTGATACTAATGTAGAGTTTAAAGAGCACAAATCACTAAGCTGGACACAGACTGGCAAGCGAGGGCTCTTTCTGTGTTTAATGTTAGTGTCTGAACTAGCAATGTAAATGAATATTTGCTATTTTCATCTGTTAAACCCCAGGGAAGTGCATTTTGCTTCATTCAGAACAACTTCAAACAATGAAATGTCTTTTTTTATTGGTGTCTATATTAAGAATTAGAACCTATTTAGACATTCCAAAATGTTAATGTATTAGTGCTTTTTTCTGATTAGGTTAAGCAAATGGGTAGGTTTGTTTATCTCTCTAATACATTATCAAGGAAACAGGAAGCAATCTTCTTTTGTTTTTTACTCCTGTGATCATAGAACACTTGCCAAAGTTATGGCTAGCCAAAAAGACAGAAATAAAATTGCTAAAAATATAAGCCTTCTGTTTAGCAGAGTTTTTGAGCCATATTTTGAAATTGCAGGGCTTGTACATGTTTACTTCAAATCAAGCTTATAGTTAAGTTTGAGGCTTTGTTTTTATAGATTGTCCTGAAGTAGATCCTGATATTTAATTAATATGACACTAAATCACATTGAATTGATAAGACTTGGCATCTCAAACAAAGGTAATTGCCCGTATTGGTTTTCTACAAAAATAGAGCTGCTTGGAAAATGTGCAGCCAACACAGACTGTCAACTCCATTTATAGATCAATATGTGAAAACCATTGATCAGGCAGGCATGTGTAACAGTAACACTTTGCATTTATTTGTTGTTTTTATACCATGTTAAGGCTTACAGGATTATCGGCTTCCAAAATATTTTGACTTCCTCGTAAATATGTTATCTGTTTAATGTTAATTACAAGACAGTCTCCAGCCCTCTCTTAGAGTATTTTCAGTTTCATTGCTATGGGTAGTTTTAGCTGAAAATGGATTATTTCCAGCTTTGAGAGATCATCAGAGCTTCTTTTGTAGTATAGTTTATTTAGGGAAAGTTTTTAAGGATTCATTTTTTTTACCCAGTTTACTTTTTTTTTTCCTGGAGGATAAAACAAATCTTAACAAAATACTTCTAAAAGCAGAAAACCGTTTCCTATAATAGTTGTGTACATCTGAAGTGGAATATTCTCTTTATTGTGTTCTAATAGTGACTGCTCAGGCATTATACACTGGAAATTTTATCATCATACACTAGTCCATTATAGCTGCACCTACATTTATCACTGTAAGGAAATAGCTATGTTCCCTCCAAGGTGTTACACAAACCATGTAATACCTTTTTCCACTTTAAATATTTCAGGGTAGGTATGAAAGCAGAGAGTCCATGAACACAGTCCAGTTTCACTTCTTGAACATGAATATGGTAAAAAATAAAAATTATTTGTTGAGTAACATTAGTCATTCTCCTTTTTAGTGCAGGAAAATGAGAAATGAAGTGTGTCATATGTGCTCTTACTGTATTCAAACTGGTTTTGTGCTTTCAAAACCTAGATCTGCTCTCTGTTGTGTTTAGCATTTGCAGACAGACTCACTTGGCCCTTGATTCCAGTTTTTCAGTTATTTCAGCACAGGAGTCCCTTGCTCCCCACCTGAGGAGCTGCTCCCTCTCTGGAACAGAGGCCTTCAGCTTCCACTGGCAGCACTCCCAGATGTGCCCCTATATGCTCATGTATGTTCTGCATAGCTTAAAGTCCTTTGACTTAGAGGCTGAAAGTAAAATACTTATGCATTAGAATATATCAGGATTTAATTTACCTTCAATAAGCAATTTTACTCAATGGAGCAGTGCAAGTTGCCTCCCAACCCTTTTTCAGGATTGACATTTTGTGTGCAGAAGTACTTTCAGGCTCAGAACAAGACTTTCGTTTTTCTGATTTTTTTAATTTTTTCCTTTTATATGCACTTTGAGAAGTTATTCTTTATCGTATATTTGAATTATAGCACTTCAACTGAAATAATCCTGGCTAAAAAGAAGTTAATTTTATTGTTAAACTCCCCGTTTATTTCTCCTCCAGACATTTTCACTGTACCATTTCAGCTGTGTAGCTTGATAGGCAGCATCATAACGAGATCATTAAAAAAAAAAACCAAACCCTTAAAAGAAAAACAACAACCCAGCACCTATTTCTTCTTAAAAGCGAGGATAAATTTATTTCAGCTCTATTAAGCGGGTGGTGAATGTAACTGGTTTGGCTTCCTTGTTAAACCAGACTGAAGTTCAGACACGATATTATGTGAGTTGGAATTGCTGATTTTGACTTTTACTCAGCGTGACAGAAGGGTAGAAAAAAGGTTCAAAAACCTCCCTTTTTTTTTTTCTCAATCTTACATTATCTCACGCTGTGAAAATCTTTACTCTATTTACCAAGCACAAATTAGTCTTGCCAAAGGTTCTGAAAGTTTGCTACTTCAGCTTAGATCCCAAAACTTCAAAGGGAGATGCAACTCTACAAATTAGTGTATGTGCTCTGCCATGGCTATTTTAACTTGAACTTAACTAAATTCGTTTATAATTTAGTGCTGATTGAACACTGCCATAAATGTACATTGGATACATTTTTTAAAGTTAGTCCTCTGATTACTAATTTGAACAAAAAAATCTAACCTTGTTAGCATCTGGACTTATTTTCATAATAACAACCCCTTCAGAACCTACAAAGTAATGAATAATTGACAACAAATGAAATGTTTTGATAGTTGTCGGCACAAAGCATGTTTAATGTTTTGTGTTGCTTCCTAGCTAATTATGTAGATGACACATTTGTCAGACCTTGACTGCCATTAGAAACGTGTTTCCAGAGGGGAGAAAAACAGGCTATTCATAGAGTAATTAACTAGAATGCTCAATGACCTGTGAGAGATTCAAATGGCTGCCAGTTCAGACATTGTTTTGTTACAGAAGCAGAGGGGTAATTAAAATTCCAAATTACAGTGCTATGATGAAGCATTTGTTTGTTGACAGTATACTCTTACTCTAGTTTGTTAATTCTTTTTTAAATTGCTTCTAATTCATTTTATGGCTTTAGGAGTTCCGTCTTTGAATTTACTGACAACTAATATTATGGTAAATTGTTCTTCAGCAGAGTACTGCGGGCTTGGCAGTTTCATGAGAGCACAAGGTGGGTGGGATAGAATCGCTGTTCTTTCCCTTAACTGACATACCATGTGCTGTCATCGAGATGCGGCTAAAGCGACACATCTTGTGAAATGATATGTTCATAAGTCTGTGTTAGGGAAGATGTCTAGTTAGGGGAGGAAATGGTTCAGATAAAGTAATAATAATCAAACAAATTGAGGAAGATGTCCTAAAACGTTAGAGGAAAAGCCTTGATATGGTTGGGGTGAGGGAGAGCATGGGTTATGTAAGCACTTTGGGAAGCCGAGGTCTACTCGATAACGGAGAATTGGAGGATGGTCGTCTGCATAAAGAAAACAAGCACAAAACGTGAAGAATGGGGTATTTCGTAAGACTCGTCTGTATCTTTGCCAATGCCCTTTGCAGTCAGTAATGGACGTGACAGGCTAAGATGTCCTTTCTCATATAAATGCAGACTCTTTGCAAGTCCAAAGTGCTAAAGTTCTCTAAACAATGAATTAAATGCAAGCCCGACTGAAATATTTATTTACTTTGCCAAAAGTGAGAATATGGTTTAGTTAATGGGATCTGACAGAAGTAACATGGTGTTTGATGCAGGAGAGCTGACAGCGGCATGGAGTGAGCGCTGATTATCCTGAAGACACTGTCAGCTAGGATTGATTTCCACTTTCTCCGTTTATGTAACGGTTCCTGTAATACAGCTGACCCCAAATCACGTTACCTTGTCATTTCTCTGCATGGATCAAGAAGAGATAAGCTGAAAATAGCTAGGCACTGACCTTGAACTTGCCAGAAAAGTGAGAAGTGACGGAGGGGGAGGTTTCAGCGTGTGGTTCCTGCACAAAGGCTCGGGCGACTGCTCTGCAGTTGCAGCAGCACAAGGGGGCAGAGCAGCACTAGAGATTACAGGTGGAGCAGCTGATGCTATACAAGACAAACCTAAGTCAAACGGCTCGTCTTCCCCCAGCCCCCCTTTTCTTTTTTTAATTCTCCTCCGCCCGGCCCCGAAAAACTGGGGAGATGCTAGCTAGAAGAGCTGCTGACTCCAAAATGTTGATGTTTCCATCATCCATCCCTTGAAAATACAACTATTTCAAGCAATGCTTAACACTGAAATACCTTCCTGGCTGAATACATTGCTTGGAAGTTTTGCATCTTCTCTACGAATATCTCCCTGTTGTTTTCCTAGCATCCAGTGAAAAAATCTTTGTTATCATTAATAGAGTTGTCTACAGTTTAGGGAGTGTTTGACAAGATCAGTGCATTCCTCAAAGCCCTGCAAACCTTTTTGAGCTTCACAGAAAGCATGGTGTAAATATTTTAAAAAATACTTTTAAGCTGATAGGACAAACAAAAAAAGAGTAAAAAATTAAAATTAAAGCTTCTTTTTTTTTTTTTTTTTTTTTTCCCCTTCAGGTGTGGCATTCTCTCTGTTGTAATGTCTATCTTGGGAAAAAAAGAAAACTTGGTTGTGAAAATAGTATTGAATTTACCATCTAAAAACCATGTTCCACTTCTTTTGTTTAGTATTTTCTTTTCATCTGTGCTTGCCTTTTAACAGCCCTTTTTGTCTCTTATGCTGGCAGTAGCTGTGGAGACATGGGATGCCAGCGCTGGCTCTTCTCAAGGATCTGGTGCTATGGGGTGTCACTGCTTGGTGTGAGAGCTTGGGGAAGGACCAGGAACTCTGTACTCACCCTGTATGACATCTGGCCAGAGTTCCCACCCTCATCTGGAGACACCAAAGCATGTGTGCCTTCTGGAAAGGCGATGGCGGGCAATTCAGGCCTAACCCCCTCTTCTGCCTAACTAGTTGATGGTTCCTTTAAAACGTGATTCTTTCCCTTGAGGGAATATCGGATGCCTTGGTTCAGGGTGGTTTCAGCACTCTTCAAACCAGTGCTACCTATGGTTCACTTACCATGTCAGATTTCTTTGGAAAAGCAAAACATTATTACTTATTTTTACACCAATGAATTCCTTCCTTTTTTTTTTCTTTGAGACATTTATAGAAGTAAACCATGATTTTCCAAACTGATAGAAAAACAGATAAAGAAACAATCCAAAAATATCTTCTAGGATACTGTTAACAGTTCTTCAGAAAACAGTGAAATGCAAGAGGTAAACACATTTTTTTCTTTTTAAATTATTGATTTTACTGTAATCTATAGAATACCAGTGGAAATTTATTCTAATATCAATTTTTGGCCACCTCACATAAGATGTGACAGGTTTTTTAAGAGCAGAGTACAGGTGCAGACTGAGGTTATCATTTCTTAGTGGTAACTGCTGACTGGGGCTGTGTAACCAACAAGAGTTAGGAAGGAAAAGTTAAAAAGCACCCTTTATTTTTTCTATCAAAAATGTGCAAAAATGGTAAATATGATAAAAATTAAGTGAACTGTAAAAACTCCAAATGTTTCTCTCCTTTTTCTTAGTTTGTTCAAAGACAAAGGACAGTCATGAGATTGGATCTGTAGTGCAGAACTCGCTTGTTCCAAAACTCTGCAAAATGTAGCCTTTGAGCTGTCCTGGTAAGGCAACTGAGCAGATGCAGAAAACCTCGACATGAGGTTTTAACTAAGCAGAACCCCCTGAATAGTATTATTTTCTGTAATTTAACATCTGATTCAAATTGCAATGATCCCACTGCTTTTGTATCATCATTGTTTCATAGTTCATTCCACACATCCTTGTGTTTTTTTGCTACAAAAAACTTACTTCCTGCATCTTTTCTCAATGTGCTTCTCAGGCTTCTAATTTTTCTTCCATTTTATCCTGTAAACAGCGGCACTCAAATATATAGACATGTTAATGACACTGAAGTTACTACCCTGATGCTCAATGTCCCAGTGCACTATTAAGTTACACATCTTTGCTTCAGATGTGAGATAGCAACATGACATGTTGGAAAGATAACATTCTATATACGTAACATTTCATGTTGCTTCCATGATAGCCTTCTGTTACATCTATTGCAACTGACTGGAGAAGGAGTTGGACTGGAGTTTATCATGTTTACCTGGTCCCAGCTTGGACATTGACATACCAAGAGACTTTTAGTCCTTTCTTCTGTGTTTCTATCTCTAAAACGGGACTGAGGATGATGCATATCTCCTTTGCAGCTATTACAGAGTCTATCTCAGAGCTGGGTCAACTGTTATGTTTCAATATGCTCATTATGTAGCTAATTCCATTCTCATCATATTAACTCTATTAATTGAAATAGAGTTACTCCACAATTATGCTAGTGTAACTGAGAGGGGATTTGGCCCCAGGTCCTGCAAGCTTTCTTTATCTGTATTCTCTGTGCTTTAACTGTTTCACTACTTTTTAACAAAAAAGTCTTTTGGCTTCATCATTAATCTGTTCTGTTCCCTTAATTCTATACCCACGTGCTTTTAGTAGCATTAGGTTTCTTTGAGGGCTTTCATGTTTTATAGTGTATATTTCAAAAAGTATCCTTAAAAGTATTGTTTAAAAGTCGCTTTGGCAATAGGTTCCTTGTGCACACCATGACAAGGAACATAAGCTGTGGAATGATATTCCTCTTACTGTATCTTTATTAAGTACCGTATTATGGCTAAATTGTGGCATCTAACATGTTTCCTTTCAAAATGTTGCAAGATTTGAAATATGAGGTACTGAAACTGAGATGATATCTAACTTCCCATAGCTAGTCTTGGGCACCTGACCTGCATAGTTTCCCACAGGGGAAAAGTAAGCTCCATTTCTTTAAATTCCCAATGAGAAGGGACATGTGTCTCCTCGCATTGAGCTACATTATATCACATCATGTGACACAAAGTGACCCAACGCAACATGACAGGAAAGGTAAAGAACCAGGCCTTTTTTGCTTGTTTGTTTTATTACCGCAGTGAAATAATTACACTACCAACACAATGAAATGGGGATTAAATTACTTTGTGCATGCTCTAAATACATATACTATTGCACTATATACAGGCATGCTTACTAAATGTTGTTTAATGCACAGACAGGAGGTTTTAAACCAGACAGTAGAGTGTCCTTGTCTGGCAATGTGCCTATTCTTAGACAAATAGTTGACAGTAGCATTCTCCTGCCCTAAATCAGATCAAATTCCCTTTGAAGCCAGGGTTTGGGTTTTTTTTTTCAGGATCCAATCCAGTCATGTTAACATGGTAATATTTTGTTCTCTGTTTGATTTTGCTTTCGATGAGGTTTATAGCCTTAATGGAAATATGTCTTGATCACCTGTGATTTAGTTTTTGTGGATGTACATGCATACACACACAGCTATGGCAAAACCGGAAATGAAACCCTCCTCTTCAAAGAGCCTAAGACTCTACATATTGAGAGAAAGAGGGAGCTTTGGTTTTGAGTACACACTCAGGGGGTGAGGGAGGTGGGGGAGGGGAACCAACAGATTTTTTCCTTTTTATTTCAGAGACCAATACTATTAATTTACATTTGTTACTTTAGGACATTACTGAACATGTCTAAACTTTAGAAACAGCTATGCCTTTCTTTTAATGATTATTGTCTATCTGAGCTGCCATATATTCTGTCAGTTACAGTAAAAATTTGCATTTAACAGTGTAACAAAACCTCAGATAAAATAATAAAATATGCTATCCTTTCTAATCTCTGAATCTTCCCCTAGTTTTGGAATCAAATTTGAAATACTGTGAAATACACTTTCCCATTTTCCCTTGCTCCCCACCCCCCTCAGAGCTCTGCAAGAAAGCTTGTTTTCCTGGATATTTCATCCATGGCCAGAACTGGAAGTACCGCAGCTGTGATGAGTGAATCTGTTCTCATGACATCTCTAGCCCCAGGGAAGGCAGAAAACCCAGATGAGCATTCAAACTTTTGTGTGTTTATTTGGATTAAACCTGGGTTTTGGACCAACTCAGCTTCACATTAGCAGTTCTGTCATCCTTAGAGCTCATTCTTCTTGATTGTGGTCCTGAAGTCAGACTCTTACTTTACAACCTCATTACACAAAAAAAAATGTTTAAAAATTAAAGTGCCAGGTGTCAACTCTTTTCAGTATTTGGCTACTTCAACTTTGAGCTTTCCATTTTTTATCAGCAAATGATAAACTGAAGATTCAGTACTCCCAGTTTAGATCTTTTTCAAAATTAAAGTGTAAATCTAAAGCAGCCACCTGTAAGCACTAAAACCTGAAGACATTTGGACACAAGTTAAACAAATTGTTCAAAAACCTGCCAATTGGTTGTATCAGGTTTTCAGAATAACTTTGCAGGGAAGATCCAAAATTTGTATTTTAACATTTTCAGGCCTGATTTTCTTTTTTTTTTTTCTTTTTTTCTTGGAAGGGTGTGTTTTTGTGGTTTTTTTTTTTGATCAAGAATTTGAAGAGCTGAGAAAAGAAATAACATGACTGTTGGTAAACTGTTGTAGAAGAATAAGGATGATACTACTATGCAAATCTCAAAAACTTGGGAAAGGTTGGGGTATTAGAATGGTGACTGTGAAAAGCATGGAGCAAGTAGGAACCCCGAGGGATTTGGAGGCAGGTGGGCTGGAAGAAATGGGGTGGGAAAGGTGAATTTGCTGCAGCTGAGTGGAGCTGTGGGCCTTGAAGGGTTGTGTTCCTGGTCTGCAGTGCTGGTGCTTTGTTGGCAGCCTGGGAAAAAAGCTCCTCATCTATCCTGTGATTTAGCTGAAAGCTCTGCAATGAATGTCCTAGTAGGTGTGGAATTCTATGTATGGTGGTTTGTAGATAATCTTTAATTGAAGTGATTTTGGCTGAAATTCCTAATCCTCCAGTCTTGTGGGTCTTATGGTTTTTAAGATAATCTAAACAAGAGAGACATTGCAGTATGCTCTCAGCATATTATGTGCCCATGCGTCACCAGTTCCTTAAAAATTGCCATCATTTTCCAAGAACCTTTTTTTTTCTTTTTTTTTTTTCCCATCATGTAAATTCTTTCATGGTTTTATGGCCGATGAGCCTGATTACATGAAAGCTTACTTTTAAAATACTTCCTATCTATCATGCAGTTTTCTTACCTAGAAAATCCTAATGCAGCCACTGCTAATATTTGATAAGATTTGTACCTAGTAGATTCTAAATTACATTAATGCATAAAGCCAGTGATGCCAGGCTCCCTATTGTTAAAGTTATTAAAGCTGTAACCGAAATGATATCTTTCATATTGATCTTCAGCTAGCAGCTCTTATCCAGAAGCTTTGTTTCACATTAAAGACACTAATGATTGTCTCCATAAAATGAGCAGTTAAAAAAAAAAGTTAAATGGAAAAAAGAAAAAAACTTTGATAGCCACCTTTGATAGCTCTTCATTCCAACATTTCTCATAGCCACAAAATGCAAGCCAAGCATTAATAGACCTTTTAGTTAGATGACTGAAAAGAAATCAATGGTATTTCTCACAAAGACTGATTTCCAGCAACTTATATTATTTAAATGTTTGTATTCTTTCTGAACAGCTCATGTCCTCCCACAGCTGCCAGTTTTTCCTGAATTTTGTGGTGCATCTTCCTAGGGTTTTCACTTTATTTTCAGGTGCCTGGTTTTGATTCATTACCTTATTGAAGCTTTTTAAAAAACAGAAAATAGAAGTCCTGTACTCTTCTGAGACTGGCAAAATTTTCTGTAGACATAAAGACAATAGCAAAGTGTCTGTTTGTGGGGTGGAGGGGAGAAGTCTAGTTAGATGTATACTAGGAGCCTTTTTAAGTAGTTGGAGGTACTTTGATTCCTTCATGGACTATAAAAAAACCACAAGAAATAAATCTTTCTCTTTCCTTCAGGTGAAAAAGGTCTGTCCTACTAGTACAGGTCTCCAGCTGCAATTGTGATAAATGTATCTGCAAGACAGGAGGCTTTGGCTTACACTGGAGTTGGTGGCTGAAGGGAATAATATTATACTTGTTGCTTTTCTTTTTTTATTACACTTTTATACTTTTTCATTGTTATACTTCCCCCACCCTCAGCCCCACTCCACCCCCCAGGACTTTTGATAGGGTTTTTGTAGTTTTGAGTTTGCTTATTTGTTTTGGCTTACGGTGAGGAGCAGCTGCTGGATTTCTTTTTGTATTTAACTAGATTCCACCCCCCCTCCCCTCCCATTTTTTGGCTATGGCAGACAGAGTGCAAAATAAGTGTTTTCCATGAGATCATGTAGTGTAAGCAGAGAAATACATGTGCCATTTTTATGTTCTCTAAACTCATTTATTGTACTTGATATGTGACACATATTGATTTAAAGATTGATAACATAGGGAAGGCCTTTTTTTGATGACCAGCAGCAAACCCACAACTTGTTCTATTTGGGAAAACCATGGGTTTGGTTTGGTTGGTTTTGGTTTTTGATTTTTTTTTTGGGGGGGTGGTGGTGGTTTGGTTTTTTGTGGTTTTTTGTTTGGGGTTTTTTGAGGGTTTTTTTGGTGGTTTTTTTTTACATAAGCATGCATAGTATGCTGGCAAGGTACAATATGAGGTATCAAATTAATTTTCACTATTATAAACTGTAGTTCAACACGGACAATACCCTGCATGTTCACTGTGGGATAGCTTTTCCCAGATAAGCTCTAGTCAATATACAGTAATGATTAAGTCAAATCCTTCATACATTAAACGTTCATATAAGAAATCATGGGGATGAAAAAGAGAGGGAAAGGAAAGAGAATAGTGCTGGGGGGATGGGAAGAGAGAGAAGCATCAACAAAAATCCAGAAACAACAGAAAAAAGCAGAATCTGTAGAGACCGCAGCTACAAAATGTTTCCCTCTCTTTTCAACTTCATGTGGATATACAGCCCTTTTTAATGCTGCATTTTTCCCAGGCTCCAATGGAAGAGCCTGGATTAAGCTAATGTACGGACATGTTTTGGCCGCTTATTATTTATTACAATTTTAGTTCCAGGTTTCAAAAACAATTAAGGAAACTGCTTAATAGGAAAATGACTCTAATTACTTGTTAATTGAGGTTATCTGCTTCACATTATTCATAGCGTAAATTGTGTTGACACTTGTACCCAGATATGATTACTTAATAAACAGACTGAAAAGGCATCGTGAATATATGCACCCTCAAAGAAGAGGCATTTTATTTTTCAACTCTGGTTTGTTCATCTGAAACGTGCAAAAAAAAAAAAAAAATTAAAAAAAAGTCTATAATTTGCATTAAGCTTAGTTATAGCATGTTGGTTCAAAACTATAAATTATGTGCTTCAAATAGTGAAAGATAAAGTACTGAAATTTAAAAGCGAAAATGTTTATTATGGTAAGGTTTAAACACAAAAAGAAACAGGGTGGCACAAATTATGGTGTTACCTCCTGAAAAAGTATTTTAGCTGATAAATCAAGTATCTGGATCAAATAAAATTACCAATGTATTTGTCATATTGGTATTTACTTGTGTTTGATTTTGGGGATCTATAGCGACAGGGTTCTGAACAAGATAATTCTATCACTTGAGAATAAAAGCAAAGTACCCCCTTTTCCTTATACTTTAGTGAGCCTTGCAGCTTCTACTTTTTTACAGAAATATAAAGTCCCAATTTGTAAAATAGTTTTAGACCAGGAATTAGATTTCATAGTAACTGAATACCTAATGACATCTAAGACCATGTTTCCGTATGATGGAAACCTGTCTATTTGCCGGCTTTGCCAGTGTGGGTAGGATCAAACATTTTTAGAGTATTAGGGTTTGGTGGTTGCTTTTTTTGGTGGTGCTGGTGTGGTGGGGTTTTTTTGTTGTTGCTGGCTGTATTTTTTGTGGGGTTTGGGTTTTTGGTTTTTGGGGTTTTTTTTGGGGGGGGGGAGAGGGGCTGGGTTGTTTTTTTTTTTTTCCCCCAAACGTAGGTTGCAAACAACATAAATTCTTTAGGAGAACCAAAACTATTTATTACAGAAAAAAATTAGCAAGAGAAGATGAAAGGTAACATTTTTGTTCTAAAGAGATAAGTAGCAAACTTGTTGATAAGAGAGATTTCACTTGTGTTTGTTTCACCTTGACATTTCCCTGTTTGAAATGAGAGAAAGGCCTTGGTTCCGACAGAGAAGCTGTGATTTCAGCCTTGGAGTCCATTTGTCTTAGACTTGGGACTATTTATTGCTGATGCATTTTGGGAAATGTGAACCTCCAGAAGCCACAGTGGTCAGGCAAGAAAAAGGAGAAAGTAGGAAAATGGTGGAGAGTGGAAAAAATTTAGTTCTTCAGATAAAAGATGATTTCACATTTCACAAAATTATTTATTTCTTAACATGCAAGCCTAACTCTTCTACCTTGAATTTTTGGACTTGTATTTTTTTTAGCTACCTTTTTAGGTATTTTCTACAGGAATACTATTACTCTTTTCTACTTCAGATTTTGCCAAGAAAAGAGGGAAAGTTATAAAGCCCACAAGGATGAAAGTTTTGAGCTGTGTTTGTGCCCATTAATTTTCTCTTCTATGATATTTTCCCATTTTCACTCTGTTTGACATTGAGCCTGAGCTTTGTTCCTGACTTGTAGCCTATGGCAGTGGAACGGCGAGATGAGGCATCACGGAGATGTAGAGCACACATAAAAAGAGAAGATGTGTAAAAACTGAAATGACATGGCAGCTGAAGCAGCTTGTTGCTCAGCTTGGTTGCATGTTTGAGTGGAGGAAGCGAGGTAAATTGTGATATATAAGAGAATAACACTCGACAGGGTGTATGATTGTAAGGTACATGGATGCTCAATCATGTGGTGAGGCAGAAGGCTAAAGGACAAGCGCCTTCAGTATCCACACAGTCTGTAGATATCCGTATGACCTACAAAACAGAGGGTGTTAGGCTCAGAAAAATATCACTTACAAAGCATATGCAAGCAATTTTAAGAAATAAGAAGTCCATCTATACCATTTGACTACCTCTTAATCTTTCAGAAATTATTGAAAGAATGAAGTTTAGGGAAAAAAAATCACTATCACACACTGCTGTGTGCATTTCACCATAAATAGATGAATTCTCACAGTAGTACATATATAAACAATCATTTCCACCTCCCACTGGTTACACTTAAGCACCTACTAAAGTTACATGTGCCTTTATGCTAATTTTTTCTGAACATTTACAGCAACCATGATATCTGTGCCTGAATGGGCTTCTGTAATAGATCTGATGATCTTCAGATCTGGTGTAGTATATTTTTAGGTCAGTCTCCATTTACAGCATTTCAGATATTTAAGCTGGCAAGAGCACTTTGTATGCTGACATTAGAACACTTTGAGGTATTCAGAGCTTTGTATAAATTTTGATACCTCTTGAGCCACGTAGAAAACAGTTTGCAAATTAATTTCTATGGCAATGTGTAATTACCAAAGGAATTATAATTTAGGTGGGTTTATCTTTCATTGTGCTCCACTTTAAACACACACATGCTTAAACCTGCAAGAAGACATAAGCAGATATTTTAAAAATTAGCATGATGCAGTATGCTAGCTTGACTCTGCCTTTCTGATTGTATATGCACCTGTGTAAATGAGACAAATTATCCCATTTTTGATTTGGCAACTTTCCTTAAAGAGATGATTGTATAAAATACAGTGTACTGCAAAATCAACTTCATTGTTTCAGCTTGTGGAAATTGTAGATTCCGGGTAGTTTTGTTCTTTCTATTAAACAGCGTGCTGTGCATTCACCATTTTATAATCTATAGTCACTGAATCTAGATAGTGACAAACTGCGACATATTGACTAATTGACTAGGTTTTGTAATGGCACCCATAATAGAGGTAGACAGGACTCTTACACAGCAAAAAGCAGCCAAATGCTAAACAGTGTGTAAAATCTTCCCTGCAATAAACTTCACTGCAGATATTGTATTGCTGAGAGGAATCCTGCAAGCACTGCAATGCTGGTCCAAGTGGATAGAATCATAGAATAGTTAGAGTTGGAAAGGACCTTAAGATCATCTAGTTCCAACCCCCCTGACATGGGCAGGGACACCTCGCACTAAACCATGTCACCCAAGACTCCATCCAGCCTGGCCTTGAACACTGCCAGGGATGGAGCATTCACAATTTCCTGGGGCAACCCTCCTTGGAATACTTTTACTGCACCCTGGAGTTTTCCAAATTCTTTAAGTTCTTAACTCTGTGCACAGGAATAATTTAATGAATCTAGTTTTTTCTCTGATTTTAAGAGATTAATGATGCTGTGCTGTTAATAGTGATGCAGGAAAACCAGGAACAGTCAATAAATATTTGTGGGGTTTGGGGTGAGGTTTTTTTGGTTGTTGGTTTTTTGTTTGTTTATTTTGGTTTGGTTTGGTTTTAATTATGCAAGATTTGCTTACAAGAAACTGATGATTAACTTTCCACACTAGTAATGACTAAAACCACATTGAATGACATCTACTAGTCATGTTAATTTTAGAAAAATTGCTAATATTTGGCAAAATATTAGTAAACTTAAATGTCATGCTAGGGCCTTAAAGTTTTCTGAGGTGGTTTATGCCTGTTGATTTTAATCATAAGTATTGAGTTGTAATGGAAATAACAAAAGTTTCAGAAAGGCAATCATTATGCCAATACTCAGAAAGTAAAAATGGCATGACTCAGAAAATTTTATAGGCCAATTAACCTAATAGAGTATTGGGTCAACTGATGGAAAAATTGTTGCAGGATTTAATGAAAAAAAACGTTAGGAATATGGTTGATGTCAGTTATCACAAGTGAATAAAAAACACATTTAAAACCAATTAACAAAACAGCATTATTTTTTGATGTCTCATTGACAAAGGCAGACATATTTGTGAAGTGTGGTGAAAGTTTGTAAGTCCCTTGACTTCATAGTATGTGACATTCTGATTAAATATTAGCTATGTGCTGTACCAGTGAAGCACACATTAAATGGATTAAGAAGTGATTAATTTACATATTTCAGAGTAGTCCCTGGGGAATCAGCATCAACTGGGTGAATTTTTAGAGTTTTTCTCCAGAGACTTGTACTAAGCTTGACACTAATAACTGTTTTTATCCATGATATGGAAGTAAATACAACAAATCTAATAATTTTTTAAAACAGAGCAAAGATTGATGGACTGGCAAATAGGCCAGGGTAAAGGCACTTGTGGAGAGTAATCTAGATTGCTTAACTCTGAAAGTGCATTTTAATTTATCCAAATATATGTATATATGAGAAACACAGGCCATGCTGTTCCCAGAACTAGGCACTGTATTCTGAGATTTCACTGCAAAACATAGCTTCTCTGGATGTTCTGGTGTCAAAAAGTTTGAGCTGACCCTTGTGAGTGACAATGAAAAAGGGAGATGGCAAGCGTTCACGTCTGTCAGTGGCACTGATAAAAAAGAAATTAGAAGAGTGATACTAAATAATGAAGATTGTGTAACAAGGAGACAAAAATACAAAAAAGGAGGAGGTTAGGAAAATTGTCTTGCCAATGAAGGACCTAGAGACCTCAGCATGTTTAAGCTATCCGAAAGAAATTGAAAGGCAATTGATTTCCTACTTACCTACATTAAGGGACAACACTGGGCACCAAACAGTTCTTTAATGTAGCAGAAAATAGCAATACAAGATGAAATGCCTGGAAGTTGGAAGCCCCCCAAAATAAAATGAGAGTTACTGTACATTTTGCAAAGTCTAGTGTGTAACTACCAAGAGAATTCATAAATTTATCATTTTTCATGCCTTCAAATAAGGAGTGGATTCCTTCCAGGGAGATATCAGAGATTTCCAAGGCTAAGTCCATTGTGATTTGGATAAAATATTTATATAAAAATTTGTTTAAAGAGTGCCATCTTGATTCCTCATCCATGTCAAGAGGTGCAGAAGCAAAGAAACCCAGTGACAGGTGCTGTTTGAAAAACTTCATTGGACTGGGATCAAGAGGAAGAAACTCAGCACGTAAGGGATAAACTGAAGCCTTTTTCCATTTTGCAATGTGCATTTGTGACTTCGCTGACAGCATGGTATATATGCACTGAAATATACAAGCAAACTTCTGTCTTCATTTACCACCAAAGCTTCTAATAACACTTGTCTTGGTTTTTTGAGGTTCTGTTTGTAAGGTTTTTAAAAATTATAATTTCTTTTACATATATATTTTTAATAATATCAGTGACCTCTGTTACAATTTACCTGGAGTAAGTACTGTCTTTATACACTGCCTGCAGTTTGGATGGCAGTGGATGACTGTTATTTTGTTGAGGGTTTTCTATTACGTGGAAAGCAGGTGACTATCAGAATAAAATGAGGAAAATCAAATCAGGGAGATTTGAGTGTCTGTCTATATACTTCAGAAGTTTCAAACGGGATAATTCCATTTCTTCTTACCTGCTACATTAGCGTTATGTGGTTTCCTGTCAGTGTAATGCCACAAGAGTAAAACCGGGAGATTCACTGTGCTTGGATCAGAAATATGCACTTCCTATATGCACACATTCGCTTCAGTACATGAACCAATTTGTGGAGTGAGCACAAAAGGCAGTGCTGTATTAGAATCATAGAACCACAGAATAGTAAGGGTTGGAAAGGACCTTAAGATCATCTAGTTGCAACCCCCCTGCCATGGGCAGGGACAGCTTGCACTAAACCATGTCGCCCAAGCACCTGTCTAGCCTGGCCTTGAACACCATCAGGGATGGAGCATCCACAACCTCCCTGGGCACCCCATTCCAGTGCTTCACCACTCTCACTGTAAAGAACTTCTTCCTTATAGCTAATCTAAATTTCCTCTGTTTAAGTTTGAACCCATTACCCCTTGTCCTACCACTACAGTCCCTAAGGAAGTGTCCCTCCCCAGCATCCTTATAGGCCCCCTTCAGATACTGGAAGGCTGCTATGAGGTCTCCACGCAGCCTGCTCTTCTCCACGCTGAACAGCCCCAACTCTCTCAGCCTGTCTTCATACGGGAGGTGCTCTAGCCCTTTTGTCATCCTCGTTGCCCTCCTCTGGACTTGCTCCAACAGCTCCATGTCCTTTTTATGTTGAGAACACCAGAACTGTACACAGCACTCCAAGTGAGGTCTCACGAGAGCAGGATCACCTCCTATGACCTGCTGGTCACGCTTCTTTTGATGCAGCCCAGGATATGGTTGGCTTTCTGGGCTGCAAGCACACATTGCTGGCTCATGTTAAGCTTCTCATCAACCAATACCCCCAAGTCCTTCTCTGCAGGGCTGCTCTGAACCTCTTCTCTGTCCAACCTGTAGCTGTGCTTGGGATTGCCCCAGTCCAGGTGCAGGACCTTGCACTTGGCTTGGTTAAACTTCATAATGTTGGCATCCACCCACCTCACAAGCGTGTCAAAGTCCCTCTGGATGGCATCCCTTCTCTCCAGCGTATCAACTGAACCACACAGCTTGGTGTCATCAGCAAACTTGCTGAGGGTGCACTCAATCCCACCGTCCATGTCACCGACAAAGATGTCGAACAGGACCGGTCCCAACACCGATGCCTGAGGGACACCACTCGTTACAGGTTTCCAACTGGACATCGAGCCATTTACCACAACTCTTTGTGTGCGGCCATCGAGCCAGTTCTTTATCCACTGAGTGGTCCATCTATCAAATTGATGTCTCTCCAATTTACAGAGAAGGATGTCGTGCGGGACAGTATCGAACGCTTTGCACAAGTCCAGGTAGATGACGTCAGCTGCTCTGCCCCTGTACATCAGTTCCGTGGCTCCATCATAGAAGGCCACCAAATTGGTCAGGCAGGATTTCCCCTTAGTGAAGCCATGTTGGCTGTCACCAACCACCTCGTTGTTTTTCATGTGCCTTAGCATGCTTTCCAGGAGAAACTGCTCCAAGATTTTGCCAGGCACAAAGGTGAGGCTGACTGGTCTGTAGTTCCCTGGGTCTTCCACCTTCCCCTTCTTGAAAATGGGAGTTACATTTCCCTTCTTCCAGTTATGAACTTCACCTGACTGCCATGATTTTTCAAATATGATGGACGGTGGTTTAACAACTTCATTTACCATCTCCCTCAGGACCCACAGATGGATTTCATCAGGTCCCATGGACTTATGCACATTCAGGTTCTTAAGATGGTCTTGAACCTGATCCTCTCCTACAATGGGCCTAAGGTCTTCATTCTCATAGTCTCTGCATCTGCTTTCCAAGACTTGGGTGGTGTGGTCAGAGCATTTGCTAGTGAAGACTGAGGTAAAGAAGTCCTTAAGAACCTTAGCCTTCTCCAAATCCATGGTAGCCAGTTCTCCTGATAGCTTCCAGAGAGGGCCCACGTTGTCCCTAGTCTGCCTTTTATTTGCTACATACCTATAAAATCCTTTCCTGTTATCTTTCACGTCCCTTGCCAGATTTAATTCTAACTGGGCCTTAGCTTTCCTAACCAGGTCCCTAGCTCCCCGGATAATGTTCCTATATTCTTCCCAGGCCGCCTGTCCTCACTTCCACCTTCTATAAGCTGCTTTTTTCCCCTCTAAGTTTCCTCAGCAGCTCCTTGTCCATCCATGGAGGTCTCCTGGCCCTCCTGCCACACTTTCTTCTAGTCAGGATGCAACACTCCTGAGCACGTAGACCTTGAATATCGACCAGCAGTCTTGGGCCCCCCTGCCCTCTAGGACTGTATCCCATGGAACCTTACTAAGGAGGTTCCTGAAGAGGCCAAAGTCTGCTCTCTTGAAGTCCAGGGCAGTGAGCTTGCTGCATGCTCTTCTCACTGTCCTGAGGATCTCAAACTCAACCATCTTGTGATCACTAGAGCCAAGGCTGCCCTGGAGTGTCACATTTCCAACCAGTCCCTCCCTGTTGGTGTGCACGAGGTCAAGCATGGCACGTCTCTTTGTCGGCTCCTCTATTGCTTGAAAGAGGAAGTTGTCTTCCACACAATTGAGGAACCTCCTGGATTGCTTGTGCCGGGCCGTACCGTCCCTCCAACAGGGATCAGGATGGTTGAAGTCCCCCATGAGGACAAGGGCCTGTGAGCGTGAGGCTGCTCCTATCTGTCTGTAGAGCGCTTCATCCACAGAATCCTCTTGATCAGGCGGCCTGTAACAGATCCCCACCATAATGTCCCCCATCACTGTTCTCCCTTTGATCCTGACACACAAACACTCTGTTGACTCATCACCTGTCCCCAGAGTTCCATACTCTCCAGCCTATCACTGACATAAATAGCAACGCCCCCTCCCCATCTGCTTGGCCTGTCTTTTCTAAACAGCCTGTAACCTTCCATTCCGACACTCCAGACATAGGAGCCATCCCACCATGTTTCTGTGATACCAATGACATCATATCCCCATAGCCTTGCACACATCTCTAATTCCTCTTGCTTGTTCCCCATACTAAGGACATTTGTACAGAGGCATCTGAGCCGAGCTCCAAATGAAGCCGACTCAACGGCTGAAGCAGCTGAAATATCTCTACATCGTTCCAAGCACTTATTATAGGTGCTGGCAATTGACCGGGAGTGTTGGGATGGATCAATGCTCCCCTCCCCCAACACATCTAGTTTAAAGCTTTCTTGACCACAATGGCAAGTCTCCTACCAAAACAGCTCTTCCCCTTCTTTGTCAGACCAGCTCCACCAGCCTCCAGTAGACCTGGCCTCCCAAATGGAGCCCCATGTTCTAAATATCCAAACCCCTGACTATGGCACCACTGTTCTAACCATTTGTTAACCTGCCAAATGCACCTAGCTTTTTTAAGGTCATCCCCTTTGTCCTGGAGAATCGATGAAACAACTATCTGAGCTCCAGAGTCCCTAATCACCTCTCCCAGGGCTCTGTAGTCCTTCTTAATGTTCTCCAGGCTACTGCTATCTATATCTCTAGCACCCACATGGACCACTAGAAGGGGGTAATAGTCAGCAGGACTTACTAGAGCAGGCAGCCTCTCAGCAACATCCCTGATCCGAGCCCTTGGCAGGCAACACACGTCCCTCGAGACTGGGTCAGGCCGACAGATGGGTGTCTCTGTGCCTTTCAAAACAGAGTTCCCTGCTACTATGACCCTCTGCTTTTTCCTGGAGGCACCAGTAGTGATCCTTTCCTGGAGGCACCAGTAGTGATCCTCTTTACTGGTGCATCAGCAGGATGCTCACTAGGTGTGGTGGGTGTTTTCTTGTTAGCCCCATGCAGAACTGTGAAGTGTTTCTGGGTGGGCACATAGGATTTAGGAGGAAGTCCCTTGCTGTTAACTGTCCTCTTCCTCCTTTTTTTGTTGGCTTTTCTTGTTACTAATTCCCAGCTTCCTGGGTTGCTGCCCTTTGTCTGTGAAGGGCAAATAATGAAATGGCATTCAAGCAATATGGACAATAATATTTTGCAATTGTAGTTCTTACTTTGCCAAGACACAAATGGATGACAATTTTTTTTTCTTTTTAAACTGTGACAAAGAATCACATCAAGAACCCTGAAGCCCAATACAAACTTGAAGACCTAATTTTGTCATATAAAAAACCCCAAACAAACCCTAACCTTTGTATTATAGTACTTTTACTGTGTCAGCAGGTTTTGGTAAATGTGCTAGGATATTAACGTTGTGTGAGATGAAGGCAGATTGCAAGTGGAGAATCCCAGAGCTGGGTAACAATATGAGCAATCACTGCTTTTCTACCTAGTTTGCTGTAAATTTGTGATTAAATATAAATCTGAGAACTCTCAAAGGAAGAGTGAAAAAAAGTTAAGCTTTTAAATATTTTCTTTCTTCTCCTGGCTGAATACTGTGACACCACATAGAATAAGAAGGAGTTGTCCTGCTAACTGACCTTTGCAAAATCACCCATTTGTTTAAAAAGCTACCTGAAATAGATCAGTTATTATCTTGATTATTCTATATCTTTCATGTTAGTGCTTACAATGGCACCTGGGAAAATCTGTTTGAAAACTTTGCTTCATTATTTCTTCTGCTGTGTATGTACTTTGGTCCTCTGAACATTGCTAATAAGCAAAACTGATTTTTTTAAAAAGAGATTACAGGTTGTGAGGATACGAGAGACTAATATGAGCCAACAACAGGGCTGGGGAAAAAAAATCACATGCTTACTCCAGTTATAAGTGCAAAGGGAAGGGAGAGCAGGTGGCAAGTTGGCCATCTAGATATTGTCAATCTGACAGGTATCGAAGTGGTTCTGTATTACAGTCTCAAATTTTGGTCTCTGAATAGTTTTTAATAAAATTTAGCTGTGGGGTTGTCATCCATGACCTGTATTAGAAGATATTCCTTCCAATCACATTAAAAATGTACTTTGTGAAAATTCCTCTACTGAAAAACCAAAGGATTTTCCATTGTAAAAGCCAATGTTTTACCTCTGTGTTGCCTGGAATCAGCAACCTCAAAGTTAGAAAGGTGGTAGTCTTAGCGGTTTTTTTCCCTTCATATTAAAGAAATTGAACTAAGCTTGGAAGTCATAGCAAAATAGTTTTTATTCAGATTCTTTGATTTTTTTTGTCACTGGATTTTCATAATGACTTTTTTTGGCTTGTGTTCCTTATAAATCTAATTTCATTCTGGAGCCAGGACCTTTTCACTGATCCTGTGAAACTTGGACACAACGATTTGACAATATGTCCAGACCAAAACAGTTCAAGTAGTCACACATGACTGATTCGGCGGAGCATGCTCAAAGACAAGGCTGATGTATCCTTGCAGCAAACAATTCTCTAGGGTAGGGACAGCGTGCTCAAATCCAGTCACCCCAGAGTAAACACTAAGTTAGACACAGCTTAAATGTGCCTTTGAGCACAGGCTTCCACTGCTGACTAGATGACAACCCCAAGCCAGGCTGCAGATCCAGCCATGCCATAGCTTTTATATCTCTTTCCAACCCGCTAGCAAACGTCCATAATCATTAGAGCAGTACTGGGGTGCACTCAGCACGGGGAAGGGGAAAAAGAAAGAGAAAGGTACTTGTTAGACTAATTTTTTTTATTTTTTTAATGGGTATTTGCAACTTATTTTATGAATTTTCCATTAGTGTTTGTAAGTGTGATAAGTTTGTTTGTCAGAGTGTTGGCAGAAAGGAAGATTCCTGGAAGATTCCATTGGAAATATTCTCTGCTGCAGAGAGATCTCTGATTTTCTTCTCATTCCTTCTTTTAAAAGTTTCAATCACCTAATGAAAGAGCAGAAACTACAGTATGTAACTTTTTTAATGGCTCCCATACAGTGTATGAAGGGCAGTTAAAAAACTATGAATGGCCTGTAAAAATACAATGGGATTTTTATGGGCATATAAAGTTGTTCAAATAATTCCAATTAAAATTTTAAATGCATTATTGTGGAATAGTTAACAAAAATCATATTTTAAAGTAGCTTATTACTTAAAGTAATAAAATTGCAATTGTGTGATTAGCTGCTAATCAAACTATATTTCAGAAAGAAATGATATTTTAATTTTAACATTGTAACTTTTTCCTAAGATATCTGCAATAAAGCTGGATTTTGGACTCAGGAAAAAAAAAAAAAGAGTTTTTCTTCTCTACTAATTTTTATTAATAAAAATCCCTTGCTACCAAGTAGTGTTTTCTCAGTCATTATTTCAAAGGGCAATGACACAAAATAAAATTACTTTTAGTTATTAAGTTAAAAAAATTAAAAAAATTAAAAATTAAAATTACTTTTTTCATTATCTACCTTTACTGGTGTCATTGTTTACTATGTAATATTTTCTACAGTATTGAATATATGGAATATGCATTGAAGGTAAAAAATTTTAGGCAGGTCTGGGTTTGATTCACACTAGTTTCAGTATGATATGCCTTTGATTTTTATGCACTATGGCCACTGAGTGATGCGCAGTGCCCAGGGTATTTTTAAGCTACGCTGGGTATCAGAGGCACAGTAGCTTGGAAAGCAAAACAAACTAGGCTGTGATCTGGTTCAGATGTTTGAGCCATCTTTTTTCAAGTTAGCATGGATGTTCCTCCACTGCCACTGCCATTGACAATGTAGAGCATATTCTTGTACAAGAATCCTTGGAAATTCTTTGTATCATTCCATTCTCCCTCCCCTCCTTCCCTTGCCCCCAAACAGATTTCCCCCCACTTCCTTTGTATTTCTGGCACATATATGTCCACAGGTGTTATTAAGTATAGGGTAGCATGTGGTGTCCATGCTTCAGTGCTATTGCAGAAGAAGGACTTCCTACAGGAAAAAAATGATCACTTTCAGTATTTTGCAGGCTGCCCATCTAAGCCCATCATTGCCTGGCATCTACACACTGAGGGCAAGGATCCAGCGAACTTGTGAGTGGGCACCATGCCATCTGAACAGATGGGCATGGAAGTAGGCAGCCAGTAGACCATGTATGTGCATCAACTGTGGGTGTTGAGGGCAAGATTCCCAGTGGAGAATGTCCAAACAGCTGTCTGGCCTGAGCCAACATGCCTACGACCAAGCAAAAGCGCCATCCCTAAATCCTGCTGAGTTGGATTAACCTTCAAAAATAAAAATTGCTTCTGCAGTAGCATAAGGTGAGTTTTTGGCTTGTTTAAATCTGAAAGAAAGAATTAGGTAGGCAGGATAAAGAGATGCACTAGCATGGTGTCCCCTAGACAGAACTGAACATTTTTCTAGGAATATTAATATCATTTTATACAAGGGTATTTCTATGGTATACAGTAACTGATGACTTGCAGGAGTGTGACATCAATGTTAATTACGCTCTTTCAGTTAAGACAGTCCTTTCAGGAGAAACGAGGCTTTTGAGTGCATGTTGATTGTAGTGTATGTTCTGGATGTGATCGTGTAAAGACAATTCTATTGGATTTTTTTTTTTTCCTCACATTTACTTACTAAGTTTTAATGATTGTTTGCTTGCCTCTTACCCTGAGAATACCATTCTGGGGTACAATCTCAGGTCAGATTTGCTGGCACAATTTGCTGTCATAGCTGGATTTTCATATTTATTGTCTTTATTTTTCTAAGATCAAAGGGGACATGAAAAGGTAATCTATCATTATTCTCTGTATCAACATATATTTTTACCTTTTATAGACATAACATCAAAGAACTCATTTTTTGCAGACGTAGATGTTGGAGGCGAAAAGCAGATAAATACTGATGTCTATGAATATTTGTTCCTGCTGTTTTTACTCCATGTTTCCTCTATCATTGGTGCATACCCATCTGTAATTTTACCAAAGCATCTGCAGTAGTTATGATTAATATATTTTAATATCATGGTGAACCAAAAGTAACAACTGCATGATAAATAGAAAAATATGAATAGGAGACTTATCAATATATTATATTTTATAATATACATTTTTATGGCTAGATGAATACTTGTCACAGTGTGCATGTTGCTGTATTTTGTTACACATTACAGGCTGTAACAGAAAAGGTTAGTACAAATACATAAAAAATCTCACTTTAAATGTTCTTTCCTTGAACCAATGAATATTGTGTTTAATACAATTACAGCATATTGAAGCTTTGTGATAAAGTTCCATTTTGATTTCCAGTTGGAAATCCTGTGGATTAGAGACAATGCAGCTGTTGGTCCCTTTGTGATAGTTTGGTCCCCAGGTACAAGAATTTGGGTGACCCACAGTCAGATTCAGAGCAGTCTTAGGACTTCTTGAACTCATACGGATGGTAAGAGCCTGTGGTAGTTGTGTCCTCTTCTACCCAAAGTTTTGTCAGATCTCCTGCTGCTGAAAAGGCTAAAAATGAAGCCAACTACATCAGCTGTGAACACCTCAAAGCAAGGATGAATTGGACAAATTTTGAAGTCCATTTGAGTAGCTATAAAGAGGAACAACAGGGTCCCCACTCTGAGGAAAATCAGTTCCTGGGAAACAGAAAGCCATTAATGGAGAAAAGCACCTAGTATCTGATCTAGGCTTGTCTTTGGAGTTAAAATATTATCCCAAACTGAATAGCTCAATTTTGGATCCTGTCCCTAACAATCTGGGGAAAGAAGATGACATAGTTTCAAAGAGACCATGCTTTGTAATCAAACTCATGATTGTTTATTCTCTGTGATCAGAGATTCAGTTCATCTTAACACTGGCTGAAATTTAAACTAGGATCTGAATAATTATTTTGCTCTTATTCCATGAATGAAGTGGCTGAATAAATCAGGATACTCCCAGAGTAACAGTGCCACGGTGCATGTCTACAGCAAGTCCTGAAGCCAGGGAGCAAGCCCTGATTAAATTGCCTTGATAAAAAATACCCACCTTCACAGGCTCGAATACAAAGGAGGACCCTCGCACTGTGGGAAAGGTCTATAGGATTCTGATTTATAAGGGAGCAAGAGGTCAAGGGGAGCAAAACCACTATCATTATTTTCACAGGCTCTGGAGATCTGAACTGAGTATAGAGGGCAGTGTGCTCAAAGGGAGACATGCAGGGGAATGCAACACAATCCTGCTTTCTCTTTTTATTTTTTTTTCTTTTCTTCCTTCCTTCCTCCACTGATTTCAGTCTGCAGATTCTGCTGAGAGTATGTCATATGTAACAAACCTGTAAGAGCTGTGAAGTGGTTTTCTTATTAAATGATGCATAGAGTGATTATCTGGTCTGTAGCCAGCACACAAAAGCTCCATCCATGCAAGTTCCTATGCCTGAGCAAAGCGTTTGGTAACTTGCATAGTAACAAGCTTTCAGAGGTCTGGGGATGGAGGGTGAGGAGCAAATGTGGGCTGGTGGGGGTTAGGACTGAAATTACATTGTGTCTATCTCTCCCTACAGGCCTTAGGGACAAAAAGCAGAGTGCACTAGTGTCACGTTCTGTGCCTTGTAGTCTCTGTTACCTTTTCTTCTGAAGAAATCTCTTTGGGACAGCAAGGATGAAAATGACCCCAAACATATGGTTCTGATGTAATCCTTTGGAGGATGGTGTTAGGAGAGCTTCAGAGCAAGCCAGGAGCACCAGTGTCTACAGCTTTAGGCAAGGAGCCCACTAGAATACAGGAGCTTTCCCTGGGGGTGAATGGGGCTTTCTGCTGAGCTATTGTGCACCGAGAGCAATAGCAGCAGCAGGTCAGGGTCAGACGGGAAGGGGATTGCTCTCTCTGTTCCTTGACAGCCTCTATTTCTTGCGGATGGACTGAAAACGCTTATCTGCTGAGACGACAAAGGAGCATCTCTGAATGGGGAGCTCCAGATTATCTCAGTGCTTTTCACAGCAGAAGAAAAACCATACCAAAGCAGAGCTGTTTCCAAACAATTTCAGTAGATAACAGTGGACTTGCCATAATGCCCAAGACTGGATCTTTAAAACAAAACAAATCACTTTGAGCACGGCAGTCGGTGAAATGTTACAAGATTTTCCTTTCTCTTGCCATTGCCTAGGTGTCTTTCAAGGGATGGGGCCATTAAGCAATGCTACAATACGTTTTTGTAAAGTTTCTCTATCTAAGCAATTATGAGCTGTCACCGCAGTATGGCAGTGACTGGGAATGAAATGACCACAGATGTCTCTAAATCAGGTATCACCCCTCCTTCTCTGTTGAGGGAATGGTTTTCACAAAAGTTTATGTCACTAGTTTGTACTTTCATTGCAAACTTTCAAGCTGCCACCAGTAAGTTCGATCCTATAAAGAATGAAGTGTTCTGGCCCTGGTCCAGAAAAATACTTAAGCCCATTGCAGAGTGCTTTGCTGGATCAGGTCCAGAGCGGAACAACATGCAGTAGTAGGGGCTCAACAGTAGGCGCTTTCTCTCTTTTTTGGGTGTTTATAAAGAAGTCTCCACAAATGTGATTGCAGTCAGTAGGATGAAGAAAAACAATAGCTAGACCCCTAAAAAGAAAGGTCAAAGCATGAACAGCATGACAAATTTTTTTTGGTAGAAATCTAACAAACCCTCCATGAGAACCTTCTTCTTGGTGGAGCAGTACAGTGACTGAACGAGAACACAGCAGGTAGATGTCATCCCAGGGTTTCTTGTTCAAAGCAGAGCTCTGCTGCACCAGGCTTTGCTTTTTCGAGCAAACCATGTGTTTTTGCAGGCTGCTTGTAGGTGACCTTTGTAGGGAAATAATCTGTGGTGAATAATTTATTTGATAATCTTGGAAACCACCTAGAAAGTTCTTACAGTTATCTTAGTTATTTAGGGATACAAGTGAATTCAGAATGATATTTCAGGAAATAATTAATTATCTGTGCTTTGCACTAGAGCAGCCTGTCTGAGCCTTTTGAAAAATGCTACTTGGTTTTGTTAGGTTTGGTTGAAATCAAAAAGAAGTATGCTGCTTCTCACTGACTAGATGAATTAGGTCAGAAATACGCTTGTAATGAGAAATAAAATCCAAATAAGTCCTCCAAGTCTCTTTTTAAATCAATGCCACACTGTTTGAAGAGAGTAGCAATGAGTTAGGGGTGATGAATTCCCAGAAAAAGGAGGGAGAATTTAAATAAATAAATGAAATAAAACATCAGGTTATAGTACTTTACTTCAGCGTTAAAACAACAGTTGTCAGATGGTTGTCCCTTCTCGCCAGGATACCAGGCATATGTAATGGAGGCTTTGCCTTTGTAGAAAGGATGATGATGGATTAGTGCTTAGATACTGAAATAACTCTGGTAGGAGATAGATATCCTTTAGCTAAGGGAAAGGGGGGTTGCTGAAGCTGAATTTAACAAACCCAGACTTTCCCACAGGCTTGCAAGCGCTTGCAGAGTGGATTTTTAATGCTGCAGGTGACATTGTTGCTGACTGAAGAATGTTCATCAAATCAGAAAACTGCTGATAAGCTGCCTTTCCCAAAAAGGGATCTCACAAACTTCTGTAAATCTCTGCCTTTCATCATACCCTGGGAGGTGAGGTAGAGGACTTGTGACAGATACTATTTAGGTTTTTCTTTAGTTTATTAGGGTAATTGGATAAAGCTATAGAGGAAAAAAAAAATCTCAAAACACCTCCTTTATGGTTTATCTATTAAAAACTCAATGAAAGAATGAAAATAATTGAGCCTACACTTCACTTTGAATATTTTGGTTCACCACTGAAAATTGCAAGTATATTGAAAAATGAGTGTATTTACTACTGTCTCCCAGGTTCTGCTAAGAACAGTAACTTTGAACTGAATATATCATGAAGGAAGTGATATAACTAACGCCTTCAGCAATATTTGTAAAATACATTTAAGATCAAATTTGTAGAAGACATGCTGAAATTTTATAAAATCAGTCTTAAAGAATGTATTGCCTCTGTTGTTGCTGGATTTTTTTGAAGCTATTTTGATTCATTTTTTTTTAAAGTTCTATTACTAAACCAAAAGGCTGATAAAAATGAGTAAGAAATTTATTAAAGTTTCCATTAGTTCAATTTTTAAGCCAAATATTTGGGGTGTTTTTCTAGAAAAACTTGATCTTAGCTTACATAGCTGTGGATTTTGGTTGTATTTGTGTAACTAGATTCAGACTTTGGAGCTTTAGTACTTTCCTGTGTGAGACTGGTCATTGTTGGGCTACAAAGTAAAGTAATTTCTTTGATTTTTGCCCTAAAAAACCCCACTTACCTTTTTAACAAAAGTATCACATTAAATTTCACCCTGTACCCATGCAGTTTTCCTTAACATTTCTGCTTTGTGTACAGGAAAGAGGTTTTAAACCACATAATATCATCCACAACTGGAATTTTTTTTTTTTTTTACCCTTTCATATTTCCTGGAAATCTTGCTATTGCCTTTTTATTACACCACCAGTAATAATTTGCTAGTACTATAGAAATGGTACTTTTTACCATTTCCTTTCTTCATTTGGTTGTAGATGGATTTAGTGCTTCTGAAGTGTTCTTAGCATGTATCAAATGTGAGCATTTCCTTTGCTAATGCTCTGATTGCTGAACCAAAGACCAGCCCAAAAGCTCTCATCAGTGTGGTACACTTCACAAAGGTGCATATGGGGCTTCCAACAGTACGATGCAGATGGGAATCCAACGTATGATTCCTGGTGAGAGCAGCTGAATGTTGAAACAGGTACTGTGGAGTAGTGGTGTCCTTTATTTAATTTGGATGAGTGAAAACGTATTTTAGAAAGCATCACTGGGCAATATGCTCTGTTGTATGTTAAGGAATAATTAGAATGGGGGATCTGGGTAAGAAAGTATTCCTGTGATCTAAACCTGAATAGTTGGTTGTATGTCTTAAACGCTGTAGAAACTTCAGAGTTGTTGAACAGTAAAGATAAAGATAAATGGAATTAATTTCTTTTGAATTTATATACATGTCTCTGCCTACATTACTATTAAGTTCCATTCAAAATCTAAACAGAAAGACTGCAATCTTAGAAGTTCTCTCAGTAGCATCAGCAAATCATTCTTGTTTACCCTACATGCTAATAAAACAGGAGCATGACACTCTTGAAAACAACATTGCAAAATACATAAAATGTGGTCTGACATTTTTTTTTTCCCCAAAGGAGGTACTGCCGCTATCTAAAGTATTTCTTATGAAAGCTCGATTGCTTAAGATGCAGAATATTAAGAGAGAAAAACACTTTAGGACACAGCCATGTCACCAGCTGTTACCCACCCTTAATGAAATTGTTAAGTGATATTCTTCATAAATAGGTCGGAGAAACTTTTGAATTGTGAAGAATGTTTTCTCTCTTTCTTTGAAATGTTTGTAGTAATTTTAGAACTGGTAATTCATTAAGCTCATTATCTCTGACTAGGAGAGTAGAGCAATATCTAGGATATAGATTTCAAGGCTTAAAAATGTTAGTGCTTACAAATAAACATGAAAGCAATGTGTGGAGAAAAAATATGGGATCATAATATGCTTAACTGTTTTTTGAGTGTGGCCTTCTGGATTAATTAAGAACATTTTCTACATTCAGACACTTGAGTATAAACAGAATACATTATTACTTTTGGTTAACTCTGTTTTAATAGGGAAAAAGAGAATTCATTATGATGAACACAGTAGAAACTAGTTGAGACTGTATTTTGATGTTTGGTTTTTGGCTTCACTTAAAAGAGGAAGTAATCACTGAATTTTACAGGATTCCAACTCCAAATTATATTATTATTTTATTATTGACTGACATTGAATTTAAACAGTAAAATTTCTTTATATTGGCTTCTTCCTACAAAAGAGGGAGCTGGAGGAGATCAGGACTTGGTACTTAGGAAAAATTGTAGAATCAGAGTCCAGTATTGCTACAGCCTTCCAGTCATGGAGATTTTAGAAATAGCCTTTAAAGCAGTTTAAACGTGCTGGATATGTTGTGTGATTATTCCCAATTATATTCTAGTTTCTTCATTGACTTGCTTTGTGGCCTTGAGGTTATAATTAGCATATTTTCAATTTCTGTAAAATGGAACCTAACTAGTTAAACAACTTTTGAGAATCACGATGGAAAAATCATAATTTAAAATTACTATTATTGGTTGATTAACTTTTTGGTAAAGTTGCCAATGTAACATCACAATGAAACACATTTATACCAGAGATGTTTAGCATTTAGTTGCTATACATTTCATATACACAAGGCTCAGGGAACACCAGTTTTCACAGAAATGTGGTACTGAAAGTAACCAGGTTTCCAAAAACTCTATCCAATGCAAGCTGTGCATGCCCAGTAATTAGATTTGTTGTTCCATTTTTACCTGTATGTGTTTGAATCTCTTTGAATTTACTTCCTTACTTTTTTTTTTTTTTTTTTTTTAGGTAAGTCGTCATAGAAGAAATCATTCCCAGCATAACTTAACACTTGCAGACATCGTTAGTACACAGGACCACACAGTAAGCAATTGTTCTCTAGAACTGATAAATCATTCTTGTTATTTTAAATGTTTATAATTTAGATGTTACACATGCTTTACTAAAGAATAAATACATCAGGCTTTGGATGCCTCAAAATGTTAAGGGATTTGAGGGACTTGATCAATCACTAAAAAGAATAATTTCAGAAGGTACAAAGCAATTCATATAGCTTGACTTTGTTGTTAAGTAGATTGTACCAGACTGATGTTTCATCACTATTAATACCTGGTATAAAAGAATACAACCATGTTTTTGTCCCGTCTTTGCTCATATTAAAGTATTTCTAATATTAATGTCAATTTTTATAAGTAAAAATGATCAAAAACTTTAACAAAATTTTCTTTGACATTAAAAGAATCTAGGGGGAATGAGAAGCATGGAGGTTTTTCTACTAAAAAAAAAAAGCAAATGAATATGCAAATACAGATTCATCAAAGAAATGTTGGTATCAGTGGTACTTTTCCCTACACAAACTTTTTAGGATTAGGTATGTTCAGAAGCTTTGAATTCTTGCAACTAAGGAAATTATAGAACGTATATGTGATATAGTGATAATTACTTTTCCTTATAGTTTTTAATACTGTTAGCCTACAAGAGTCTTTTAAAAAAAATTCTTATTTAGAAACTCAAATATTTACATATGCATACTCTCATCTTTAGTATTTTTCTAAAATCAAATACAACCAAAAAAGAAACAAAGGAAAAAAAAAACAACAAACCAACCACCCCAAATTACAAAAAAAAACCCCAAAACCCCACTACAAACCCCCACATAATAATTCAATTTTCTTATTTCTATGCTAACTCTTCAGGGCATTTTGGGTCATTTTCTCAATCTTCCAGATGTTTAAAAGGTGCAGGAAGGGCAGCAGCTTAGCAACAAATAATGATATTTATGGAGACAGAAACAACAAAGCATTAACATTAAGATATAGCTGGTTTTTTTTTAATTTAAGATCATTCATTTGCATAAGTATTGTAAATTGATTCTTAGCAGTCTTCGAAGTATTTTCTTGAAAATCAGTAGAACAGAAAAGGGGATATTAGCAGATGTTAAGTGACAGGAATATAGCACTCCAGAGTTTACACAAATATTGGGATCATACTAGAAATCTTTTTATTTGTCCTTGTGGTAAAGTTATTTTGCAATTTTATAAATGCCTTTTATAGTAATTACAGAAAAAACTGTGTGCATCATCAATTAATGAAGACCATGCTATTTTTTTTAAAGACAGCACCTGTGGTTATTCAGTTAAAGCAATATATATATGAAAGTTAAATTGCATAGCACTGAGAGGTCTCATTAACTGAAGATCTTGTATTTTTTTGCTGCTTAATTTTGAACCATTTAATTCATAACAAATGGTGAATTTGAGCTATGTAATTTAAATCAGGATATTTTATATGCCCAATATTTGATAGTGGATTCAATAACCTAGCTCAACACAATTATTGGGAAAATATGATTGAGCTGCAACGTTTTCATCTGCAATCACATCTAAGTTAAAACTTCCCAAAAGGTGAGAACAGAGATGATTCAGATTGGATGTTGAAAATCTTATTTGCCTTTGGTTTTGGATTGGTTAAAATAACAGTGTGGGAAAGGTGGTTCATAAACTTTGAAAGCATGAGATCTTGGGTCTGATTCAGAGAAGCAATCAACAGCTTCTCTGAATGGTTAGTCAATGCTCCTTCCAGTTTCTGTTTCCAGACGAAAAGAAATATGAAGAATAGCAACCTTTCTTATGTTATTTAACCTCTCTGATGCTGGCCATGCCCCAAGTTTTATGCTACAAAAATGAAGGTTTAGAAGGGGAATGAAAATATCAAAAGATGTAAAGTAAATTTGATTTTAAAAAAAAAAAAAAAGTAGGTGGAGGTGGGGATTAAGTCTTATTTTAGCTCTGATAATTCATTCATCCATTACTAGATAAATAGTGACATTACTCTGCACAATAATCCCTACACACTTTCTCTCTGCATTTTCTATGGCAATGATCTGCATGACAGGAATTTGCATGAGATAAGTACAAATTATAGAAAATGCAGACATTAATCCTCGTGTAGCCATATGAGAATGTTACTTAAATCATTGTCCACAAACCTACAGACCTTTTCATAGATACAAACAGGAAATTATGCAGTATATATTTCATTATACGCTGTATACCAGCAACAGAAAAAAAATCTAAGGAAATAATTAAACACATATGCTGTTAATATGATTTTTTAATAGTCAAAATAACAGATATACTTGATTTAAAAATCCTTATGTTACCTGTTAAAGCATGTTAAAGTGTGTCACCTTCCACTAGACCAGGTTGTCAAAGCCCTGTCCAACCTGGCCTTGAACGCTGCCAGAGATGGGGCATCCACAGCTTCTCTGAGCAACCTGTGCCAGTGCCTCATCACCCTCATGGTGAAGAACTTCTTCCTTATATCTAATCCAAATCTACCCTTTTTCAGTATAAAGCCATTCCCCCTTGTCCTATTAATACATGCACTTGTAAAAGACCTCTCTCCAGCTTTCTTATCATCCCCTTTATGTACAGAGAGGCTGCTCTAAGGTCTCCCTGGAGCCTTGTCTTCTCCAGCTGGAACAAGCCCAGCTCTCTCAGCCTGCCTCCATAGCAGAGGTGCTCCAGTCCTCGGAGCATCCTTATGGGCCTCCACTGGACTGGTTCCAAGAGGTCCACATCCCTTTTATGTTGGTGGCCCTAGAGCTGAATACTATACTCCAGTTGAGGTCTCATGAGAGCAGAGGGGCAAAATCACTTCCTCGACCTGCTGGCCATGTTTCTTTTGACGTGTCCCAGCAAACAGTTGTCTTTCTGGGCTGCAGGTGCACACTGCTGGGTTATGTTGAGCTTCTCATCGACCAAGAAACACAAAGTCCTTCTCTTCAGGGCTGCTTTCCACCCATTCTCCATCCAGCCTGCATTCATGCTTGGGATTGCCCAAACCCAGGTTCAGGCCTTGCACTTGGCCTGCTTGAACTACTTGAACGTTTTCATGGGCCCACTTCTCAGCCATGTCAAGGTGCCTCTGGATGGCATCCCTTCCCTCCAGTGTGTCAACTGCACCACACAGCTTGGTGTCATCAGCAAACTTGCTGAGGGCGCATCAATTCCACTGTCCATGTTGCTGACAAATATGTTAAACAACACTGATCCCAATACCAACCTCAAGAAACATCACTCATCACTGGTCTGTAAGGACCTCTGGCTTAAGGAAAATGGTCAGAAATGTGGAGGAAAAGTAAACAACCCTAGGACTTGCTTCTGATATGCCAAAACTCAAGCATAAAATTGGTACCCTACAACCAAGTATCGCAGCCTTGCGCATACTGGCAGAGTCCTTAGCCTGTTCTGACACCATGGAACAGGGACCAGGTTTCAGTGATATCAATCACAACATATGGGATCTTCAAAGATGGTATCAGGTTGCTAATATCACATCTGCTTTGTATAGGTAATAGCTAAGGTCTTTGCCTTTTTAGGTGTATTTTGGAAAATGTGCAACACAGCTGTGTTTTCCTTTGTAATAATTCCCCTTTCAGCTTGTATGTCAAGAATTAACAGAACTGCTTAGTTTGGTTTTCTGCACCATACTATGAGACCATTCAGTTCAGCTGGAAATTTGAAGACAAATACTCCCAGCTCAAGGCTGCACACACTCCAATGAAGTATAACCTTTTAAGGGTTGAGGGGTGAGCACCTCAATACCAGAGTTCATCTGAAAGACAGCATGACTTAAAAGCATGATGCCTTTTAGCGTGAACCCTGGTTTAGTGCAAAGTGACTCAAAGCAAAATGTGGCACCTGTGAAGGCAATGTAACTTTTCCTGTTGTACAGATATCTGATGTTTCTCTGACACTGGTTACCCTTAAACACCCCTAAACATGAGTCTCTTTAGAATATAAGAAGCAAGAGGCTTCTACAGAAGTATGGTGTGTTCCTCATAGCTATTAATGAAACTCAATAAATGAAATTATATATTGACATAATTTACTTGAAATATCTTTTCAAATAATTTTTACTTATAGCTAGAAACTTTTCTTGCATAAAAATAAATTTCTTCTAAACCATTTAATGGAATATTTTTGTGGGGGGGTTTTTGCTGTTTATTTTGTGTAGTTATTGACTTTGAATGTTGTTTGAGAATTTTCAAAAGAACTGACCGTACTGGAAAAAAAAGGTGACTAAGAATTAGTGATAAGATGCCTACAACACTAGATTAGATAGATGCAGTGTCTTATGTGTGTACAAAGTGAATTCATTAATCTGAATAAATTCTATGGTTATAACACATCTTTTTTCTTTCTTGTAGGTAGTGGAGAAAGAAGGATATCTTCTAAAAGCTAGAATAGCAGATGGTGGCAAGAAATTAAGGTATTATATGTGAATACTAAAGAATTTATTAGCTGCAAAATTCAGAGGTGAATCATGTTTAACTATATACAGTTACTATTGCTGTTAACACACAAATTGCCAGTGTTTCGGTATTAAGCCAATGTATGATAAGCAATCCCAGAAACCAAATGACAGCAGCTAACTGACTCACTGGATGCAATGGTCATGTGTGTGTTCAGCTCTATATTCTATGCATTGTATGCATATTAAGGACAACATTAAGGCACCGGGCAAACCAACAATATATTTTCCAGTGGGCAAATTTTAAGTGCAAGGTGTGTGCTTGAGAGGTCAAGGATTGGATGTAGGAACCCATCTTGTGCTGATGACAAGACAAGGTTATCAAAAGTGGTCAACACTTACTAACACTGTGTTGAAAGTAATGTAAGTATTAATGCTGTCTCTTATGGAAGGATTTGCTACAGTTTGCTGTATTTAAAGGGGTAAGAGATTAGTAGTGATGTGGCCAGCACTGTGTGCTACCAATGAGAATGAGAGAGTAATGTGAAGGATTATATTTCTGCATGGAGAAAGGAGCTAAGTAATAATTTATCATACCTATATAGTTCTAAACCATAAGGATCCTAAAATACCCATTGAAAAGGGAGCCTGGAGGTCACCTAGTCCAACCTCTCACTTGAAGCAAGAACATTGTGAACACTTGGACAAGTCTGCTTCAGCTGGGTGCTATCAGAAAGCGGTGCATTTTTGGTAAAGGTACTGAAGGCAGTAATACTCTTTTCCCACTGGCAGAAGCTTCTACAGAGTATGTATAAGCTGGGCATCACCTGTGCCCAGATGATGAGGGAGTTTTACCTTTCCAGTGCATCACTGCACCCATCACAGACCATCTTCATGGCTCGGTATTGCTCACCGGCTTGGGCTTGGCACAGGGAGGAGTCAGCACTCGACCACTTGTATTTTTAAATAGCCCTGAGCAATCTCGTACTTTTAAATAGGCCGGAACAGTCTCGTATTTTTAAAATAGCCTCGGAGATCGTGAGCACCACTGAAGCTATAACGTGCTGCCATCAGGTGTTCGTTTGGCAGAATGCAAATATAGCCGCAGCTCTCGGGGCTCCTTATGCAGCCCCCGAGCCGGGTTGCGCCTCGCCGGGGCTCTCCAGCAGTTATTTTCCACAACAACCATAACGGTGTAGCTACAAGTGAACTCACACAATCTCCTTGTTAACTTTAGCTGGATCTTTTCTGTATACTGATATTTATGGCTCTTTATACAGAGAGAGTATGAGTAGTGGGGGTTCATCTATTCTGCATACACTTTGACTCCTTTCACTAACCTAAACTTACTCTTCAGCATCTGAAAGTCACATCCTGAATAATCTTGGTGCCACATTGCAAAAGGTAGAATATTGTGAACTGGCTTTCCTAAAGAGCTTGAAAATCTTAGGTCACTGCACATATCTCATGAAATACAGATGATCAGAGGGCTGGAGCACCTCTCCTATGGAGGCAGGCTGAGAGAGCTGGGCTTGTTCCAGCTGGAGAAGACAAGGCTCCAGGGAGACCTTAGAGCAGCCTCTCTGTACATAAAGGGGATGATAAGAAAGCTGGAGAGAGGTGTTTTACAAGTGCATGTATTGATAGGACAGGGGGAAAAGCTTTGTACTGAAAAAGGGTAGATTTGGGTTAGATATAAGGAAGAAGTTCTTCACCATGAGGGTGGTGAGGCACTGGCACCGGTTGCCCAGAGAAGCTGTGGATGCCCCATCTCTGGCAGCGTTCAAGGCCAGGTTGGATGGGGCTTTTGGGCAACCTGGTCTAGTGGAAAGTGTCCCTGCCTATGGCAGGGGGGTTGGAACTAGGTGATCTTAAAGGTCACTTCCAACACAAACCATTCTAAGATCTGTATAGAGACTAATATATTTTAAAGTGCCTTACTCCCCCCCCCTTTTCGTTTTGTCTTCCCCCGTCCCTTTTTTTTGTCTTTTTTTGTCCCCTCTCTTTTTTTTTTTTTTTTTTAATCTGACGCTGATGTTACGGACAATCTGATAAAAGGGTTGTCTAGTTTATATACTATCTATCTTTAGGTGATAAAAGTAATGAGGTTTTGATTTTAAGATGTCACTTCTAATACGAAAAACTATAAAATAAAAGAACTGGGGGGGGTAACATTTATGGGGAAAAAGGTCTTCTTGCAGATACTATGGTGAAATTCAGTTGCATTCTCATAGCTTCTATAATTTCTATAGTGTCTTGCCAAACCACTAAATTTTCTTATTCCTGATGTAATTAAAACATTCTCCCCTTAAAACTCAGAATGAAACTTAGGTAAAATATCTCACCTGGTATAATTTTAAAAAAATGCTTATTGAGTTCTTATTTTTTGTTGTTGGCTTCTTATTTCAAAACAATAGATAGAAATATATTTAATTGTGCGTTTGGATTTGATTAATTTTTTTTTTTCTTCTTTTTTAAATAAGGTCCAGGTTTGAATGAAACATTTTCAAATCTTGTCAAACTTCCCAGTTAGCTCAATGAAGGATTTGAATCTTTAAAGAAGATTGCACATGAGTCTGGGAGCTCAAAATAGGTTTACTGTTTTAAATTTCTCAGCTAGAGAAACCTGCCACACCAGTAGCTGGAACAAGGAACACTTTGCCTAGTAGAAGTGTCCGTGACAGAGAAATGTTCCTCTCCATAGCTAAGGTCAAGCATTTGGTGTAAGTTGGGTACTGAATCTAGGTTGTGTCCTAAGGGTTTTAATCCTTTGGTAATGCATATTTATTCAGGTTATCCAACTCATAGTAAAATTTATTTGAACCTGTGTATAGCATGCTTAGCCACTTACTCCCCTGTGAAATTACATGACCATTTTTGACTAGGAAAAAAAAAAATAGAGAAAATGAAAAATAACCTAAGTTCTGTTTACCAATAGACAACTTGTATTCGCTACCTTAGTGGTGATACTTAGCTACAGGAATTGTTTCCTAAGGATACTTTAAAAAAATAACTGAAGTTGAACTTTTCTTTATTCCAATATACACAATACACAGCTATGAACCTAGTTTACATTTAGCTAAGGATATAGCTTTATAGTGGTAATAAATTTAGAAAATTTCAAAGTGACTTACAGACACTGTCCTTTTGTGGGGAAATATTTGTTGGTGATGGTCAGGTACTTTTCTAAAACCCTTTCTTTTTCTCAATGTTTCTCTCTTTATTTTTTTCCCCATTAACATGGCAAAAAAAATGCAGTCTTATTTTCTTCAGATGTATCAATCTCCTTCATGGAGAGCTTCTTTCACTGTTGCCTCTTGTTGGACATATTTTAGGGATGCTGGCTGAAATCTTGCCCACAGCGAAGTGAGTGAAAGTTCCTCTGGTAATGTCAGTGGTGTTAGGACTTCATATGTAATATTGGTTATGCTACTTAAGCTGATAAATGAAATACTGAACAGGAAAGTCATTAATAGAAAAAACTATCTATCTACCTGATGTGCAGTTTGGTGGAATATTGAGTGCAGCAAAGCTGTGAAATGGATCTGGAAGTGAGTATCACAAAGGTGACCAACAGGCTTTTAAACTCCATGAGGCCAAGTTTTGCTAGAATAAAAAATCGGTGTGTTTGAGTTACTTAGGAATACCTAAATAGAGAAAACTCAAAGAGACTAGGGAAGACAGGAGAGGGAGAGTGAGAAAAAGGGTTGCTAAAAGCAACTTGCTGGGCTCTCTGTGTCCTTACGGGCAGCTTCCTACTTTTAACACACCACAACATACACGTGAAACAGACTGTTTGTAACATGTTTTTTCACTTTTGTTCTAAAATGTTCAGATTTGTGATTTGCATTCACGTAAAGCAAATAGTGGCTTTATGAGTATCTTTGTAAATATTGGATCTTATAAGCCCCAAACAGGAAAGTCAAACGAGATAATGATCAAAAAATAGTTTTCTGTCAGATCCATTTGTTTATGATTACGTGGTGGCTTGAAACATCACATTATATGACATATGTATAATAGCATTTTCTTCTGAGCAGATTATTATGTTCTTCTGCATCAGGTACGGTGCTGCATATATCTATGTGTATTTTGACTTTTCCCTGGCCCCAGCAGTTTGCCAGCTCTCTAGGGCCGTACCATGAGGTCCTGTTGTTTAATGGTTACTTAAACATCTCTCAGATACCATTCTTATCTTCCTTGCTTTCCTACAAATTTTTAATTTATGGAAAGGGGAAAATATTTGGGACCTTTCAAAATAAACTTTTTGCTGAGCTCTTGTCATGGGCCTTCCAGCTAATTCCCCCCCAGTTTACATACTGGGCATGATGTGCTATGGTATGGAATAACCCTTTGGCTGGTTTGGGTCAGGTGTCCTGTCTCTGCTTCCTTTCAGCTTCCCATGCCCCTCCTCACCGGCAGAGCACGACACTAAAAAGTCTTTGATCAGGGTAAGCATTGCTTAGCAACAGTTAAAAACATTGGTGTATTAGCATTGTTCTTAGACTAAAGTCGAAAACACAGCACCTGCACCAGCTGCTAGGAAGGAGAAAAAAAACTGTTACAGCTGAACCTAGGACAGCTCTGTATAGTCACATCAAAATTACATTTTTCATTCCTCGTTCTATTTTAAGTATTAGCTACCAGAAGAGTGCCAGCTATTTTGGAGTCCTCCAAGTATATATGAAATTTAAACATGTGTGAATAATCTCACTGTTATCCTATAGTTAAGGCACCATGTTGGAAAAAGAACATAGATAGGCTTCAAAACAGGAATGAACAGAAGTGTTTTCAAGCTTCGCTAGGCCACATTTAAATATATCTAAGATGGTGCAACTCCATCAATATTGGTCGAAGTGCATTGTTGATATTGACTTCAGACTATTTTTGTTTCTGACATGAAATAATTAATAACTAAGCCTACAAATGGAGTGTCTACCTCCTGCTTGCATGTCTTACTAATTTTTTTCTTTTTTTAATTTAATTTTATTTTTAAGGAAAAACTGGTCCACATCCTGGGTTGTTCTCACTGCTCGGAAAATGGAATTCTACAAAGAGTCCAAGCAGCCAGCGCTGGCCAACCTGGTAGGCAATCAACCATCCGATATACTCAGCTTCCTTGCAACTATTATTTCAGTTTGGTGTTTACATAAGACAAATTCAGACTGAGCTGGCAACCTTCAAAGGTTTGAGGGCAGCTGAAGGAAAATGCCTTGATAAACTCTTAATCAGATGTAGTATATGACAAGAAATAGGACTTAGCATGTCCTTTATTAAGAGGTACATTTTGAGAATAGTTGCAAAGTGAAACAAATGGTGAGTGACTATTCAGTAATGTGAAGGTAACACTTTAAATTAAGGTGCCATTTATAAATGCTTTATTCTTATTTATGAAAATGATCACTAAATGCAGCTACTTCCTCAAATAATGTATTATAAAGTATGTTATAAAATGCATTAGTAATAAATGCTTAACAGATGATGCGATGAGAATCTGTTGCAAAGGATATTGTGAGACGTAAATTGTATTAAACCATGTATGTGCATCTTTAATACATGAATTTAAGTTGTTATCTACCATCTCATAAAGTGGCTTATACATTAATAAATAATAATAAATTATTTATAAATGGCACCTTAATATAGGGTGTTACCAAAGCAGAAAACATTATAAGTTAGCAAAGTGATTTTTTATAGTAATATAAATGTGACATCTACCATATCCTGCTAACCTTCCTGAATATTTCTATGACTCCATCTAATGCAGCTAATGCAATTTCTGTAGCCTGTAGTTACTACAAAGTGAAATTTGCAGTACCTTTTTATTGTGCCCCAAGGAAAGACCACCGATCTTAGTCTTCGGAGATGTGACAGCTATGTTGTGCAAGCAATAATGGCATGTATCCCTTCAGTGCTAGTTACTGCTGAGTTTGAGCCTATGAACCTGAATGTGGGCAACAAAAGGGGAATTCGGCAAATGTGTGACACTGTGGGCAGCAAAGGGACAGGTTTGACAAAGCCCTGTTGTGAAAGGCTCTCAAGGACTGATCAAACCTGCCAAATCTCATTAGCATGATGGGTGGCCACAAAGGTGCTCTCTTTGGAAGGAGTCAGAAATAAGAAGCTATTTTTTCTATGGCAGGTGATATAAATCTTTTATATATTCTTGATCTACCAATGCCACCTGCCATAAAATCAGCTTTAAAGAACACCTTTTCACGTCTTAATTTTTTGAAAGAAGGTGAGGGTTGTAGCAAAAATTAAAATAATAGTTGAAACAATAGAAAAGGTGAAATCTGGCACTTTCTGATTGTGTTTGTGCTAGTACAGTTAGAAAATACAATTTTTCTGCAGCCATTAAAGCATTATAGCGTGAATTAATATTTTTCAGAATAATCTGTTTTCCTTAAAATTAAATCATGTCACTTAAAAAAAAAAAATCACAAATGAACTTATCAGAACTAGTCTTATAATTTACCAGGTGTCTTACACTTCTATGTGTTACCTCTTCTCCTCTCTCTTTGTATGCCCTCACCCAAATCCCAGGAGATAAATGGACCAGTAAAATTCAACATACAGAAGATATGATTTTGCTCTGAGACTCCTCCACATGGTTAAAATCCCCATTATGCCTTTAAGTTTTTAGATGCTAAAGTAGGCCTTCCTGGAGGGTGGGACTCTGGCCCAGATCGCAATCTGTTTAACTCAAAAAATTAAGGTGTGTTATGAGAAGTCAGTCCCTTTCCCTGAAGTCCCAGTCATCACCAATGCTCACAGTTGGTGAGATAATATTTACTGCCTCCTGTGTTGGGAGGAACACAGACATATTGATCCCATATTTTGCTCTTTACGGGGAAAAATATGGAAGTGGGTCATTTTTATTTAATTCTGTGCTAAATCTGAACACTGGGGTTGTGACTCAATGGTTACTAGGTGAAAAAAAGCCATTAAAGTTACATTTTCTGTCTGTTGTGTATAACTTACGTGCCATGGTAAATAAACAAATTGAGTAAAGCTTGAGAACAAGAAGAGCTGTCAGTATTCAAAATCTTATACCACAATTTCCTAACCCTCAAATTTCACACGTCAAAAAAAAACTAAATGAGCATATTGGTCATCTGATAGAGTAAATGTAATGCTTATTCCCCTTGTAAACTATTTAACCAGGTATAATTTTGATAGTGGAAAGAAAATAATACAAAAATGATTCATTAGAAATCATTTGTTTACTGATTTTTTTTTTTATTTTTTTTTCAACTGTAGTTTACTTTGGAAAAAGGGGAGCTCAACCATTAATTAAATAATGCAATAGAGGCAATGTTCATTCACAGTAGTATGACTTACAACAAAGCATTTTTATTGTAAGCAGGAGAATGATGTGACTTAACAAAAAGATTCATGTTCCTTTGTATTACAAAGATACTAATTCATTAATTATGAAATATTAAATACTGTACATGAAGTGAAAATTTAGAATAAGACATCATCATTATAAGAGGAATGATATTTCACAATAAAGGCAAAAGGAGAGTAGGAAATGAAAGCACATTCTAATATACTTATTTTTCTGATGATAGGATAATATTTAGGGGTGATTTAAAATTATATTTACCAAAATCTTAAATAATATTCTAATGCAAACAGCTAATACTAGCTAAAAGGAGTTTTCGTTGCTCCCTTGTACAATTGTAGAGGTAGGAGTCACTATAACAACTTTCCTATTGATTTGCATGGAGAAGACTGGGATTCATAGCTTTCTGGTGAAGCTAGTGACAATATCTGGTATTATTATTAGTCATAGTAGAGCACAACAATTACAGCACACAGAGGAGAGATTCAGAAAATGATTGTTTACAAATATTACTGAAAACTCAATTTCCTTTCTGTGTAGCTAAATGATTATCTTTTGCTGCTGCCTGATCATTTGTGGTCATGCTTTTTATATACATTTTTAGCATTCATATGAATATAACTTTTTATGTTAAATTAAGGACATTATGATCTAAACAGATAACAGAAGCATTCTTTCTTACCAACGTGAAATTCTGTTATCAGTTGGTCTTTGTGACCAAGAGAAAGTAGTCTGTTTATTCCCTGAGACAGTTTGTTCAAGAGAGGTTATTTTAACCTCAGATTATTAGCCCAAGTAATTTAGTGAGTGAAAATGCTGCTGAAATCCATATCCATGTTTAGGAAGATTACATTGTAGCAGGGACTTGTAACAATTTACAGCATAACCCCTCTCCAACAACATCGATATAACATAATCGCTCTGACTACAAAATCCAAAGCAGAGTGCTCAGGCTTTCCCAGGAACCTTAACTTACTCTCCTGAAGTTTCTCTGGGTAATGCATGAACTGGAAAGCATGCTAACAGGACTATGTTTAGGCCAGAATTAATTTCTAGGCAGCTTTCCTGGGATCCCTACAGATTTAAGCGGGCTTCCATTATGTGGAGCTCCCTAGGTGCAGTAAGAAAGGCTGATGTGCACCATGGACAGTTTCAGACTTGATGGATTTGAGTGGTTTTGCATGTAGTTTTCATCAGAAGCTTCACATACTGTGACATACTGAGTCGTATGGTGGTTATATTCTGTCATGGGCAGAATTGCTAAGTTGTGGGCAGAATTGTTTTTTTCTCTAAAAAAGTTTTCCAGTTGATTATTGTACACAGCAAAAGCATGTCCATCTTTCTAAGACTGAGCTTGAATCCCACCCTTTCTGGAAAGCGAGATGCACATACTCATATTTTATTTCTGCTTATTACAAAATCAAAGCTGTAAACAAACTTCATATTACTACAACAACGAAATTAAGCTGTGCGCTGAGTGCACGGAGGAGCCCAAGTTCTGCTGCTGCATAAGTTTTTGTGCAATCGTAGAAACTAGAGATAGTAAAGTACTGTAGAGTTCACTATTCTATCTTCCTCTAAAATTTCCTTGGGTTTTCCACTGTTTTTTCTCACTCCAGTGAAATGCCATGGCAGTTTTCTCAAGGAAAATAATTTGTAGCCCAGTACCCTTCACTATCAAGAAACTATTTCCTGGGGGTCTTTTTTGTCTACATTACAATCTCTTAATCTAATTAAGTGTTTCCAAAATTTCTCAACTCTTTCTGCTGGTGGAATAAAGCTGTTAAAGTATTTTCGGACTCAAAATATCCTTTTGGGTAATTTTTTTTCAAATAAAGCAAGGTGACCCACTTTGACCAGCCTATGTTGTGTGTTCATGATGAGTTACAATGCTGCCTGCTCTGTGCAGTGCAGCCCTGGCCATTGTGTGGGGACCTGGGAATGAAACTTCCTTGGGGTAACCCCTGCCCAAGGAGATTGATCTAGCCAAAAGAGACCATAGCCCTTTCTATAAAAGTACAGTACTGAAATACTGAAAATCCATGTGTTCCCTGACTCTGCTCTTTGAATATTTGTTTGTACTAATAGGCTGGTGTTTGTTTGGGATCTTTTTTTTTCCAACTTTGTCTCTTTTGCCAGGCAAATATTGACTAAATTTCACACCACCTTCTTAAAATCAAGTATGTATACTGTTAAAAATTCAGAAAGATCAAGTTCCTGTGGGAGGTCAGGCAAGAAGTCTGAGGCAGAGTTGGAGGAAAAAAATGTAACCCCTGCTCTTCCAGTGGTTTAGGCACAAGAACATCCTTCTGTTTTGAACAGCATATTTCTTCTATTAAAAAAAATTATTAAAAAGGAACAAAGACACACAGGACTATCAGTTTTAGAGGAGCTGAATCATAGTGGCTTTATGGTTTGGCAAAAGGAGGACATAATTACAACTCCAACACTGAAAACTGTCAGAGATTCTGGTTGCAAATTGCTTGACCAGGGTATCTTACTCTGTTTTTTTTAGCCTAAACAGGTCCTTTTCTACCCATCTCAAAAACATTCTGTAGAACACACATTTTTTAGCCTTTAATAACAGCATCAGAGTAATTCAGTGAGCAATCTTTGGAAAGCTGATTATGTGGTTGATGCTGGACTGATCACTGTTAACGTCAATTAAGTCCGTTTTCTTTATCAGCAATGCCATTTTTAAAGGTAAAATGGCTTAAAAACAACAGAGCAAAAAACATGCATCAAGATGATTAATTACATTATGTGGATATTACTCTATATCTTACCCAAAAGGGACTTCTTAGTGCTTTATCCTGTTAACAGTAGTATTTTTATTGTTGTCGGGGATGCACAGTAACCTAATCTACAAAGACTAGTCTAAACTAGATGGGCTTTGCCAGAACTGCTGCACAGGCGGAGTCCCTGGAGAAGAAGCTTAGATGGCAAATGAGGATTATTGTGCTTTACACTAACTCCCAGCAATGTAAATGACACAGGCAAACAAATCTGCTCTTTGAATTGTTTGCATCCGTCCGGAGAAGCTGGGGAGGCAGAGCTGTGTCACTCTGGGATGCACAGATTGACACTGTGAAGTAGCAAACTGTGTGGAGCTACCCTTGTGTTAAGCTTCTTTTTGGGTGTCACACATGCCCTCAAAGCCTTTTTTTTTTTTTTTTTAGGAGCTAGAAATGATAATTTTTTTATTTTTTTTTTAAACAAGATAGCTTGTCTTACAGATATGATGTATGTCTTGTGTCTTGCTTAGTTTCTGTCCTTTCCAGTTGCATCAATTTAAATTTGTATTTGGAAAGCCACAAAATTTTACCTTTAAACTCAAAACCTTTTCAAGAGGTTTTGCAAAGAAAACATTTGACCAGCATACCTGGTCAGTGTGTGTGCATTTTGTTTTGACTTATTGTATGTTACATTAGACTGTTTTTTAAATCATCTAAGTATTTTTAAAATTATGTATCTAGTATAAGAACCTTATTTCTGAGTTACGACACCCTAGGAGTGGCTATTTAATAATATCAAGGAGCAATGAATGCTTTTCAGTAAATTCAGCTGCTGTGCTACGCTAATATGTCATCTGAAGTTGATCTACTCTTTTTTTATCTGATAACTGCCCCCATTTGTGAAAAAACAGGCCATATTCATAGTTGTGGGTTTTGTTTTTGGTTTTTTTTTTTCTTCTTTTTTTCCAGAAACCAGGATATAAACCTGAGTGTGTGGATTTGTGTGGTGCTCGCATTGAGTGGACCTCAGAGAAATCCAGCAGAAAGAATGTCTTTCAGGTAACAGTCAACGTATGCTTTTCATTGCTCATTTGAGTATAAACTCTGTTAAGAGGTAGGTTTTATTTCCTTTTTCTTGGTTTTAATAAGTAGAGAGTGATTTAATACAGCTCTTTTCTTACCAGTACAGGCGAATAACATTTTATCAAGCATCAGTTTACTATTTTTCTAAGAGAAGGATTTCTGACAGCTGAGTCTCCTAAACACTTGAGAACCTGTTGATTTATTGATTAATGCTCTATATTCAATTTGTTTTTAAAACTTAGTAGGTAATTGCTTTGGGTTCAGGCCTAGAATCTTGACCTAAAGAACTTCCATAAACACAACTTCTTCAAACTGCTTATGCAAGCTTTGCTGCAACACAGGGCGGTTACTCTGTTTATTTTTATTGCTGTTCAGGGTCCTCAGACAGTGATGACCCAGGTTCATTTCTGGAAGGGGAGGATTTTAAAAGCTTGACTCTGTCAGGGCCAGCATAGAAGGACATGTATTTCTCATAGGACTATTCCTCATTGATGGAAAATAGTATTATTTAGTTACTTCATCTAAATCTCATTGAATTGAAAAGGAGGATCAAGGCCCAAGAAGACGAAAGGACAAGAAAAGCACTACTGCAAGGTTAACATTCCAGGATCTAGGCGCTAAAATACTTTATTGCAACATCTGCAGGTTTTGGACATAATCCATCTCCAACGAGTATCAGTAGAAAGGGTTTTGTTTTTCTTTTTTTCACGAGAAGTTGCACCAAGCCACATCAAAATATTATTCTCTATGAACTGAGTTGTTTCCCAGAGTTCTAACATTAAGAATTTTTAACAATATAAACAATAAAGGGAGGAGATATGCAGAAGGGAACATGTCAGGGTCAAGATACTGTTAGTTACCAGATTATATTTTGGCATCACCACTAATGAAACATGCTGGAGGAACCAACTGTGCCTGCGTCTGGGGTTTAAAAAGACCCAACTCACCACACACTGCCCCAGGGACTATACATGCCTTCTTGAAAAGAAACCTCTTTCGGTCAACTGGGTGTTACAGAGACTTTTTTCAAGGTTTATTTTTCTAGACATCTTTCTAAGGCACATGCAATATTTAGAAATATTCTGCTTCTTCAAGACAGTAAGACTTATGCTTCTATACCCCCCACATGCTTCAGGTTGTCTTGAGACAACACTTGGAGCTTTGTAATTTCCTAGGTATTTTTAGAATAAATATTTTGGTTTTGCTGTCAATCTTCAGCTTTTTCACTTGGAATGTGACTAAGTATAACCTTAGCCTTCACTCTTTCAACTCCCCGAGAACACTGAGAAGTCTTCTGAGCTTCTAGGGTTTATTTCTCATTTGCAGTAAGCAACATTTCTGTTTGGAAATACATATTGGATTGGTGATTTGTTGCAGCTAATACATTTCCAGTGTAAAGACAAATGAAGCTCTGTTATTGATTTATCAAACTGGTTGTATAAAGACATTGCAATGCATTTTCTTCTCACTTCTGTTAATGAGAGGTCTAACTTCACTGAATCAGAATAATGTGAGAAAGGAAACTCATGCACTACTGTTTGAACCCATTAAAACGTGTGTTCATCAAGCCAATAAGTGAGTGGGAGAGACATTAAGAAGTAAAAGCATGGGAGGAAGGACATATGTTAAGACACATTTTGAAAAGGGATGGAGCATTGTTTAGACAGAGAGCTACAAGAAGATTATGCCAGATGGTAAGAGTGAAAGAGGAGAAGGCTTTGGCATCAGTAGTGGTGACATTTTGGGAGAGGAAAGGACTGAACGAGACTAGTGCTACATGAGCAGATAGAGTGGGAAGGGGACTGGAGATAGAGTGAAGATTTATGAGATAATCTGGAGGGAATCCAAGGCAAGTTTGAAAGTGGAGAGGTCAGTTTGTACCTGGATACTGAATACTTCAGGCAACACTTCTGACGATCTATTTATCCCTACTGGGTGGGAATAAGATTGATAATATATGTTTACTTATTCATATATTTGTTCAAATGAAAAGAACATGGGTGATTTTTTTTTTTTGTAACCTTAATATAGATGCGTTGCACTGCAATTTGATTAAATACATCAGCTGCCTAACTTTGAAATTATCAGCAGTAAGTGTGATCTTACTTTAAAGCTTTAAAGCATGGCAACAGAACATAGTTGGTGGGGTTTTGTTTCATTACTTTCTGAATAATAAAATATTATTTTCTGATTCAAATAGAGTAATGGTTGCTTTCTGTTAGTGTGTTGTACTAGTAGATGCAGAATTTTGAGTTTGATTTAGGCTGAGTACTCAATTTGAGTTCATGAATTATAGATTAGAAATAGAAAATGACTTGAGATTTTGGTTTGAAGAAGAAGAAGGAAACCTTGAATTTAAAGTCTAAGCATATGACAGTTAATGGATGGTAACAAGATGGAGTATAGGAGTATCGTGAAGAAAACTAATTGGAAATATGATCGATGCAGGAAAAAAAAGAGGTAACTTGAAGTAAATGATATTCAGGCAAGACGATTTGGGTTTCTGGTCTCGATCATGAGGTTTTCAGCAGCATTACTCTACTCATTTAAATTGAGCTACTCTCTGTTTAACAGGATAAGTCTGATCTGTCTCTCACACTATCCAATTTGTGCATGCAATCTATTTCTGTTTTTGATGAACATATTAGGAGGGCTTTTTTTCAGGTTTTCCTCAATAGTAACTGAAAATATGCACATCTTATAACATATAAACTTCTGGTTTTCCTTCATTTATTTTATTGATGATACAGCTAACACCAAGGAAAAGAAACAATTCGAAACAGCTCCACATGATGTGGTGAAACGTAGCAGTTTGCAGTGAGATACTGTGCTGTTTGTTCTGAATGATGTGATACACTAGGTCTTCATCATTGAATAAAACAGTGGTGAATAAAAGAAGATTTATGTTCAAGTCACATGCTTTAAATATTTCTGCTAAGTGCTAGTTCGCTCTTTGGTGTTTAGCCTGAAATTTAAAGCACTGAGGATTAAAAGGATTACAACATAATCTTAAATAATCCAAAGTGTCATTTACAGAGAGATGGTTGTAATAACTGAATAAAACCATGTTAAGGGTTGGCAGTTTCGTCAGTCAGCAACTGGAACAGAAACGGTGCCTATGTCACTGTCGTTTTCCACTTTCCTTTATTTGGCTTAGTTTGATATTGGGTAGGTGCGTTTTGATGCAGGTTATCAAAAAAGAAAATGACATGATAAGCTGCTTTTCAGCCAGTACTAATATGGCTGTTGAGGCAGCAGTAGCTAGATTAGTTTACCTATTTCCTCAATAGTCAATGTTTTCTGCTTCTAGTAAACTTTCCAACTGGAGTTTTTTCTTTCCCCTGCTTACTCATCCTGTACTCGAAGTCAAGCAGCCTTTTTAATTCCATTCAGCCCAGATGTTGTGGAAGGCATACTCTTGACCTCTGGTTTCATAATTCTGGAGCTTCATTAGCACAAAGTCTCGTGGCCATACACTATTTCCTTTAAGAGGTTTTGGAAGATTTCCCTCAGATGATTCAAAAAAGAAAAGGAAAAATAGGAGAGAGATGAAGAGTGCAAAAAAAAAAAAAAGATCATGAGCAGCTTGCCTATGAATCGGCGAAGCTGCTTTGTTCTCTTAACAGCACCATTCATTTAAATAGCAGACATTATTTTAATTTCTTTAGTAATATTTTTTCCATTTACTTAGTTCATTTTTAAAGAAGGTTTCACATGAAGAATTTCTGGAGTACAATGTCCTGGCTCTTGCCACAGATCTGTGATATTCCTTTTGGTTTCAATGCACTGCAGCTGTAAGGAGTTATTCATATGTAACTAAGAGTTCTAAGTGTATTTTACAAACAGAGAAACCTGTGTAAGACATAGTGTTTCAGCAGTGAGACAGCTGAAAGTAAAAGTGTACCTATGTGTAATATGAAAGAATTTATCTTGCAGCTGTTTCATATATAATAACATTTATGGTGCTGATCTAGGGTAACTCCCTTGTCCTTGAAGCTATCCAGCTTTGTCCAAGAGCATAATCTGAATGATAAACTGTTTTGTTCTACATACTGTAGGATCAATATAGTATCTGGATACCTCCCAGAAATGTTCTAAGTCACTGCTTTTGCCATGGGAAGGATCATTTTCTTTTCCATGATCTCTCTAGGGAAAGCACTGAGAACATAACACGGAGGGGCTTGGGTTGGTATTGGTATTTGGATTTCTTTTTATGTTTTTAAATACAAATGCTGCATAGAGGAGACAAACATAGCCCAAAGAGAGTAGATTGAGAGTGAAATGAAATTCAGGTTGCTTTGTAAGTATGGACACAAAAATGTTTAATGTAATTCATATTTATGGCTTGAGAGGTAATAAAGCCACTTTGCCTCCCCTGCAATGTGATGGAGAGGGGTATGTTTAATTACTCTTGTGACACAAGCAATGACAACAAAGCTTTATACCTAATGACAGGAACATACAAACTGTAAGGCCTTGGACTGTAGACATATAAGACCAGTGACACCTTAAAGAAACTGAGGAAATATTTTTCTAATATGTGCCCAAATGTTTGTACTTTATGTTTCAAACTGTATAGAGTTTGAAAATAGACAAGCCATCAGTAGGAAGACACTTGACTTTGACAATATGTGGATTTAAAGGGCTTGGGAAACTGAGTCTTCAACCTCCATAATAGAATTTCAAGGAATCTCTCTCTATATTCAGCCTCTGTAATAGAGTTTCAAGCATTTCAAGGAACAGCAGCTTTATTTATAAAACTGACAAGCTGAACAGTTAAGGTAGAGTGTCTACAAAGTTATAGCTAATATATTTCTCTCACTTTCTGTGGCTCCTGTGGCCTTTTTCGTAGCACAAAACCCTCAGACGTGTCAGCAAAGGCCTTGTATATTTTATGACTATAAAATCAGGACAGTAGGGTTGTTTGTTTTGTGGGGTGTTTTTTGTTTGGGATTTTTATTTGTTTGTTTTATTAAAAAAAAATTAAAATCTTAGTTATCATTTTACTGATATTCTGAAAAAGTTATTACTTTTCAGAAATAGTGAAGTCCACTCCTCATAAACAACATTTTGTCCTACCTGGCTGCTTGAAGGAAGATGCAAAATTCTCAACAAAACTTGGTTGATTTGTAGCTAAATATCATCTTAGCTAGGCTGTTCCTTTCTTTCTGATTGTTGTCACTGAATGATGAAAAAATTCAGGAAAACTTTACTGTGTAGGAAAAAAAAAAATCACTTGAGAAGTGTAACTTCGACAACCCATGGAGGTCTTGGAAAGGCTTGAAAGTCTGGATGAAGAAAGAGTTGACATGGTGCCATGATGATGTTGCCCCCAGGTGACTTCTGCTCTGGTACTCACTGCAGGCCATGAAACATCAAGGCAAACAGCTCCTATGACACGCCAGAGCATGGGGTGGCACTGAAAGCCAGAGAACTCTGAAATGTAATTGAAAAGCCAGCCTAAGTTTTCCGGGAAGATCAGGCTGATTAAAAAACCCACAACGCATATTCTCCAAATCTGACATTATGTGTACACAGATGTCTGTCTGCTAAAAATGATTATTATAATAGCTTACTGCACTTTTTAAAGAGCCCATCTTTTGACGGATGTAAGTGCTGATATGTGAGTGACTGTGATAGGTACGAGTGTCTGTGTATGCTCATACACATGTGCTTCTTAAGAAATTATATAAATCACTTATCTTTTGATGGCTATGCTGCAGCTTTCAGAACTGCAGATGTTATTTGTCCATCAGAAAAGAAAATATTCATTTCAAGCCACAGGCATTTTCTGCGTTGCAAAAATAAAACATAATAGCAGTTAATGCTTAATGTACATGTGGCATAATTTTGTCAGGAACAGAAGCATGGCAGAGAATAAAGGCCTGAACAAATATGTGAATGTACAAGAAACACCTTGTGCCTTGGATAACGCCAAACCTTATGAATAAGAAATCTGGGCAGTTTACCTACTCATAAGCAAAGCCTGATAGCGGAGCTGCTTATTTTTCTATTGCTTTTCAGCAGAATTCACAGAGGGTTGTGTTGGTGTTTTGTTTTGCGGTAGTGTATGTTTTGGTTATTTTTCTTTTTCTTTTTTATTTTTGGGGGGTTTTTTTTGTTTTGTTTTTGTGAGGTGTGGGTTTTGGTTTTGGTTTTTTTTTTTTTTTTTTTTTTTTTTTGTTTGGGTTTTTTTTATTTTAACAACTAAAGAAGCGAATCGCGTTTTGCGACTTGCATGGGAAATGGCAGTGGACTGCAGCCTCTTGCTGCATTATTCATAAACATATTGCTGCCATCTCGTGGGCAGCGCATGAGCCAGTGCGGGCAGCTTTGCGGGGCAGCAAACGAGACCAGGGCTGCCTGGGCTGTGGCCAGTGCCCCCGGGGCTGTGCATTTCCCCAGGGATGACCAGCCCTGCAGAGGACAGAGTGCATGCAGGTCAATTAGCACCCACCGTCACAACAGGGAGGGGTTTCTTTTTAAGCACTTTTGGCAAAATTCGGTGCCTGGCCGAACGATTTAGCTGGTTGCTAAATGAAGTTATGTCTGCTCTTTTAGCAGCAGTGCTGCTGCAAACCTGTATTCTCTAAATTATGCATGTGGTAGTAGTTTTATGTTTTTAAATGGTGATTATCTTCTGATCAGCAGGGCTGATAGGGCAAGGGTAAATAGCTTCGTAAGATGGGCTGGTTCAAGATAAAACATGTAACGAGAATTATTGCTTCAAATAGAATTTGGTGAACTTGATAAAGCCCTCTGATGTGAGGCCTTGGTGCTGTGTTTCGTGTACTCATAAAATAGGGAAAATGGTATTTTCATAGTCCTGGTAATCAGCAGCTGAAAGGGAGTGCAGAAACGTGAAAGGAGCCTAGCTTTCCTGATTCTTTAGTACTTTAGGCTTTTGTGATTCTCCTGAGTGAAAACGGCTGAGTTAATTTAAAGGCATTATGTTTTCTACAGCCTTCTTAATGTACTTTATTACTAAAAAAAAAAAAAAAAGAATTGTTTTGATATGTGACCAAACATTGCACATTTTCCCTTAATTTATCAAACTCTTGAAAAAAAAAAACCAAAGAGAAAAATGAATACTAAATGAACTTACTCAGAGATAATCAAATCTGACTTGTTTACATGTTTGGTGTTGGTATTTCTGTATTCAGCCACTACATTTTTGAAAATCTTGGCGAAGTCGCTTTACTCCATTTTCGTGTTTCTCTTTAATGAGTGAGGCAAATATTTGAAATTGGCTGGGCACGGAGAGCCTTGGCTGTCCTGTCTCCGAAAGGCAGCACCTCGCATTTGTGTGCGAAGGGATGCCAGACGATCTGGTAGGGATTCGCGTTTTCTGTGTAAGAGTGATTTCTACTGCTGTCATTCTTTGGGGAGAGGATGTGTCTGGTTTTAAGGTGTTAAATGGACAATGGCGATTTGAATGCAAGGGGAGAAATGCAAATAGCAACCTGACATCTCTTTTAAACAACATACCTCCCGTTTTTCAGAGACTTTAAACTGTGATTCATGGACCACAAACGGGATGGGGAGACTTTTTGAAATGGTAATACAAGTATAGTCATCCTGAGAAGGCATTTAAAGTAGTTCCCTGATGGCGCAAATGAAAGGAAAACCCAGAACATTTTCCACAAGGGAACCTGGCTTTTCAAACGTCCTCGGGTTTACTGATTTTGAGGATACACCTCTAATTGATCCCATTTATAGAGTATTTTTATAGGGATATGAGAGTTGTTAAAACCTTGAGTTTGGGCTTAGGGGCTGGGTTGCTTTAAGTCTGGTGTGGAGTTTTTTATTCATTATTATTTTAATTTGTGGGGTTTTTTTGGCTTTCTTTTTTCCCCATTTTTTCTTTCATTGCCATTTCTCTGATTTGGGTGAATAAATTCCTACGAATTTCATGCAATTACATCTGCAATTGCATCTACAAAATGGTGATCCAAGAAGCTTAGTAAACATTTTCTTTGGCAAACAAAGGTGCAAGGAGGACATGTGGTTTGCTTACGATTCCTTTTAAAAATAGGCTATCTAACTTAAGTTATCAGATGATTTTAACACTTAAAATCCACAGCACTTCAGTCAGCCTCCCATTATTTTGTTTTTCGATAATATTAATGATTGCTACAAATACACTACGTAATATTTTCACACACTTGAAACCTAGAATGTGTTTAGTCCTGCCTCCTCACAAATCAGAATATGCAGGTAAATTTTGCAGATTGAGCTTTAGACTAATTTTCCAAGAAGAAAAAAGTGCATTTGTATAAGTAAATATTTTTATGGGAGCACATTTTAATTTATGAAAATGTGAGCCAATTACTAAGATTCTCAGAGTAATAGAATTATTATTATTTTCTATTATTTGTACGTAGTCATCACTAGGTGGAGGCATACTTTACATATTCTATTGAACATGTCATCTGTTATGGATTGAGATGAATCGCATTGATACTGCATAGTTAAGTGAATGATATGCTTTTTAACCTTAAGTGTTGAAGTAACCTATTAGAACCGAATGCCCAACTCTCATACAGACTAAGCAGACTTGTGCCTCAAACACTACTACTGCTGAAAAAAAAAAAGAAAATCGAGTATTTTTTTAATTATGGGCTGTACAGAGTTCCCTTGAATTTAATCAGAAATATCGTTCATGTGTGGTAAAGTTCAAAGGAGAAGACAAAACAGGTGTCATGGAGCAAGAGACTGAAATAACAAACATCTATCCATTTCAATACCCCATCCTGCAGCACTTTAATCAATGTACAGTGGATCGGCTGGGGTTTTTTACTTCTTTTATCTATTGTAGCAAAGTCCCTTCACAGCACATCCATATTTTTTCGTGGTACAGGGTTACCTGCTACAGATGTTACCCTCAGTCAAAATCTAACTTGTACAAAGACCTACCTCCATTGATGCCAGTACGCTGACTTCACTCAAACTCCCCTGATTTAGACCAGGGATAGATCTTAATACATTTGTGCAGGTACATATAACACCATGTTTATGTTTCTCTCTTGTGTTTATGAGCTTATAGGGCAGAGTCTGTGCAAGGTGGTCCTCGGTTAGCACAGTCCAAACCACGTGTTTGAGAGGCTACAGAAGGAAACTCTGGTGTGAATGTGGGAGTCAAATCAGAACTGTCTTTTTCTTCATACTTTGAATGCTGTGTTATGGCTCTTTGCAGCTTATAACACCCACTGACTTTTACTGTAGGAGAAAGAAGGCTCATGGTGCACAGACTGTAAAGAAAAAAATCCACTTTATTCAGAAAATAATCCTTATATTTTTGAGTAAGACACAGATTCTCTCTTAAACATACTGCGAAATGTGGGGGAAATACAGTTTTACACCTTTGTCATTTTAATGTTTTAGAGAATGGAATCAGGGTTGTTGAGAGAGATTTGTTGAGCTTTGTAGCTTCTTAGCCCCAAACTGGCATAGTGGACATTGCTGTGGCCTCAAGCTTTGTCAGTTGCCTTAGGATGCTCTGCCACTGGGGTGGACTCTGCATTCCCTAGGGGCAGAGTCAGCCGCTTACACCCTGGGGCAAGTGCCTCTCATCCCTTCCCTTAACAGAGCTGTAAAAACACTCTTATGGAGATGAAATATGCCCCCCTATTTTTATTTTAATTTCCTGTTTTTTTGGTATTTTTTTTTTATGATTTGGATTTTTAATCACATTTTAATAATTATATTCACAATCTAAAATTAAATAAACATTTTGTTTAGTGCTCACAGAATTGCCAACCAGTGCTCAAGAAAGGATGTCCAGCAATTCATCAGCCTGTAAAAAATAATTATAGCAATATTTTGAAATGCATTGGTTATAGTTTTGATTTATAGAATGTAAATAATCAGTTTGGATTCTTCTGTTTCAAATAACTTTTTTGGAACTAAGGCTTTTGAATAAGAGTCCCTCAAACCAAGCTGTTACTCCTGGGAAATTCCGTAGTATGTTACTGGCACTTGAAAAATGCACACCTTCTGAGAAAAAAACAGGAAAATTCTGTCAAACAGAATGATGGGAATGCCCAAGTTTGGAAATGCAAGTTCTGTTTGAAAACAATGGCAACACAATTCAGCTGTAGATGGAGTGAAAAGGAACATGTTTTTACCATTGCATACTTTTTTTTTTTTTTTTTTAATTGCCATTCTGGGAACAAATACACTACACGATTAGTTAAAAAGTGCAAAGTAAGGAATAAGAGAGTGTAATGTGTTGGAATATGACATAGACTTTATCCATGCAGGAAACTGTGAAGAAATATGGTAAAATTGCATGTAAACAAAGAAATGGGGAAATTAAATGTGGGAGTGAAGAACTGTGTTCAGGGAGTAGGAAGAATGTAACCCAATAGTAGGAGATCAAAGGAAGCGAAGTGAATTTTTCTAAAGATTTAGTAATAAGTTAGATGTAGCAAGGCAAAGGATCTGAACAAAGGGTCAGAATATCACAAATGTCTCATTAGGAGAAAACGTTAGATACAGTGAGGAGTGTGCAATGTATTTTATTTTTTTTTTAAGGATCAATTATTATCTCCATCTCCTGGTATTTCAGGACTCTCATATAATTACTGAAATTATTTTTTTTCTCTCTCTCTCCTGCACACACGCTCTGTCTCGCTCCCCCTTCCAGGCAACACTTCTCCACTTGCGCAGATTTGAGGGGGTAGGAGGATCTCAGGGGTTCTTTGCAAGATGCTCGTTTCCCACCACAGAGTGTGGCATTGCCAGGACTCTTCAGGGGACTCTCTGCCAGCTATCTTTAAAAGCTTGCAGAGGAGTGGGAGAAGATTTGCATACTGCCCAAGCAGGGCCAGATTTGAACACCCCTCTCTGCTGAATAGTGCATTAATGAGTAAATGAACCAAAATCATTACAACTTCTGTGGAGTAGGTGCTTTGCTATGTCAAGCTATTGGGGTCTGTCCCTTATTTCTTTCCTCCCCCACCTTGTGAGATGCTCCCTTTGTAATTCAAACGGCAATATCTTTTCACCTGCATTCCTCCCCCTCACCAATTTTACCTTTCTCTGTTCTTGTTTTCCCTTACACTTTATTTTACATTTTTGTATTTTAATAACATATTGTAAGTCATTTTTCTCCTGTTCTCAATGTGATGACAGTATATCCTGACGGAAAGATAATAATGCCCAAGGAGGTTTTCTTTTATGAATTCTGCTGGTGTTACTTTCACATGCACAAATATATCATCTTGATTTCTAGCTCTGGGTCATTTCATTGCTCTTGTATGTCTTGCTACGAGATGTTTCCTGTAATTAAAAGATTAGGTTAAATAGATTATTTGTGCTGCCCTGTCTACATAAATGTTCTGTTTCTCTGCCTCTAGATACTAGCTTTTGTGTTTTAAGGCAATGTTGTGGTACATGAAGTTGCATCATGTCTCCTTTGTCTTTAAGCTGCTGACTTATTGGTAACAGACACAATCAAATGAGACTTTTACTGCCATAGCCTCGTAGGGTCAGTGAATTAACAGGTGCCAATAAGTTCTAAAGAAGTGTTTTAATCGTTTCTGAAGTATTTAATTAATGGACTTTTTAGAGGAGTGGTGACTGAGCAGACGTAAGGCTGATAAATATTTAATGTTTGTATCTAGGGAACTTTTTCTCCCTTTCATGTAATTTGAGGTGTTTGCTAATGGAAAACAAAACCTAAACTGTTGTGTAGCATGCAATCAATTATAAGTTGCAATTAGATTGTCCAGGGTTTAGATACCTATCAGGAATTTATCAATATGTGTTGTGATACTCTGCATTTGTAGTCGGTCTGATTTAGAGAGCATTTTGGAGTTAGGTGTCTCTGATACATCTAGGTATCTATGCTAATATTTAGGGGCTATATCAAGCAGTCTTTACGAACTCAATTATTTAAATACAAAGTGTGTGCATGACTGTTTACTTGGGCTGTCACTGTTTCAGAAGCTACCACCCAACAAGCCGTAATTACTAGAAAAAAGATTCCAGGTCCCACTGCGCTTGTTGGTCTGCATGATATTCATGACACTTCCTTTAAAACATGATACCAGTAATCCTATAACTAGGCTTAAAACTATTTAATTTTTATTTTATTGTTATAATAGCCTATTTTTCTTCACTTTAGAGGAACATTTCTCTTCCTGTTATTTTTCTAAATTCACACTCCTTACTCTTTATAAACCCACTCAAACCTAAGAAAAAAAACCAAACAGAACCCCCCCTAAAACCAGTTGTGTCTGGGCTACGCTTGGTATTTGTGTGATTCCTCTTGCTCTTGAATTCTCTTTGTTCTATTTCCTTAATTTTTTCTGTTTGTTTGTGGGTTTGGGTTTTTTTTTTCAATCTTAATATCCCTACCTTAAGGAATTATGTTTGTAATACACCTAGTGTGGCCCCATTGATTAAAGACTGTTACCAGGCTTCTCCATTGGCACAACAGTAGCAGTTAATCAGCACAGCTTTTGAAAGGGTGGCACGGTGGAGTGAAGCAGGCAGAGGGCATAGCCAGAGTTCAGGGTGAGAGATCACTGGGATTTGTACGGATTAGTCAACCTGTGTAGTCAACTGCACATTTCTCTCCATTCCTGCCTCTTTCTCTTAGCTGTGACTAAATGAGCAATTGCCATCCTGCTTGTCCTCAAATGCTAAAGCATGGAGGTGTCTCCAGCCAGTGGCTGGGCTTCCCCGATGGGGAAAGCTCTCCATTAGGTCTCATGGTTGGAGCAGGGCTGGCTGTCCCATGGCACCGCTCATCTAAGCTTCATTAAGCTGTGCTCTGTGCTGTGCTGTTGCAAGTTTAGAAACGTAAAAACAGTTGAGGAAATTGATTCTATTTTTTGTTGCTGTTCAATAGACCTCTGGTCCACAATGCTTGAGTACGCCAGGCTGTTTCAGCAGAGCCACGTTTTACCATTGTTAGTATAGCAATAGCCTTGTTATCAGTTTGTAAGAATTAATTTTGTCATATTAGGAAGCAGAAGTTGCAAGATCGCAGGATTGGGGAATGTATTATTGAACAGCCAGTGCTCTTACTGGTGACAGCATGTGAGAGCAGCTCAATTTTGTTGATTTGGGATGTCACTTCTAATTAAAATGGCGTGCTATTAAAGTATATTTATTATTATTTATTATATAGTGTCCAGGCCTCTTGACAACACACAAATTTAGCTAAGAACACCAAGATATGGTGGTAACATTTTATGAGCTAATAATGGGAAAAGATAAAGAAAAAAGGTTGTCATGTGTGGCTCCCCACATGAGCGGGGAAGAGAAAGCTTCCTTAGAAGTGGCTGATTTTGGGGGAGTTAAAAACCCCAGAAACTTCTGAAAGTATCTCTTATGTTACTTAGAGATTTGAACACATGTAGATCTATGGAAATGTGATACAGGGGGCAAAATGTTGATCACCAAAAAGACTGACTCTTTCAGAAGGTGTAGCTGATATATGCTATATACTACAGATACAGTGTACTATATTCCATAGTGCGCTTTTTTCCTTCTCTCACTTTTTAAACTGTTTTACTTCTACCTGCTTTTTCCTTCCCACTCTCTATCTTTATTAATTCCCTTACTGTTTGTGAGTCTTTTGTGAGGACTATAGGATGCGTCCATGTATTATCTCTGAGGATGATTAATGCTGGATTTGAAGTCATCCAATTTTTTTTTCTTTTTCCAGTTCTGTAGCATGTAGAGAAGAATGTGCTTGTAATCAGTCAATGTAAAATAATTGGAAATAGGAATAATAATATAGCAATGGCCAATGTATTTGTCAACTCGGGTGCAATGGTTTTGGTTTTCCGCTTAACTCAGTGAATGTGTACATGGCATGTGGAGGAAAACAGTCACGTCTGTGAATTTGATGTATGCAAAACTGATAACGCAGTTATTGCAAATGTAGCTTATATTTGCAATGTAATTAAAAATACACATCTGCCTCTTTGAAAACACAGTTCAGTTGTTTTTTTGTTTTTAGTCTTTTAGAGACAATTGTGCCAATCTGAGTAAGTCGTACAGTAACTTTGTTTGGACAAACTCTCACTGTGTTACTTTTTATTCATAAATGCAGTTAACAAGTTCTTTTGTACTTCTTTGAATGTTAATTGATGTAAACAAAGTCTGCATTTTATCTAATCCCACTGAAGCTTGTTAAAATTAGAGATGTGCCAAATTATTCCAAAGAAGGTTGTAAAGTAAGTGAACCATTAGATTCACTGGCTCACAAATGGCATAGACAATGTGTGCTCCGCTTGCTTCTTTTTCAGGGACTGTTTATGTCAGAACTTTCAAATCACAGGTTTTTTCATCTTTAATATTGTGTTTAGTTAATCAGTATGGCAGAAGTATGATACAAGCAGCAGGGCTGAGCATGACTAAAGCTATTTCTAGAAAAGTCCATTTCTAGAAAAGTCCATTACACTCCTAAATGAACATACCTAGCTGCCAGCTCTGCTAATTTCTATATCCAGCATTTGCTTTTCACGGTGATGTCCATTTGTTAGCATTTTCTCTTTGTAGGGATTGTGATTTGCAAAATTTGTTATTACCCAGGTGCCAATGTGTTATTTTAGTATAAGGCACCATGCAAACCTCAGCTAAATCTCTAGGGCATACAGTGAGCATTATGGCATTATTTCCATGAAAAAATTGATGGATTGATACAACTGCATGGAACTGATGACCTTTCTCTCCTACCTTGGTAACTAGCTCCCACACCAGAAAATGTTCCCAAAATCTTCTTACTTGGGGCTTCTGTAATTCTGCTCTTCTTCCATCTTTTTATCTGCTACTTTAGCTTGTCTTTTGGAAAATTTTTCTTTTTCATCTCCTGCCTCCTCTCCAGACTTCAAGACCTTTGATCCTGTGCTGGTACAGGACAATCGCATTTATCAGCACAGTTGAGATTCTGTGCCTGCAGTATAAACACAAAAGTCTATGCTCCTGCTCCAGCCCTCATCTGCTTCTTGCCTTGAATACTAAGTGGGTTCTCAGAAGTCTTCTCCTGCTTAACCATGAAGACAAGCTCAACATGCCAACTGCAGATCTTGAAGAGCTCTGCATTCAAATTCAGACATATGATGGTGGTCTTGTAGTAAAGCTCAGTTTACTTAATTTCTATATTTCCAGTGCTACTCAAATCCTTTAAAGCTTTGTGTGTTGTCTCTCCACTTATACTTTCACTGTAGTCTTCTAGTGATAGAGATGATGGATTTGCTCCATGCATACGTAGTGCCTGACACTAAAGTACAAGACTGGAGATTTGTGTTAACATAGATTATAAAAACTTAATAGAAAGTATCTCTACCCTGTTTTCAAGTTTTGTTTAAAGTTGTAAAAGATGACAAGGAATGAATATCCTGTGATTGCATGTTTTATAGTATCTCAGAGCAATTGCTGCTAACCAGAAGTTTGATTCTTAAACGCTAAATATTATCTGGGGCAAAGATATTGTATCTATGCAGCAGGAACATACACTGCTGCCCTCGAGGTGAAGGAAAACAAATCTTGAGAGAAGATGGGTGTAGGATTGAGGATTTTCTTGGACCTTGGGAACTGGCTAGCTACATCCACAGAGGAGCTGTGGTACCTAGCTAGAAATCAGATGCATAAATACCTTTATTGACCTAGCTAGCAGTGACTGTGTTTTAGCTTAATCTGGGGGGCTTTTTTCACGAGCAGAAATGTCTTATGGGCAATTCTTTTATCAGGTAAAGCTGAGATAATATGGTGATGCATGCTAGACAAGACACATCTCAAAGATCAATTTATATAGATGTTTCTCTATCTTATCTTTCATAATTCTCTCTTTTTTTTTCTAGTTGCCAGCACGATAGTGTCTAATCTTTTTAGCAAACAGGTGGCTCTTGCAGCATGCTTTACAATCAGTCAGATTTTGGCTCCATCTAATTTGCTTAATCATATTAATTAATTACTTTTGTAAATGTCAGAAAAGTTCAGCACACATTTTACTTTTTAAAAAGATTTTTGAAGATCTTTCCCGTAAATATGTAACTTCTTTGAAATATCTGAAGTATTCTTACTGAAACTTAGATTATTCATTGCAAGTAAACTATTCATCTTCCTCAGTCTTCTTTCACTTAGCAAATTGACTATGAACGTCTATGAATTTATTTCACAATTTATTACAGTTTAATCAGGTGATGCCAACCAATTTCAGCCTATGACTTGTTCTGCTAGTTGCCTAATTTATTTGGTAGTTGCAGTGTGGTATTGTTGCATTCAACATAACCTCTGATTGGAGAACAAAGTATTTTTAATGGTAGGTAAACATTATAGGCTAGAAATTATTGGGTTTTGCACAGATGCCTTTTAGTTCTGTATACTAAAACTTGTTTGCTGAAGAGCGTTTTTTCGAGTATTGGAAACCTCAAAAGTCAATTTTAGAGTAGGTAATGGAAAAGGTACCTCCTAAAGTCAGAACTTATGTAGGTGTTGTGAGCAATCTGTCTTGACCAGTGCTGTTTGTTAACCAAAATGGTGACACTGTATTCTTGATTTGATGAATAATATTAATGAGAGGTTGAAAACAGTCACAGTACAAAGGTTGATAGTTTTTTGCAGTACTGTTTTTCTGCTCCCTTTTTTTTTTTTTTTTTTATCTGTGTTTGGGTGATATGTGGCTGTTTAGTAAGGCTCAGGAGAGAGGTCAAAGCATGGGTGATGCTTTGAGTGACAGATCTGAAAATAAAAAATATTGAGACTATATAGAAGTCTACAATCACTGAATTGTAGCAAGCCTAGGTGAAATGAAGGAAAACAAATGTTCCTACCTCAAGAAACCTTGGGGAATCAGTTGAAATAGAGCCTAATTTATCAACAAATCTCCAAATGGTGTTTTTCCTTACATCTGACCATGTTGCACACTTACCATAATTTCTTTGTGCTAACACATTTTTTCACTAATGGCATCTGATGCGTGCAGTCTCCACTGCCAGCCTGGGTGTAGACAATGTGCTCCAGATGTGCATTGTAAGATCACTGTCCTGCAGCAATAAGTCCTTCTGTTCCCATCTGTAACAATATTTAACTTTGAAGAGGACAGTAATGGTTACTAAGAATTTCTCTTTTCTTTGGTCTGCATGAAAGCTTGAGACATTTAGACTAACAATAAGTGAACATGAGAAGCTTAAAAAAAAAATCTTCTGCCTCATGTTATATTCAGGTTAGTCATCAGCTCTCCAATTAATTCAAGATCAAGCCAACAAGAAGCCACTGTATCTGTATGTATATGGCTGTACACATGTAAGTACACTCTGACTAATGACATTTCCAGGTTGCAGGTCCCGATGCCAGGAAAGCAACAACCAGGCAGAGGCGGCTTTCTTGTCATTTCTTGGTGGTTTGCTCACTGTAGTAGCTAGCTCAAGTGGCAAGGGCACTATCTATACAAGTATATATATAGGTCTTTACAAAGAAGTGGTCCATAAATTTAGGCCTGGAATTGTTAGAAAATTTTTTTAATCATGTTGCCTAAACCTGGTAATTCATCCAACCAGTTTGTTTTGAGGGAATATAATTTTTCTACACATTTTTGTAGAGAAGGGCTCTTCTGGTTCAGAGTGGAATATGTGCTCAACAACAGGGGCATAATCCACAACAGCAGATTGTAGCAGGCATATAGCCCTTACATTTTTATCACCATCAGGTTTATTCCTGCACCATAGCTGCTGCCATCTCAGAAACAGTCTTACAATGTATTTCTTTGAGGATTTCATTGTTATCTGTATGCTTGTGCTGCTGTACTATTAATACCGTTCAAGCTACTAGTTTGGATAATATCTTCTACTTTCCCAACTATGCATGGAAGTAGCAGGCATTATAGAGAGAAAAAGTAAGCTGAACATGAGCATAAGGATTTGTCTTAATTGTCTAGGAATTTGTCTCTAATTCTGAGAGATGGCTGTGTGTGTTTTTTTTATGATGAAACAAAATGAAGGATACATCAGAACTTGGCCTCATTTACTTTAAAGTTCACTAAATCTCACCAGTCCTTCAGTGAGCATGGGGTCAATTTAAGCAGAAGGAGGCAGATTTTGTGTGGATCTGGACCAATTGATGTTTTTTGGCAGAAACAATAGAAAACACATTACACTGTGTTTTTATGTTTGTTCCTCACACTGTGTGGTTTTGTCTGGTTTCTCTGAAAGCAAGGTTCAAGCTGGCGAGCCACGCAGTTTCCTTTTGATTTCTTTGTTGTTCATTTATTGGAATTTGAGATTGGAAGCAGATACAGTGGATGCAAACCCAAGCGAGCCAAGATGTTTTCAGTCTGCCTGTGCAGGCCTGTCTAAAAGCTCAAGTCATTGAATTTTATACAACAGCGATATTAAGCTAATTCTTCCAACTCTTCTGGAATGTATATTTCCATTAGGATGGATGTATTCACATAAACTAGTTATTTTAATATTTTTCTGAACTGGAATGTAATTACTCACTCAAATTAACCTTTCAAAATATTGACTAAAGGGGTTATGACATTCTGATCCTTCCTAAGGGTATGGTCAACAATTCAAAGTTTGTTAAGATTCAAGATGTAAGCACATGAAATGGAGTATAAATACAGGTTACGTATACTCCATCTGCAGCAATAATATTTAAAAAATCAGTATAATATTGCTTGACAGAATAGCACAAGATAAACTAATATTTTTAGTTCAATTGCATAAAGGCATTTTAAAAATAGGACTTAGCATTTGATCATGCATTATTTTCCTGATGAAAGAACTTGTGGAAACTGTAAGAAATGATAATCCAACATAAAATATACAAATGTACAAATTTTATCCAAGTGCTCTAGACAAGCCAATACTGCAACCAGTACAACATACCTTGCTGCTCACTAGCATGTTTTCAGGATCAGACCTTAATTTTTTTTTTTTATATTGTTTAAATATATTTGATGTCTACATACAGGTCTAGGCAAAACACCGGGGCACCAGTGCCTTCACATCTGAAACATTTGTTCAGCACATGACTCCCACCTGACTGCTTAACGTAATTACTAAGCATCAAACACTGTTTTATTCATCTCCAGACTTCGAGGCCTCAAAGGATAGTCCTTGTGCTCCTTTAAGAGTTTGCCATGTTCATCACTGGCATTATCTGATTTGGAGGTTTCTTGCAAACCTTCTCCTACAACCCTGTGTTTCTGCCGCACTTCCTGAGCAACACAGGAGGGTGAGGGTGAGCTCCAAGACCAAACAGCTCTCCTCCATGTGCACATAGCCCAGTATGAAGCTCAGAAGAATTTTTTCCTGTTATTTTCTTGAAGAGAAAAAAAAAGACTCTCTTCATAAGTAAGAGGACCAGAGTGTTTTATCTGTTGTCTGTCCCACTTTATGTACTTACCCTACTGTCTTATCCAGGTGACTTGGTGTGAGCAAAGATGCTGAGCCTTTATTTCTGTTGGAATAAGATACTAAGATCTCCATTCTTCTAGCTTGAGAGAGGGCTTTTTTAATCATCAGCTTGTGAGATTTGTTGTGGAGCCGGCTGGCACAGTCAGGATCATCCATCTCCAGTTTTTTGCTGCATGGAGCTGCTGTCACTTTAAACTTCCACTGTATTTTCACAAAGTGCAGTGGCATTGCCCTTTCTTAGCTTTGCAGGAATTAAGGAATGCTCCTAGATATATACTGGTGGTCAGAGGAAGAAGAACAGTTTCATAACTATGACCGTTCCTCTTCGAAGTGTATTTACTCCCATTGCAGCCCTCCTCGGCATGGTGTTTCTGAGCTTCAGGTAGCAATGCTCATTCCCAGGTGGCATGAAAGCCGTGCAGGGGTGGGCATGCTTGGGCACATCTGCTGGCTACTGAAGAATTAAAAAAAAGAATCTGAATTTCAGAAATAAGACCCAGACTCTGAATGTATATGCAGAGTAAATGTCTCAGAGAACAAAAGCTGCAGGTGAATAACTTTTTTTGTATTTGTACATCAACTGGAGGTACATATATGCTTTGTTACAGAGGTGTTACTCTTTAATATTTTGGTTGCTTTCCTTTAACTCATGGTGATTTAGAAATGTTACATAGATGTTGTGTTGTAACAAAAAAATGTTTAATCCTAAAAGAAAATTACAAGCAAACTTTTCTAAAGATGTTATTTTCCTGTGTAGATTAATGTGTCAGGCTAATGATAAATATCAACAGTATTTTCGAAGCAAAAATACTTTAGATAAAGTGCAGAAACAAAAAAATACATTGGTTACGTTAGGATATGAGTGAGTTAAGAGTCTTTGATAGCAGTTACTCTGCTAGTCCAAATAATGACTAATTACTACGGCGATCCTTATGTTCTGTGCCATACGGACCCCACTATTCTACTTAAAAACATTAATGGCAAATATACGTTGCAAACAGATGCCACGTGCACATATAATTTGAAAAGACTTTTAGGAAAACAAGATTGCTGGTCATTGGATAGAAGCAGAACAATTGCACTGCAGGATGGCAGAGCACCAGTGATTCCCATCCCACAAGAGATCCCATCCCATCTGTGCAACCACTGCAAGAGGATTGGAGACAGAGTTAGAGAGAAAATACTGGCTTGCATTTGATCACAAATCACCCTCTCCAGGTAAAGCTTTTCTGTGACTCTAGCACACCTTGGTCTTAAAATATTAAGTCTGAACAGCCTGAGCTGCTCCTAATTAGCCTCCAGCTGGTAATGGTCCTCAGTTGCTGGGGAATAGCTTTGAAACTGAAACTGCTAAATGGTTTGGGATTACCTATCTGAGGGATTGTCCGGAAGAACAATATTTTAGGTCTTTCCACCCCGAGAGATGATTTTTCCTCTGCCTATTCCGAGCTAACTTCTGCTCAGCACAGCCTGCTTGTCACTGGCTAGACCGTGAGAGTCCATGCCAGTTCAGGTCGCCTTATGGTAGCTTTGAAATAAAAAATGAAAATTACAGATTTGTAATCCAGGCTGTGCAGCAGTACTGCGAATGGGGGGGAATGAGGACTGTGCTGCGACACAAATATTACCCAAGTACAGCCTCGGGGTGGGCAAGTGCTCCATGGAGCAGGGCTTCTGGGCAGCCTGCAGCCACTCCAGTAATCCCACACCTGTATATTTCCAGCAGAGGCTCAGTGTAAAACTTTGACACCAGTAACAAATCAATTGAGGAGGAATAATTAGCCTACAGAAAACAGGTATCTTTTAAGCAACAAATGGCCAGTAATTTGAAAAAGTGTAGTTAAATTCTGGCAAACACGGCACCCATACTTGCCAGAACGCCTTGCTGTAAAAGAAGAAAAGAAAAGAAAAAAAAGGAAAGGAAAAAATAAAAGGGAAAAACTTTGGCTTCCAAATTATTGCTCTGGATCTTATCACTGTATTCTGGTTAACTGTCACCAAACCTTGCATAAAACGAAAACAGAGGTCTCTGTAGACCTGATCCTGGAGATCAGGGGTTTTGGTCCAGAGAGTCTGCAGAAATGCTCAACCTACTGAGAAACTGCCAGCATGTGCAGCCTCTCCCACCACACAGGTTAGCCATGCTGCTGGCAGCTCTGGTTGGTACCAGGAACTGGAGAGGCTGTGGGCACAGCTGCTGCCCAGCAAAGTCAAAGGAACACATTAACAGTATCCCAACAGCGGTGGCCAGTGGAAGATCTTTACCACTTGACACAGCATAAGACAAATATTTCGGAAGAAAATTGAAATGAAAATCAATCTGTGAGCAGCTTTCTGCATTTAGAAAGTTTCTCTCTGATATCTCTGCCATTTTCCTGTTTTGTGATTTTAGCGGAATTAAGATATTCTCTTTGATAGCCACAAAATTCTATAAAAAGTCATTAGTAATATGAAAGTTTGCATCTTAAATACTGGTGAAAATTATTTCTAGTTAGAACTGCCTCCTAATAGGTTGATACAACCACTGCAGTGTCAAGGCATTTATAACCAGTGACTCTTTGGTAATTCCTGAAGCACCATGAGATCTTAATTAATGAAGCATGGCTAAGAACTTGCCAGCTTCAATGGAGTAAACATGTCAAGTAAAATGTGTTTTTTCTTTTAAAACATGAAGTTTTCAAGGCATTGAAAGAGAAAGGCCTACTGTGACCTTAAAATTGTTCAAAGGGGTATCTTTAGGGTATCCAAATGTTTTAAAATCTGCTCTTAAATTTCCTCCAGCTACCTGCCCCTCCTGTCCTGCATGTTAGCTCTACATTTTTATTACTTTCTAGCACTGTACTACTGGGCCCTTTAGAATCATGCTTACGCTATACATTCCTCCAGACAGTCTTTCACACTTCATAAATCTCTGAACTATCATTAATTAGGACGTATTTCCTCCTGAAAGTCCCCTATATCTCTCTGATGGCACATGAAGAGATAGATATATCCTCACCAAATGAATAGTTTCTCCCTGTTGGTCATTATCATTGTGGGACAGCGAAATCTGTCCTGGTGTCACTGAACATGGGCACGTAGAGTAAGCTTACAGAAAATGTTTGTGTATACAAAGGCAAAGAAGTGTTTTGCTTCTGTATGAGTTCATGTGCAATATCTGTGTTTAGTGAAGCCCTACCTATGCCACCACCAGCTGCAATTATTTTTTTTCAGCAAATCCCATTATTTATGTTTAAAGTTGCATCTTTTATAAAAGGTCCAACAATCAATATGACATGTTATTATTTTCAATACATTCAATGTTTAATCTTCATTCCTTCCCCCCCCCCTCCATTTTAACTTCTGGGTGAAAATACTGCTGCATAATTTATACTATTAATACTTATTTTAATGCTTGTCTATATGGCAGAAAAGCACTTGGTCTCACCAATTTATCAATAGGCTAAAGCCCAATGTAAAAACCTCAGCCTTCTTTTCGTAAACCTTGAAGACATTTATCTATGTTATGTGTATTCAGATACTTAGCAATCTTTTTTTATCTCTCCCACAGGACATTATGGGATATTTTCCATGTATATCTTAGTGGGATTGTTCAGCATCATACCCATTCCATCCACCTCCAACTTCACCTGAAGGGCAAAATTCTTAAGATCTTGACACAATACTGATAAATACATGGAATTATTAAAGTTGCCATCTCAGCAGAATAAGATTGCTGCTGCCTTTGTTCTCGGGGGAATACATATTTCACCCAGTAGCAAGACACCCAACTGCTGCTACAATCAAAACTCTCTGAAATGCCTTTAAGCTAATCATCTTTGAACATAAGCCTTTGTTGTTAAATCGGGGACCTTCTAGATACAAGACACAGAAACCTTTTTTGTTTTTTCTCCACCTTGCACAAAACAACTTTAAGCCTGTCACCGCTGACAGTAAGGTTCAGTGATCTGTCAACATTCACCCCTGATAAAGACAGTGAGAGAAATCTGTGGCTCTGGAGAGTTCAGTAGAGACCAAACAGTATGTTTGTAAAAGAGCATTTTTATATGTTTTCTTGTGACAGCACTAGTTTAACAGAAAATAGTTGGAGTGTGCCAAAAAAGGGTAAAAGAAAGGGGGGGGCGAAGAAAAAGAAAAAAGAGAGAAATAGTAAGTTAGGCTACCATGACATGATGGATCTGGGCTATGACAAACAGAATTGGAAAAAAACTTCCCTGGGGATCAACTATACTAGGTTTGCTGAATTGTATTTCTTGATTTCTTACTGTGCAACAGTGCTTTTTAGTGTTAGATTGACTAGGCTTCAGAATATTTTAAAAATTGTACAAATCAAAATCCATGTAGCTTAAAAATGAAAGATGTAAAAGGTTTAGGAGTTTGATGTATTGAAAGGCATTCTGTATTCCCTCATGTGAGTATTAAATGTACACTTTGTCTGTTTGATGAATTTTAAATCTTTGTGGATTGCAACATCCACCACAGCAGTTGAAGGGGTATAAGCCTTGGCTGAAAAAAATGCGTAAAGGGTGTGCTGTGGTCAGGCTTCAAACTAAGCTATTCTTCACTTTTTCTAATTTTCCTAGGTACTGCAATACATACCTAATCGAATTTATAAAGACCAAAGTAGGAGCAGGTGGGGAAAAATTTTGAAAAATTCCTCTCGGAATCAACTAACCCTGACTATATTAAAGGCACGGAGATTTCATCTTGTTTTAATTTCAGTGTACTATGACAAAACAAGGAAATATTTATGAAGAAAGGACAGGCAAAAGGGATCAGAATATTTTTGAATAATAAATGTCTTTATTCAAACCTACTGTCATGTCAAACAAGGGTCTCACTTGGTGACAAGCAATGTGAGGACAAAATGCTTTAGGGCTTGAAAAATAGCACTAGATGACATTCACCTCAAAAAAACCTCCTCTTTCTAGGTACCTCAACAGAGAGAGCTAACATAGCAGGCCACCAATACATGTTTTACTAAGCTCTGTTATGCCTCCTAATTTAATCCTGCTTTCCAGTGATCAAAATATCCTCCTCCACTGCAGCAACATTTTCCACAACACACTTCTAAAGTGCTCATGAGCACAAAACCCTAAGATGTGAAGCAATAGGTTATAAAATCTAGGCTGTCATATCTGTGCTTTAATGAGGATGGTTTTGGAGCTGTGTCATAGGTATGTCAAGTGCAACTGAAAAGCTGTTGTCATTGGGGAGGGGCAGCTGGATCAGTAGGAGTAGAGGGTGAGGGTGAAGGAGGGAAGAACAGCCCAAGCCTTTCTGTAAGTTTGGTTTTGTTCAAATCAAAACAAATTGGTTCCAATTTCCTCGCTCCTCTTGAAAAGTTCCCTTTCTTTTCTGCTTTAATATTGAAACGTTTACTGTAACTTGAACTTCTGATATCAAATTTTGATTTTTTGGGGGATTTGAGAAAGAGAGACTCACGATTGAGCTCTAAATAAAAAAATCTTGTAATCACATGGAAACCTAACAGTAGGTGCAGGGCTGATCCTGAAAAGACATGGTAATAAATGTATACAAAATACTTATTTTTCAGATCTTGCTATGAACATTAACTGATTACTCTTCATAGCCATTTCCTGATACAGAAAGGTATCACCGCATTTGTTTACAGTTGGGGAAATCAAAGATGTAAATACATTGGGGGCTGGACTAGATGATCTCCAGAGGTCCCTTCCAACCCTAACAATTCTGTGATTCTATGATAACCAAGAAAAACATAAGGTATTAAACACCCAAAAGAGTTACTCTTTCTAGATCCAAGGCCATGAAGATCCTACAAAGTAATGGGAGTTTTGTCTTCAGCTGAAGTATCCCCTATGTATGTATATATGTGTGTGTGTATATATATATAAATACACCAGCAATAAATTTTAAGGGGCATAAAAAGTCGTCTGCTTTCCATGACCTTCCAGCTTGTATCATCAAAGGTCACCTGTGAGATTATAAGTAAATTCTGGACTCTGTGAGGGGGATAGTGGTGCTGTTGCCAATTGCTTTGACTCGCATTATCAGGCATGGTACTGCCAACCACTATGCTGATGCCTGTCAGGTTTCTGCTGTTGCCAAGCAGAATGTAAAATTGACAGGGAATATTACAGTGCTCATCAAATGCTGTGAGATACCTCTGCCTTGGGGAAAGCGGGCACCTGTGTGCCCAACAAGCATCAGGGCTCAGGAACACTCTGTTGCTCCCTTTACATTTTTTTTTAAGCTTATTTATTTTAGAAATGAAGTGCACGGTTCACCCATATTGAGATTCTGATTATGAAATGGATATTTCCACAGATTGAGCTAACATCCAATATTTTTTCAATGCAAGGCGTATGCAGAGATGTGAAATAAAACCAGAATGGGATTAAATTTTTGACAGTGGAAACAATACTCATTAATTCTCTAGTCTAAAGTTGAGGAGTTGATCTGTATCTTTTTATAATATTTACCATGGTCAGTTCCAAAAATCTGTCTACATGTTTCTTTTCTATTTGACATGGTTTCTCAAATTTCAGGAAGTTCTTTTCCACCTATTGCTGTATACTTAGGTCTTTCTGCATGAAACCAGGTTTTATATTTATATAGCCATCTATAGAGTGGCTCATTAATCATCTGTAAAACGTAGAGTTTTGCAAATGTAAAACACACAGAAACTACAACAAGCTGGACTTGTGGATTTCTAATAGGACAATAACATGCCAAAAATACTTTGCCATTACAACCTGAAACTTTGTTTTCTGTAGAACAGAGAAGACTCAGGAATATATTTCAGAGAAGTCAATAGCTTGTGCAGCTATAGAGAATTATTTAATTAAATCTGAAAGCTTTCGAGGAAGTCATAAAAATGAGGTTAATATGTCAGCCTAATAAATTCTGTATAATTAAGCTCCCCAAATATAGAAATTTCAGAAGAAGATGCTAAACATATCACAATAAGGAGATCAATTTATTCAATCTTAACATTGTTGCATTGTCTCCAGGAACTTCCATTGGTGTCACAAGATTATTATGACAGCACTATTAAATCCTATTCAAATGAATGGGGAATTAGTGTCATGATGGTAACAGCTGCAGCTAAGGGCTGCTGTCTATGATCAGCAGTTATTTTAAAAAATGTAGATATTTTGCTATTACAATAATTATATTTTCTCTTTAAATACGTACATAGTGCAATGAAGATACCTGGGTTTTCAAGGCACAGTGAAAACCAGCACAGCAAAATGTAAAATCTATGGTTATGTTATTCCACAAAATCTTCACCATTCCTGCTCCATTTGTAATATTTTTTCCTGGTGTGTAAAAAGCCTTGAGTGAACAGATATATTGCTAGATTTTATCACCATCAGTTGATAACTTGTATGTTGTTAGGAACCACCATTTAGTCTATTTCCACCTTCCCCATTCCCAGAGGATTGATCGTAAAAGACTTTTTGTCAATCAATCACAGCAGCTGTAGTGACAGTAGGATGGAGATGATACCAATGGCAAGTAGAAACAGTAGTCTTAGCTCCTTCTTTGATACCTGTCCATCCTTGATCACCTTCCATCCTTAGTTACCTATAGAGCACCTCTCCATCTGCCTTTCCATGTGCTGCTGTACTGTTTCAAGAGAACATGTCTGTTAAAAGTACTCATCTCCTAGCATTACATATCACAACTCAGGATTTGAAACTTTAAACAGGTTTTCTTTTATATATTAAACATTGAGATCACTGCAGATTGGTGAAGAAACATATTTAGATTTATGGTTATATATTTCACATATATTCTTTTATTTCATAGCAATTGAAAATATTTTATTGATAATATCGAAAAGAAAGTTGAGAGTTCTTTATGCAAAGATCCAAGTCTGAAACATATCTATCCATATCTAAAATATAATTCTATATGCTTTCCAGGGCAGATTTAGATTAGTATGCATCTTTCAGGACCAAAGTAAAAGGCTAGATATATTTAACACACCAGCTCTAGGCTGGGTGTGTTGCAGAGTGGTTGTTTTGAAATCCATGTCGGTTTATGATTAATAGTATAAGTAACTATCTCAGTGTGATCACAACTTTATGGTTGTTTAGCGGTGTTTAAGCTGAATAGTCATTTTTCTTCATAATGAAGATTTCAACTTTTCATTTAAATAGTTGGAATTACTTGCTACCTGTGTAAACCATTCTCATTCTGCCCTAAAGGATTTGGACATTATAACAGTGCAGTAAAGTGGCAATAAAATGGTAAAACCTTTTTCCCCTTGTGCATGTGGTATGCCCCATCACTCATCACCTGTACATATCCTTTCTCACACAGTCCAACCTGCTACAGTATTTCTGCATCAGGCACTTCAAATAGTTCAGATTGCTGAGACTTGGGAGGTCAATTCATTCATTCCTGCTGCTTCCTCTGGGCATGTTAATGGCCACTGTGCTCTTAGGAGAAAACCTGTAATGTGAGACTTACAGTCGTATCCCTGGACCCTTGGGAACAACGGTTCTTCTGTGCAAATGGAAAGTAAGCACCTGTTATAAACAAATTAAATACTGTTTTTAAAAATACAAATATTATTATCTGCCAAAATTATGCCAATCAAAGGGAACCAGTTGGTGGTAGAAAGTACAATACAAGATATGTTCTAAATAGGTATACAGTGCATCTCATGTAAGTGTTCTTTGATGAAAAGGCAGTTTGTCTGGGATACCTAGATTGAGTTTCTTGTAAGGCAGCTGCTTTAGAGGATATAAGCTATTTCTCTCAGCCATCTGTTTCCTATTATTGTGTTAACATTTGACTTTGTTGGGCCAGCCCATGTGAAGAGATAAGTCAGAGTTGCTGTATTTTGTTTATAAGGGCATACTTGTTCATGCTTTTAAATACTAGTGGAAGGACTTCAGCAGGATAACCCCATGTGAATTGGATGAAGCAGCTGCTTTTAGTATTAATTTCAGTTACTTGTGGTTTTGTGCCTTGGCACACCACTATGTCTTTTTTACTTGTCTTGACTTAAGAAAAGGGTTAAACTAATTTTATCTTTTTAAACAGCTGCAGAACCAAAGAGGGGGAAAAAAATCTGCACTTTACAATAAAGAAGTATTCATCAATGGTCTTCAAACCAGCACCATGCCTTATCATTGCTTGTGCCTTGTGTGCTTCTTTGCACAAAATCAGACTGAGTACTTTTCTTCTGTTTTGAGATATTTTTCCTCTCAGGCTGCCTTGTTGAATCCTTATATAAGGTATATCGTAAAAGCAAAGCAAGTGCCCATTTGGAGAGATGGGTTTGGTGGTTGTGACAACGGAGCTGAAAATGCTGCAAAAATATTTGTGTAGCCGCAAACAGAAAGTGTTTTATTGTTGATAACTGAGAGTATGCTTGGCAATATTCAGAAATACTCCCAGATTATAAGACAGTGAAGTAGTTAAACTATATTTACTTTTTTGTAGGAATATTAAGATACATTATTGGTGAAGTGTTGTAAGGCAAGAGAATTGCTAAGAGTAAAATAACATTCAGATTCCAGTGAAAATAGTCCTGCCATATACATCACAAATTCAGTATACAGAAGAAAGAGTGTTAACTATTTGTTGAAGTGTCATTTACATTAATTTACCCAAACAAAAAAAAAACCAAAACACTGTTGGGCATTTAAAAATATGGACGCGGCAGCATGATTGTAATTTTTATAAGGATACCTGCCTATCAACACTGGTAGTGTCTTCTGACTGAATTTATGTTCATAAACTTAAAAAAAATCTCCCCCCAAAATAAATAAACAAGAAGTCATTGATTTTCCTCATACTATTTTTAATGTCTTAAAAATCCTGAAGAACTTCACTCTACTGCTTATGATTCTTGATAACATCATGCAAACACAGACAGTTTGATGTTATTTTTTTGTTTACGGTATTGCTGTGTTGTTTTGGTTAACAGAATGAAAAACAGCATAGTTAGACTACAAGTAAGAATGTTTTATTCTTAGTTTGTTTCATCAATAAAAGCTGACATTTTTGCAAGAAAGATGTTATACTATTGGAATTAACTCTTAGTAAATTGTAAATAATTGTATTATATTGGTATGTTATCATGAAGATTAGAAATCATTTCCTACAGAATCATGTTCTTGCTTTCTCAGCAGTGTTTCAATTGAAAGGAATTTGAATGAAGTGCATCTCATTACTAACATAAAGTAGATGGAGCTTGAATAATTTTTATATTTATTTTCCATAGATAGCTATTACATTTCTTATCCTATCCATCCAAATTTTATAAAATAAGTTGTTTTAATCCATTTTTTTTGAGAGAAGCAATGAATTTGTTTTTGCAGAATAATACATCTGAATATATTGTAATATGCATAAAAATCTGTTAACACAGTTATTTATACAAAAAGTGTAGCTGCCTTACCTTTGATTTAATTTACATACTTTATTTGCCTTCTGACAAGTTCTTCCTTTGCCTTTTTTTATTTATGTGCCAAAAATATGTCTTTTCAGATAAGTCAACTAAAACTTTAATGTATTGTATATTTTAAAACTACATAAATGTTTTATGCATTTGCTAGTTTTTTCCCACAAGCATTTGTTAAAGGTGATGCTATATCAAGATTAGACATGTTTTACCACTGATAACAGCATAATGACATTGTATTTCTTAAATATTATGAGCAAATAGATGTGTTCTATTTTAAAGCCTAAGCTGACATTTAGATTGAATTATCAAGCATTTAAAAAAAAGGAAAGGAAAAAAAAAATATTACTCGAAGGTTAAAACTTTGTCAGCCTTTATTTTTTAAATATGAGAATTCAAGCCCACACCCTGAGAAAGAATTTGATGCATTTACTCTAAGTATGCGAAAGATGTGAGCAACATAATTATTTTTCCATTCAAATGTGGAAAACAATAAAAGTTTCCCATATGTAGTTCATAGGCTGTAACTCATATCACTCAGCACTAAAGCAATAAGGAATAAAGTGTTGATACAAAGACCTCCAACTCTGGAAATATCAGCTTAACCATTGCCGGTCTTTCTCTGCATTTTGCTACTGTAAACATGGTTTGAATTTACATAAGCCACCATTCATATACTTGTGAGTTCATAATATAAATAATGCAGAAAATCTCATTCACTTCTCTAAATTATGCTAGTCATTACAGATGATTCATGTAAGTATTAATCTCTTGGATGTGGCAGAAAACTAGGGAGGAGAAACTACCTATCATATCATTTGCAGTTAAGAACCTGCTCATATCTCTAAGCTTTGCTTGAAACACTTGCGGTAATTGGGTGTGCATCTCTTCACTCTCCTGTAATCCAAGGGGTAATATGGGTTTCCCTGTGATTTTCTCATGCTAGAAAATAAAATTCCTGGATATATGCTGAAGTAACAATATGCCTGGGGCCAGGATGGTGTCATGCTGCATCACAGCAGCATGCAAGCTTGAGGAAAACATCTACAAACCTCTTCATTTGTTGTATCAGGGTTGTGTGATGAGGGGATAGACTGGGCAAGCAAATGCTTAAATATTTGTCTCCTAAGAAAATTTCAGTGTAAATTGATTTATGTCTCTGAAGGCCAGGCTTGAAGATGCTGGCTGCCTCTTACCTTAGAAAATCTTGGCTCAAAAGAGACTCAAATGCTTTCAGGATTAGCTTTATAATTCCATATTTTTGGTGAGAAATACACCAAGATGTAGGTCATTTTCAGGTTTCTATACATTTCCACTTTTCTGGCTTTCTCCTTCATCTGCTTCACATGCGTAATCTTCCTCTCAGCTGCTTCACCTTTTCAGGTTCCAGGTCAAAAAGAAAGGGCTAAGGGCAAATTTTCAGATTCAAACAGTTGGATATCATATAAGTATGGGTTGGAGCTGTAACCTTGCTGTCTGTAGCTGGGAGCAAACTCAGGCACAACGTTCTCCAGGATAAGGCTACTGGTAAAAGATAGATAGAAGAAATTAGCTGCTGAAACCACTGATGCAGCTTGTATTTTGATGATGCTCTGATCTCTCTTCAGTCTTAGTAGCTGTGCATATATTTAGTGCTTGGTCTTTCTTGGGTTGGAACAGCCCATGGCAGGGAGCAGGCTCTCCTGCACGATGGCTAGGCTCCAAAGGGCTCAGGGTACAGGGCAGAAGAAGCAGCAAGGCACAGCAGGAAACAAACACCTAACTGGGCATTTCTCTGCCTGCTCAGAAAAGTAGAGAAAGACACACTAGAAAATATATTGCGGTCATTAGTCATATATATTAGAAGTTGGACATTTATACCTGATGTTCATTAATAGTTGATGGGTATATATAATACATTGCTGCATAATTATATTTAAAAAGCTTTAAAATATTCTCCCCCTTTTTTTTTTTTGAAAGACAGTAGTGCCATAAAAACATTGGTTTTGCTAAGAGCAGATGTAAACTATATCCTCTTTAAAATCAGCCTCTAAACTTACTTCTTTGACAGTGGTTTTGTAATACTGACAATCCTGCCATATTCTGGACACTGCATTAGCTCAGGAGTATGCCAGCTTCAGAAGATGAAGGAACATGAAGTTGGGGATTATTGTAAAAAAAAAAATATAATTCATACTGCTATAAATAGTGTTGTGAAGAATCAGATGTGTAAGTAGGTAGTTTCTGGGGGGGGTTGCCATTGATTACAGAAAAACTCAGAACATGCTCATTATCACAAAAGACCTTCAGGAATGGTATGTTCGTAGGAACTATGCTACTGTACAGACAGGACAGACCTTTTCAGGTAGATACCAGTCTTACATTTAAACAATCACATCTCAAATATCTTCAGTATTTGAATACTTTGTGTCTCAAATTTCAAAGCTGAATAAAAATATGTATTGTAGTTTTTACTTAAGCAAACTCATAATATTTTCTTGCATTTCCTTCTGACACTGCATTCAGACTTGGTTTTGAACGCCCTAAAGTTTATTTGTGAGAGCTTTTAGCTTAATTTTATGGATTATATGGTATTCTTCACTATAAAGTTTTAAAAGACACAAAAGAAAAACCTTGCTCAAATGTAGAAGTTATTTTTGCAGTAACGTATGTCATGATTTTTAAACATTCAGGCCTTTAAACTTTTTTTTTATAGTGTATGTTCTTGCCAATCCCAGCTCAGTTCTACAAAGTAAAATATTTGGCAGTGAATTCATATTAACAGATGGAACAAGAAATTAACACGTTTTTGCTTCGCTAATTCACAGTTCTTTTAATACGCTAATTCTAAATCACCTGTTCTGACTTTGACAGGCTACAGACACCTGTTTGGGGTAATATTCCACAGCTAATTATTACATGAGAAACTCAGTTTCCAACAAAAGGGTTTCTGTGTGAAATTGTCATAGTTAACAAATTACTAATACCAACTTCATACAAAAATAGCTTGCAGTTTTAATTTACATGTACTTAACCTTCCCTGAAGAACTAGAAGCAGTGGGATTGCATGGGGGGCTGCCTCTCACCCAGCACACTGGCGAGCTGGTGCCTCCATCCATTACCCACTGGAGCTGTAAAGTTTCCAGCGTAAGTCCTGGTCCTCCTAGCGGAGTCAGTTTTGCCAGACTGTGAGAAGCACAGTGCTTCTCACCAAAAACCAAGAGAAGAGGGCAAGAAGTTTCTTCTAAGGAGAAAACTGGGAGTAATTTCCAGCTCACCAGCTTGGTGTAGTTTAGAGTCAGAGTAAGGAAAAAAAGAGTCTTTTTTTGAAATTATAGCCCTGCTGCAACATAAAGACATTACAGGAGCTGTTACACTTGGAGTTTTTGTGTTTACTTCTATAAATCGGATATAGCAGTTTAGAACTGAGCTTCATTGTAAGATGTAATGTTTAAATATTGCCCCAAAAGCTGGCAGTGGATAATTTAATCCCATATCATTGAATGTGTGAGCTTTTTTTTTAATGTATCTGTGCCTGTCAGAAAAAAAATACATGTTTTGTGGTTGCCTTTTTAGAAGTTTATTACACTTCTGTCATAATGAGTCATCATGTTCATATGGGAAAAGGGGGAAGGGAGGAGAAGAGAAACTATTCCATCTCACTTCTCCTCTTTCTCTCTTGACATAAAAGAAATGATACAGCCTCATCCTCTGTCCCAGCTGTTCACTAAGGTGGAGGCCAAGTAGTGCCTGTAGCAGCAACAAGTCTATGATAACGGTGGAAAAAACCCAAATCTAACATGGGAATGAGAGGATAAGTAATGTTGCTCAGTGCAATAGAATAAGAAAAAAAAATGTTCATTATATGAGAGAAAGGGTAGAGATAGGCTAGAAACAAGCGCATCTTACCACAAACTACCAGCACCACTCATACTACCATGATCTCTTCCTATTCTGTCTGATCACCTTTAAGTCTTAAAACATAAAATTAATCTTAAGATTCTTTGCTCATCTTCCTTTGAACTTTCCTTAATTCATCTCCAATTGCTTCGTCAGTAGTTTACTGATAATAATGATGTTTTATTACTCAACTGTAAGACATAAATGACTCAATGAATCTCCTTTGTTCTCTCTGCTTTTTATTCTTCTTTCCTTTTGTCACTTTCCCACCTTTACATTCCTCCTTCCCTTTGTATAACACTCAACTATCTTGTCAGATAATCTATTGCAAGCTGTTATACAAATCACACTGTCTTAAAATATTGCTATGACAAGCTTTATGAAAATACTATAGTTCCTAGGGGAAATGAAAAATTGATCATTGTTAGTTGTTTTTGTTTAGGTGTGCTTCCTTCAGGGATTTGAGGCAGCAAGAGTTTTGAGTGAACCTGGTGGACTCAAATATATGGGCTACTCATTGCAATTTCTGAGCACCTATATGCTTTGGAGTGACAAGGCATTTTGCTGCCAGTCCAAGCTGACCAGACCTGTCTTTGCTTTCCTGTTCTCTGAAGAAAAGTAGTAGAACCTATCCCAAAAATTTTAACGTTTGCATTCATGCCTGCTTGATAGCTTTTACCAGGAGTATAAGCATATGTAGTGGTTGGTAAGTCAGGGACTGTTAAACAATCCTGGAGAAGCATTGTACAGATTTACCAGTTATTGCAATGAGATTACGCAAGTGCTTACAATGAAGGGAATGTCAGTGGTCAGTATGGCTCTGTCTGCTGAATCAAATTAAGTTCACTTACTCTTGCTGCATTGTTTCTTGTTCTCAGAAAACTGACTGAAATGAAACTGCCTGGTACCTGGTGTGAGCACAAACTGTAATCATATAACTTCTTTAATTAGAGATAGCAATTTTATATTATAATAGTTTTACAGGTACAACCGTCAGTACAAATGCCATAGTGTCTAAAAGTCCTTTTAGTGATAGCAATAGGAGTGTAAACATTCTTCAAACTGTAAAGTCTCAGACTCAGTGCTGCATACTTTTTAAAAAAATATGTTAAATTATCTATTTGTAGTAATCTTCCACAGCTTGTCAGAGAGGAGGTTGAATATCCATTATGCAATTTCCTTTTCGCTTTCTGTAGGACAAAAATTATTCTATATACTGTATCCCTCTGTGAACTAAGATGCCCTGCTAATTTTTAAGTGGAGCATAAGACAGTCCTTCCTACCACCAAAACTAGGGGTCTGCAGAAGATGGGTGAGTTAGGGCTGGCATTTGCACTGGGGGTAGCTTTTTGGTTTTCTGACTGTATTGGCATCAATAGTATTTTATTGCTAATGTCTGTGTCCTTAAATGACTTTTACTTAGTGTATGACAGTAATTTTCAGTTGTAGTTTCTGCATGCTGCTTTGTAAGACTTTGTTATTGCTTTAATCAGTTTTATTACACCTCAGTGTCTAGATCCTCTCCTTGTCAAAATATCATAGTAAGGCATTAACCATGGAACGATGACATGAATCTTAAGGCAGTAGGATCTGGCATTGATGCTAAGGGATTTCTGCTCTTCCACTTGTGTACTTGTGTGTTCCTGTGTTTTTTATTTGGTTATTTATGCCTGACCTAAGCAGAACTCCGTCTAGTTGAAGCCATATAAGAGAATTTGCTTCTTCAGTTTACAATGGATTTTTCAAGAATCACGATCAGCACATTTTGTCTATTCCTGCTTCTCTGACCCTGGAAAGTGACAGGATATGAACCAGGGAAAAATAAGTATATCAATGAATGGCACCACATGAGCAATGCCTTTGCCCACTGTGGCTTGGAAATAGCTACCAAGCTGGTTGTTATATACAGTGATTGATTCCCTCTCCTTTGACTGTTATGTAATAGATAAGCGAAATAGTCAAGTCTGGAAGAAGCTATTTTGTGCTCCTATTAACTGGAGGATTTTCAGCAGATGTCTTAATAGTTGGAAATCAGCAATAGTATGTGGATTTATTTGTATGCCATCTGAACCATTTGACTTGCCAGATGCATGTTGTTTAATAGCCTTTTGTACATAATTTTCAGAAGATAGATCAGTAAGATTTTCTTTTATTGTGCGAAATAACCCATTTTGTGGATAGCATTTCCTATTGTTAGAATGTGTGTTGAAGAGACTAATCGGGTGCAGTCATTGCAGAGAAGAGAATATGCAAAATGCTAGACCATGCTTTGAGAGGCACAATAGAAACTTGTGATGAAGTCATCCTTTATATCTTTTTTTGAACATGATGTCTTTTGGTTGGCAGTGATCTTTTGTTTAGGTACTTAAAAGCCACTTTACTGCTTCAGTGTTTAGATTGTTTCAGTCATTCCTATCTTATTACTGTCCTAATCAACATCATCATACACTAATAAGGTTTAAATTATTTGCAGACATTTCAGTCCTCTACCTTAATGTGAAGATAGTTTAATCTTTCTGTTGTTCTTGTATTAAATCTTATCTGAAAAGATAAGTGAAATCTTATTTCTTACTCTGACTCACTGCCAATCACTGTATGATTTGGTGAATGTGAAATACAAGTACACTTTGATTAAACACTAAGAACAAGTTTGGTTTATTGGTTTTCACTTTGATTACCCCTCAGCACATCAATGATATACATAAATGCCTCTGGTCATTTGGCTATGTGGATACTTAAAATATAATATTGCTGTTCTTACTATGCAACGTGAATGGTGTTCCATTCAAAATTATTCACTGATTTCAGTGGCAATTCCTATCATGATGTATTAGATTCTGGAAATGAGTCTTGTATAGCAGAGATAATGATCAGCAAGGAAAAGAATCTGAAAGTTGTCAGATTAGTCTGATATTAAGATTTCAAAAAATTTAATTTGTTGATCAACTAACATCAGATACTACAACAGGACTATTTATGCACAAATATATCAGTTGGAGTCCATGGAAAAGAGTGGCCAAATAAGGATCAAGAAGCTCATCTAGGTTTTTAGAAATGCTGCTACAGATGTAGATGTAAATTGCATTAAAAAATATCTTCAAGGAAGATAAGATTATCAGACTGAAGGTGCCTCATTGCTCCAGTCATCGGAGAAAACTGCTGTCTACCAGCGACAAAGGTCCCATTTGAATCTAGATGCAGGAATGCGTAGGATGTACATTCAGCAACTCCAGCCACCAGATGGTAGACTCTGCTTACTGGTTAAGTCAGCCCTAGTGTCTGGTCACCAGTTGGCAGAAACAGCAGTAGACAAATTATATCACCTTAGATTCACAAAGCACAGTATCACTCCTGTATTTTGATACAAGTATAACGCTTCTTTCAAATTTCTGTTAAAACACAAAAAATGACTGAATCCTTGTCAGTATTACGCAGCATCTATAAATATTCTCAGATGTAGACCGAGAAGGAAAATATATTTTTATTAGGCTGTTTATTATATGAGTGAAATTAGCAAGAGACAGTTGGTGTAGAAAATTAATGAACTAGAGTTTCATGGCTGGAATTTACTCCAACCTGCCTTATGTTACCAGTAAAATTTGTTTGGGGAACCTCAACATACTCTTTAGGAGACATTTGTCCGTTTTGCCAAATGATCACACAACTGAGCACATTCTGATGGCATTCTCTGTTATATTTTAAATTTTCCTTTCACTGTGTAGAGACAAAATATAGTGAAGAACACAAATGTTTGTATTTATAGAAGACGTTTTTTCAAAGCCTATGAATCACTTGCAAGCGTGGGAGATACATATGTATGGTCTAGAGTCATATCAAATATTTTAAAAGAGCCAGCAAGGACTAATTGGACAAAATCTCAATGATTTTGTGCCTAGTAAGGTATGAACTGTAAAAGACAGCTGAAAGCATTAGGCTTTGCAAAGAGAATGAAAACCATCTGTCAGAAATATTTTCCACAGATTATACTCTGTCCAGCTATTAATTAAATGATTTTGCACTACTACTTTCAACAGACCAGATCCTTCATCACTGAGAGCAAACTAGAGGTACACATCTGACCTTCCAAATCAAAGAAAGATGATTGTATACTATCTACTAACACTGAATGAAGGAAAGAAATAGAAGGGTTATCCCCTATACATGGAAATGCTTAGTCAATCTCAAAGTCAAATTTGCAATGTTGGAGCTGTAACGGATTTTATTTTACAACCTTTGAGGTAGCAGACATTCACATTTGGTACTGAGGTGTGTACCGCCGTCTCCAATGCCATGGGAACTTGAGTGGTCAGAAACTGATGTCCTTCAGAGCTACCTGAGGCAGTGTGACTGGACCACTACCATCCTGCTTGACTTTACCAGTGGGTTTTCAGCTGAGCGTCTGACACACCAGTTGCCAAGATACTGATCCAAGTCTCATCTAAATTAACGGGATTTTTCTGCTGTGTTTGGTAGGCTTTAGTTCTGGCCTCATTTTCTTCAATGCCACTAGCCTGAGTGCCATCCTCACTTGTAACGCATCACAGTGAGACTGTCCTCACTGCTTCTGGTGGACCTTTGTAGGTGGATAATGGAGAACAAATTGATGATAGAAAACCTGAGATGATTTCTTGCTCTTTATTCTTTTTCCTAGTAATGGATAGACCATGTCTACTTTCCACTGTTGTCCACATCTAGTTGTAAAAGAGGGTTTGTCACAGCATTGATACTCATTCACCCATAGGCATTACTTTGTGTGTTACGTAGCAATATGCTTCTCTCTGCCTACATTCTCCCTTGCTCTGAGGCAGATGATGTGGTGAACAGTGATTTTCATGCTGAACTATGTAATAAAAGTTTTCTAGTTTCCTAAGAGAGAGAACTTTATTACTCTGTAATTATTATAATGGACTGAGAATATTTGCAATTAACAGGTTCAGTGGAAGGCAAGCATCCTTATATATCTTTGTTGATACTATTTAGTTCTGATCTTTCAGCATCCCATGATACCTCATGCAGCCCTATGCTATTTTGTCTTCCAGTTCATTGAACAAATGAGCTGTGTCCTAGGGCCAAAATCTGAAAGTACAAAGTGCAGATCCCTGGAGTAGGCCCCTGACTCAGAGGAAAAAATACCAAGTTTCACCTAATCTTCTTTGGCATGAAAAATTCAGCTGGACATCTCATAGGAAAATGCCTGTTATGACCTCTGGTACTTTCTTCTTAAATCAGACTACAGCATAAATGTCAATCTTGTAATAAGTTGCTTTTTCTACTTCTTTTCTGACTGTTCCAGGAAGCATTATCCAGCTGTACAAAATCGAATGACTGACTTGTTCAAAGCTAATTGAAAATTCTTAGACCCATTAAAAAATCTGTTCTGGATTCTGTTAAGCTTTTTGTTGAATCCATATTTTTCAGCTTTAAGTATATGAATCAGAATGAAACTTGAGTTTAGACAGTTGCAGAGTGTGCAGGGGAATGTCATTGCCATGATGCTCTGAACCATGCAGCCAAGCTGTTATGTAGGAAAAGCCAACTGAGAGTGTTACATGGTCACAACAGATTATTCGCTCTCAAGACTAATTGGGGAACTACATAATAATGTGGAGAAATTAACCTAGTTTTAAGTGTTTCAGCTGACTTTCTGAAGGCAGCAGCAATTCCTTGCTGTTATGACCGAATCACCTCCTTCGACCTGCTGGTCACGCTTCTTTTGATGCAGCCCAGGATACGGTTGGCTTTCTGGGCTGCAAGCGCACACTGCTGGCTCATGTTAAGCTTCTCGTCAACCAACACCCCCAAGTCCTTTTCTGCAGGGCTGCTCTGAATTTCTTCTCTGCCCAGCCTGTAGCAGTGCCTGGGATTGCCCCGACCCAGGTGTAGGACCTTGCACTTGGCTTGGTTAAACTTCATAAGGTTGGCATCGGCCCACCTCACAAGCGTGTCAAGGTCCCTCTGGATGGCATCCCTTCCCTCCAGCATATCAACCGAACCACACAGCTTGGTGTTGTCGGCAAACTTGCTGAGGGCGCACTCAAGCACCTCCCGTATGAAGACAGGCTGAGAGAGTTGGGGCTGTTCAGCCTGGAGAAGAGAAGGCTGTGTGGTGACCTCATAGCAGCCTTCCAGTATCTGAAGGGGGTCTACAAGGATGCTGGGGAGGGACTCTTCCTTAGGGACTGTAGTGGTAGGACAAGGGGTAATGGGTTCAAACTTAAACAGGGGAAGTTTAGACTAGATATAAGGAAGAAGTTCTTTACAGTGAGGGTGGTGAAGCACTGGAATGGGTTGCCCAGGGAGGTTGTGGATGCTCCATCCCTGGCGGTGTTCAAGGCCAGGTTGGACAGAGCCTTGAACCACGTGGTTTAGGGCAAGGTGTCCCTGCCCATGGCAGGGGGGTTGGAACTAGATGATCTTAAGGTCCTTTCCAACCCTTACGATTCAATGATTCTATGATTCTATGATTCTAGGAATCCAAGCTTGCTTGAATATTGCTTTATATATGTGCATATACATAAATATATATAATGAGTCACAAAGTAGATGGTATGATTGGGCACAATAACAGAAGTCCCTCTTTCAGAGGACTCCCTCTTTCAGAGACTATGGAGAACACAAAATTTCAGGGTTATACCTCTTCCCATAGCAGTCTCATTTCATGCATCTTTGCACAAAGAGCAAACTATTGCTTCATACAGCTCACAGGGACTTGAGATTAAATGTGTGGGCAAGTACTCTTTACACACAGCAACTTCAGATATTTAGTTGCCTTTTTTTTTTTTTTTTTAAATATCTGTATATATCACTGTACCCTGGAAGACTGTTAAAAGGGTTTGTCTTTTCTATGTGATCTACCTATAGTAAATGACTCATATAAGTAAATTTGCTGCTAGCTGAAACATTTACAGTTTTCAAAATCACAACAATGCCAAGAAAATGAGGGTGATTGAGATGACATATCAAACTCAGAAAAGACAATAAACGTAAATAATGGTTGGTTAATCTGGGGTACTTTTTCCCACTTCCTTTTGTAATTCTGACTGCATATACCTAAGACACATTTAAATGTGTTTCAATTCTCCTTTTAGAGTGTGTACCACGACATTGTATAAATATGTGGTTTTGAAGGCATTTAGTGCTCCACCAAAGTAGCAGGGCGTTAGGTTCTCATTCATTCATTTGAAAACAATTAGGAGAAAATGCCACTTATCTTAAATAGTATTTGTCAGATTTTCTTCATCAAACTTGGTAAATACATATCTTCTGACAGGTTGATGTATAATCATCAGTCTAGGGTAAACCTAAGCGACTGGGCTGTGGCCCATGAATAGCTTTTGTTGCTGTTTGACATTAAAATGTTGTGTTGAGTTTTTTTAAAAGGTATAATGAATATTCAAAATTAGAGTTATTCTACATTGTACCCAGAATAGGTCAAGTGTCATAACATCAAGAGAATACTTAGTATGCAATTTAGAGGTTTTATAAATGTTTCTGAATTGATTTTTTTGCATGGAATATGCTTTGGAACTTGTCAATGGGAAACGTAAATTAAGTGTCAAATTTGATTTGAATGGACAACTATTTAAACTGGAGATATTCTAATTGTCTTCACAGATCTTTACATGCACAGGTAGTAATAAGCATTCACCCTTTTTCCCCTGAAAACTTCCTTTGAACTTACTTCTTACAGTATTACAGTTTTTCCATCCCCTATTTTTGTGCTGCACAGTCCAGTCATCAATAAAACATTCACTGCTACCACCTGAAGACATGCATCCGTTTGTTAAATGATGATGCTACATGGGACATCATTAGGATTGCTGTTTATAAGATTTTGACATTCAGAATTTAGGATGTTTTGCCAATATCTCTATAGAGCTTCTTTAAAAGAGATCTAGCAGATGAATTTGTAGTATTGCTCTGCTGTGATTTCAATACCTGAAAAATATTTCATGCAGTCATAGATTCCTGATTCAACCATTTGTTCATGATTTCTTTAGACTGACCTGTAGAAATGTGGATCTGGGTTATGATTCTCCTATTCAGCTACTTTTAGTCTTCAGACAAATACCTTAATATCCTAAGTTAAACTGTGCAAATTGAAACTAAATGGAAAAATGGATATAAATTATTTGATTCCATCTCTCTTTCTGTAAAGAGATATGAATAGAAGTAACAGGAATGGAAGTGGAAGAGAAGAAACAGCAGGACTGCAGTTATAGATGAGGATGGAGGTGGGGTCCGTTGTTTTAATAATTGTTTTCCATTTATGCATAGAATTAGTCTTACATAGTCTAACTTTCATTTTCCCTTTGTTGTATCCTTGAGGGGCTGGAAGGGAAGATTGCATACGCAGCTAAATTTAAAAAAGTCTTTCCGGGCACACAGAGCAGCACAGTGGTGTTTATTGAGGGTGTGAAGTAGCTGGTGTCCTGCAGGTCAGTGTAGGTGATGCTCACCCTACACAAGTCAGTCTGCTAGCTCCAGAGAAAGCCAGATTTACCATGTGTGTGCAGAAGATGAGTCTATGATTCTATTCTATGGTTCTAAGATTATAGCACATGTGTGCAATAGACCTTGTGCTCCTGGAAAATGCAGAAAGGGTTTGTTGCCTGCTCAGAATAACCAGTCTATGAACCATGTTAGACTCAAAGCTTTCTTGAGACTCCAAGATTCTCAGATTGCCTGCAGGAGAAGGGCTTCAAGGAGTTACCAATCAACCAGAAATTCTTACTAATGACATGTGAACTGTGGGATCAGTGTTGAAACAGAGCCTGCATTGATTTCCACTCCCTTCCCAAGCTCTCTCCAGCCACCTGAACCCTATGCTTGAGGATCTTTTGATCTTCAGGTGTAACATTGCTACCTTCTCCCCAAGACAGCCTTCATTCTGGTGGCTTTTGCCCAGTGTTCATAGGGAACACAGTTATAAAAGACAGTATGTAAGTACAAATTTTGTGTTGTTAAGGCTGGTTACCCAGATTTAATTTACACCATAGCTATTTCATTGCAAGCCTATCTAAAATTGGTGACTGTAAGAGAGGCTACCCATGTTATGCATTATTTTAGATAAATTTTCTGAAAATTAGGCATACTTTTACATCCCCACATAAGCATACAGAGCTGCTCTGAGAAAAGGTAAGCATGGAAGAGCATAGTAACGAAGAGAACTAAAGTTTCAAAGACCTAATTCTACTTTTCTGATTCATTTGAAACAAGCAGCGAACTCAACAGCATCTTTGTTTTAATAAAGGCTGTAATACTAATGAGAGCTCCAGAATTTCTAAAAAATAAGAAGGTTAATGTAGTATCTGGAGCCTGACCTCAGGTCTAAATTGTGATTCTAATATTAATCATTATGAGACACAGCTTCACACCTCATAAACCCAGTCAGCCTGTTTCTACTATCCAGTGCAATATTTAAATAAAAAGCAGTTTCACAAAGACATGCATGACTATAGATTCCCTTTTTTCACTTTTTCAAATTATGTTGCTGCTTTGTACAAACCACCTTTCATAAGCTGTCTGCCAGAAAGCTCTAAAAATAATGGCACAGACGCTTGCAACAACAAATTGGCTACCTCACTTTCAGTGAATAGAATGTTCAAATTAAAAGGTTTTTGCTTCCAAGTATTTGAGGCATACCTTGAATACGTTACCAGGCTCAAATCTACCGGTTATAAGAAGAAAATGGAAGATAAAGAAGTTGTTTACATTCATTGTGATTTCCATTTTTTGAAATAAGATATATTGAAATGAAGGGTGAAAAGAGACATGGTGAAAATGACAGTTTGAAATGCTTAGTAATTGCCCATAGATGTGGCTTAAAAAGAAGTCTGTGGGGTTTATCTTGAAATTGTACTCTCTATGTAATCTATATGCATGCATGCCCACAAGTACATGTACTTGTGTTGTGTCTCACATTTGAAGGGTTCGGGTTCATCCCATGTCCAGAAATCAGCAAAAAATTGTGTGGAAAGAGCCAAACTCATCTATGCACATCTGGGCAATGATGGAGTTCCTACCTAGTTATTTCCTGTAACTGGAGTGCCTCTAACGGGATCAGAGCAGCATCAGGTTTCTGTGATTTGCAAATAGCACTAGCTGCTTTATTTTCTTTGTAGCTGAGAAGGAACAGTTCCTTCTTTGTCATGTTTTCAAAGCTAGGGTAAATTTTGGGAAGTTCAGATATGTGAGGAAATTATATGACTTCTGCTTATGTGGCCCTATACATACTATCTACATGTGTGAGCAAGTAGTATTGCCAAGGTCAGTGAAAATATTTGTGAATATTCTCACAGATACAAATGTGATACACTCTTGCCAGTAAAGAGTACAAAAAAACCCCAACAACAACCAACCAACCAACCAAAAACCAAACCAAATCAAAGCAAAAAAATAAACGAAACAAACATGAACACCTCTTCATAATACTTCTTTTGTTTTTTGTCCAAACCTAGGAAAACACCTATGTAAATATAGCTTTTCTTACTCATGGCTACTATGTCCAGTTATCAAATCTCTTCAAGTGGTATGTGATGACATGCTTATGTATTCATGAGCTCATTTTTCATAAGCTGCTCACTTATGGTGTTTGCAAGCCACACGGCCTGCTTTTCTCTCAGAACTAGAAAAAAGAACAGCTGAGAACTGAGAAAAACTACGCAATCTTTTTTTAAACATCCGTTTCTGAAACTGAGTTTTTATAGTTTCCCCCAAACTTCCTGGGACAAGTTCTTCCCGCTCTTGATATCATAAGTGATAAAATGCAAATGTCAAACATTATTAGTCCTGTAGCATGAGTACTAATTTTTGGTTTTGCTAAGCAGTTTATATAGGAAAATCTGGAACATTTCCAGTCATATTCACTATCATTTAGTCCTTAAAACCCAGAACAAACATTTAAACTGAAAAACATTATATCTTGTGTGCAGATGCACATGCAGCACCATCAGAAAATGAATAGTTGTAGTCTTGAACTGGCGTCGCTATCAAATAGACTCTGTATAATTAAATAAGAAAGCATTTTAACAAAAAATTACATCTTGGGCACTCCTTTGTGAGTAGAGGAGGGAGCTGCAGAAGGAGAAAAGTCCACAAGTGATTAGCATGATTAACAGTTGATTTTCATGAGAAATTTCCAACACCTCTAATTTGATTTTTGTTTCTTTTCTTAAATGAATACTTTTGTCAGTGATGTTGTTTGTTGTTTAAGATACCTCCCAGCATCATTTTTAATGTCATTACAATATGCAGGCTCTGCAGTTTGGCAAACTTAAAATACCAAACAGCTCATAAAAAACTGTGGTTCTTATGGCACTACAGATAGCAGTTTCTGTATTAGATTTGTACTACTTTAATACTGCCTTTTCTATATCTCAAGGCCGTTTCATGCAAATATTTAAGCTTAGGTACTCTCACAAACAAGCAGCCATAACATTTCAGTAACTTTGTTTTAAAAGAAAGACTTTTGAACATGCAGGAAATTTTAGTACATCAAACAAAGTGAAAGACAAGGTAGTTTAACTTGTTGGTTTGTTTGCTGAAACTCTAAAGTAAATATACTGTAACTAAAAGTGTTCCATTTTTATCTGCCTGCTGCAGTAATGGCTGTGTTACTTCAGGGCTTACACTTCAATAATTGATCAGGGTTTGTATAGCACCAGCTAAGAGCAAAAATAAGAGTGTTGCTTTGAACAAACTGCTGCAATGTTATAGCATTAGGCACAGAAACAAGATTCTGGAAATATAGATATATAAAAAACAGGAAAAAGATGGATAAGTTGCAGTGGTAAATACTGCTTCAGGCTAGAAAGTAATGAGAATTTTTCCATAGAGAGTTTTGACCTGCTATTCAAAAATTGTTTCTTGTCTTAATAAATCCTAAAAGTGTAATTTACTTGCAAAAGGGAAAGAACAAAGGCACAAAAATTCTTTTGATAACAACACTTGTTAAGGTTGATAAGTTGGGTTTCAAATGTGTGAAGAAAAATGTGTGACAGTTTGCTTTAAGGTGACAACCTAAGTGTTCAGATACTTCCATCTTGTGCTGTTTATAAAGCAGTATAGTAGTAAATGCTTTACACATGTATATTAGAAGTGGAAACAATAGCTAACACATCTTGCCATTAAATTTTGCAAAAGCTTTAGTATCTGTTTATAAATTTACAAAATCATTTGTTTGCTTTATCTATTAAAGTAGGTTGTTTCAGAACATGATCAATATAAATCAAAATTACGTGTATTAATATTTCTTTCTTCTTGGCAATAAATTATTTTGAGCCTTCATTTTGACATTATTTTCCATTGGTTTCAAGGTTTTATATTGTCTTCTGTAGACCCAACTTTACTACTAACAAAAAGAAACATATTTACTATGCTGCTAGTATTACTATTGAATTGAAAAAGTGTGAGAAATTCTCATTAAAAGAGGAAATTGCCATTTTTAATCTGTTCTTCACAGAGCAGGTTCCTCCCAAGTGGATAATTTTGAATAGCATATATGTCATAATGTCTTTTAACTTTATGGATTTGTCAAGTATTTGAAATTTAATGGCTAAGTGATAGGAAATTTAATTTATATACAATTCAGTATAGTTATCTCAAACTAAGGGTGCGTCAATGTACACAGAGGAAACCAGGAAGGACACTATATTTGAAGGCACTTCATGTATAACTACCTGATATAGCCATTGACGTCTGTAGTTATTTTCAAATGTACTCATGAATAAATATTGTGGTGTTTGATTAATACAGCAACCTAAAGTTTCTCAAGAACTAGGAAAAAGAACTTGATAGTTACAGACTTCTCCTTCCTTCCTTCATGTATAAAGAAGTAAATAAAAAACTATGAACTGGTTTCCAAACAGTGTAGGCAGGGTTGCATGACATATGATAATTTGTTATTATTGAGTACTTCACATTATTACATGAATGTTGGTCTCAAACACATGACATTTTTATATCAGAAAAAAAGAGAATATTTCACAAACCTCTCACTATCTGACCATGGTAATTCCTAGGCACCACATCACATTGAGATTATTTTCAAGCAGCAGTGCTTTCTGCTGAAGTCACTTGTGTGCTAAAAACAAAGCACAAAACCAAACAAAACCTTCACTAGTGTTGTTTTGAAGTGACGCCACTTCAGTGGCATTTAGCAAAAAACCTGCTCAGATGGCAGAGAAGTTGCTCCAACAGAATTTGATAAAAAGCCAATTGTATGGTATTAAGCCATATTCCTATTGAGAATTTGTATTGACAATGTATTGCTTCTTGTAAGAAATACTACTTGAAAAAGTAATGGGAAAAATATGATGTTAATATACAAATTCTAATTAACATCACCTTCCTTCATTTTAATCCAACTGTATTCATTCTGTTTTCTCCATGTCTATCTAAGGAAGCAGAAAGTCCAGAAATGTTAATTATTTAAAAGCTTGAATACTTATGAAACCCTGAAAGCGGATTCCTGTTCTGCAGAACCGTGGTGTATCTTGTCAGATCTGTTACAGCAGGACTCCTAAGTGTGATGACACCCCCGTATTATGTATATGACTATAAATAATCAACAGCTCCTACGGAAATCCATATTTGACTCAACTATGGCTTTAAAACTGCTTGAAGTTTGAAATATTCAAGATTAAGATCTTGTTTTGTCTCATTTCTTTTCCTATTTCAAGTTGCCTCTAACAATATCAGGACTAGAATTAAGATGAATAGAGGAAACATTACTTGCTTTCCACAAGCAAAAGCTTGGAATTTGGAGAACCAAAATGAGATTTTCCTTGTAGTGGACGGTGAATGCAGTTTTGGTGGACAGGTGGTCCCTGATAGGCAGCCCAGCTCTGCTCGAGTCCCTGGAACTCACCTGGCCCACCACTGGCATGTCCAGAAATTATAACAGCAGCAGGTTTACACTGTAGTGCAAGAATTCTGTCCTTTGAGAAGAGGAAATTTCAGTATTTGTGGGCTGAAAGTGCAAAGCTAATGTAAACAGGTCTAATTACCTGTGTCCAACATCATGCTGCCTCCATTAGTAGGTAGCCATGGAAAAGAAAAAAGAGCCACCACTTGAGCCAGAGAGAGCAGTCTTGAGGCACAGCCAGAGCAGGTGTGATTTTAGTGCTCTGTTTGGGATGCAAAGAGAGAGAGAGAGAGAGAATGAGACTGGACCTTTGGTAGACTGCAGCACTACCTGAGGTTGTAGCAGTAAAAGGACATGATTTCTTCCAGAAATCATTCCTAATCTGTCAAGAATGGTGTAGCAGACCTAGGAGATCTGCAGGTCTGAGATTCTCCAACTTCTTTTGAAATTTTTCTGAACAATACGAAAGTGAAAGGATAATAACATTGCAATTAAATGATTCTTAATAGGTGTCTAAATTGCTTACCACTGGGCACTGGAAGGGGTATGTTGGTGGCGTCTTTTAGGACTATTTTCTCAGCTTCTTTGTGCATTTGGGCAGACATTGCTTTATGGGTTAATGTTTCAAATTTTCTAAACTCTTACCACAAGCATAAATGCTTGTCTTGAAAAATAAAAACAGTTTATCCTCTTCATTGCAAAAGAAAACTTCAAAATATAATTCTAGATTGCAGTTCCTCTGAATTTGAGCCATGGATGTTATCTTGAGTGAAGATTCACTGTTTACAATTGTTATTATCAGACCCTCCTCAAGGCTGTACTATTGTGTTAGGCTGTAATAGGTGTTTGAGTAAATTTTTTTTTTTTAAACAATATCTAACATTTAAGAACTACATACAAATCAGATACTGTGCTTGAGCATTTTCGACATATTACACTATAGTTTGCCTCTGAGGCCAAAGAAGACAAAGAAATAAAACTTCTGATTTTGTGTAAAGAGGTTAAACAAAGGAATGTCTAGCAATTGGGCTATATTTTTCCAATCTGCTCTTAAAGCAAAATAGAAGATTAAAATTCACCAGTGACCCTGAAAATGTGTGTAGCACACATTTTTTGCTATGATCCATCAATATTGTAAAGCATAAGGAGCAGGTGGCAAAGGTTGTAAATGGAAAGTAATATTTTTAAGTGGACTGCCTTAAAATTATGTATAATAATCTATCAATTAAAAAAGGTAAACTTTTTAAATTATTAAAATTGATGGTCCTCTCCAACCATTGCAGTAGTTGTCAAAGCCAAATTTTGTTGCATAGGGGAGAGCCTTTTGTCATAGCAACACATCACACAAGCAAGAGTTGCATGCATAACATGGGAAATAAACCCAAACAACTATTACTACTATGTGGATTTTATTCAAAAGTAACAGATAAAATATGCCAGGCACTTCCAAGATACACATCTAGAGCCCAGAGACTTTATCTGCCCTGAGTAACTGCCATCTGAAGAGAGTTACACATGTAAAGGAAGACAAAGTTAAAACTTGTACAATTAAAGACGTAAGTTTTCTTAGACGTGTACTTGTGCTATTTTGTTTTTTAAATCCTTTATTGTAGGGATAAATGTAAAGTTTGGGGAAAGGACACAGGGAAGCTTATTAACAGGAAGAAAAGAGGATATAGAAAATATGGGAGAAGAAAAAGGATGAAGAGATGTATGGCTGAAAAGAAAAGAAGGGGGAACAAGAAGACATACAGCTTTCATACAGCTTCTCAGCCCATACCATACAGTAACCCTTGGAAGAGATTCATATGCATAGTTATATACTCTTACTCCTCAGCAGTGAGACATTGTTTTGAGTGTGTAAATATTGAAGATTTTTTTCTTTTTTTATTCTTCCCTAACCTGATTGGTAATGCTGGACCTAAGAGTTGACATATACGCAGAGGCAAATTAAGAAGGAAGAGCTGGGAATGGCTGCAGGCATATATGAGAGGAGAACTTGGGAAGGGCAGGGGGAGAAATGGTCCTGGCTCTTCTGGATGTGGAGGGAGATCATGCAAGCAGGAGAAATCTTTGTGTTGCATCAATATAGCATCTCTGGGTTTGGGGTTTTTGCTATAATAAAATCAGTAAAAAATAAACGCAATATTTTAAAATGTCATTGTGATTTGAATAAGGCACTCAGAAGTTAGGAAATATCAGATCATGCTCTGCTTTTTTCAGAGATCTCCTAGCTCCTTCATTAAACAGAAAATAGTCTTTGGGCTAAATCAGGGATTTGACTCTTTCTTCTAAATTGTGAAACTATACAAGGAATTAGTAAGGAAATTGCACGAAAAAAGGCAATTTGGGATATGGAAAGGAAAGCAGAGGCAGGCCTCTCTCACAGCACTCAAATCAACTCTTTCCATCTACAGTTCCTGCTTTTGTCTTTACTGTTTATCACTACTAGTGTGCTCTTCATTGGCTGGATGTCTGACCTGAGACCCCAGGAAGCCACGGCACAACTTCTGGTGGTTCAACCCTCTAACGGAAATCGGTGGGGTTTTGGCCCAATAAAGTACCATCTAACACTATTCTGAAGAAAAAAAACCTCACTAAAACCAAACAGCTTCTACATTTCTTGTAGTAGATTCACTAAATTCATAGATACTTCTGATCTTAATCTCTCTGCTCATGAAATTTCCCGTTGTGGAGAATTCAGCTGAAATAATGACATCCTATTATATCTGATGGGTCTTGTAAAATGAATCAAGTTCTGCTATGGGAATGCTATAGAAAAACAAGCAAATACCTTTATCATTCTGACTAGGACCTACTGTAGTCTAGTTACATAGAGAGTAGTAGAGATAAAATGAAACACTGGATAGTTCTGCATCAAACCAATCATTTGTGCTCTGAATGAGGCAGGAGCTTATGGAAAATGTCTGTATGTGTTCATGTGATGAAAGATCACTGAAATACATATATGCATGTGGGGAATTTATAATGATCACAGTAATTATGCAAAGTTTAAAATTATTTGCTTTCCAAACTTCATAATGTTTATAATAACTTGCGTATATATCTATAACATGTATGATAGTATAATTTATGTAATATTTAAAGTTACTTGCACAGGTACGCATGAGTGGTCTGTGGTGAGGATTCTTCCCATTTTTACAGAAAATTTTTTGGCCTTTGTATTTTTCTAACGGGTTGTTTTGAGGCATTTTTTGGAGGAGGAAAGTGTCAGGCACCTCTATAGTTGCATCTATGAACTCTTTTAACAGACATTAAAAACTAATGTAAAACGTAGCAGGAACTATTTTCAAACAGCCATTGAATGCACTGAAGTAATTCACTGTTTACTTTTCTGCTTCCTACCTTCATTTTTCACAAAAGCAATTGTATCAATTCATCTGCTGCGATGCAAATCCCACAGCAATCTTAAATTCAAAAAGGCCTTGCATTTAAACTACTACAAAAGATCTGCACTTGACATAAGCGGGGCAGTATCATGAAATCCTAATGTTGCCTCTGTATTTTGAAAATTTTGGGGCTTAGCATCAAAGTAGCCTGTTTTGCATCTAGTACTGTTTTGCTTTGCTGCTTTATTTCTTCCTCCCCCCATCCGCACCCCCTCGCCCGGCTGGCCTTCTCTCTTTATTTGTATAAATAATTGAGGATGCAATTATTTATGGCTGCACATAAGGATTCTAGATGTCTAACTATCTATCTGTGCCCACAGATCAGATAGTTTGTTATCTATATCACTATTTGCACCTGCAAGTCATTGTGCTTGGAAATTATCTCCTCGTCTAATTGTGTGCACAAATAGAGGTTGAATTAAAGCTGCTTTAAAAAGAAAACTCCTTCTGTAAAGTGAGCGCAGAGATGCATTACATCCATGATTCAAAGATTTTCGTCTCTGATAGAGTAATTCCTAGATTCATAAAATACCTGCTGCCATTTAAAATACTTCGGTCTGAACACCACCTCTATTCTTTCAGGTCCACATGTAGGAGCTGGTAAAATGTGTTTGGCACCAAATAGCCCTTCATATCTTGGTGCTGGATTGGATCATTCATGTGATGTGTAGTTTGGGTATTCGCTACCATGTGCTGTTTTTGAGGAAAGCAACACAAAGGCTGAATGAGACCCTCTTAAATGTGAGTGTATTCGTTGTGAGAGACACTGAGCAGAAAGTGAGCACTGACTCTAGTCCCTGCATTTCTTCCTGCTTAAACCTCAGTCCTCTATCTTGGGCATTTTCCTTTTGAATCATAATTGTGCAATCTGTTTCCCGTTTTGGCATAAAAATCTTCTAGAAATGGAGCAGGCTAACTTTAAACAAGCTGCATTTTTCATGAATCAGGTTGTAAAGTTTGCTGCCATAGAGGAGGCATGTCCTTCTAAATTTCTGCATTAAAAAAATAAGCTTATTTAAAGATAGATGGTATGATATGTCAGGATTACAATTACATTTTTCTGTAAACATAAAAGAGTTGGAAAAACTGGTCTCAACTATTCAAAATACACTTGACTAGACAACAAGAAATGTTGTTTACCATTTTACCAATGCTACAAATACTTTATTGTCTCAGTGTCTTCCATGCACTCCAACAAATTTAAATTGGATATTTGCTGTCCAAATTGACAGTGGGTGATTAAGCCAAAAATAAGAGCATTCTCCTTTAAATTTTAGCTGGGGCACTGTGTTATATTCCCAACATTATGTTACGTTGCATCAAGGCAGTCACTACAGACCAAAATTTTGATGGGTATAAAGCAGATCAAAAGGGTAAAGTGATTCTGAAGTCTATGACAATAGATGCTTCAATATTTGTACATTTCTCCTAAAGAAACTTGCATTATTTTGTCAGTTTGTTTCATTTTCAAGGTATTCAGAAGCGATATTCATTCTTTGGTATAAGCCTGAAATTGTACAATTTAAGAAAACTGACTGAAAAAGATAAATTAAATGGGTAGAAATATTTTCAAATCAAAGAACAACTGACATATATAAAAATGATGTATGTTTCTTACATAGTCCACAGGGAGAATTCTGCAGGCTTGCTATGATCTCTACAATTTGCCTCTGGGCAAACGAGGCTTTGGGATATTCTGTTATTCCTTTGGTCTGTTTATCAAGGAAACTGATGTACAAATCGAAGGTTCTTTTGGACCTTTCTTTTCTGTTTCCTGGATCTGGTAAGAATGAACTCATCACCTGTCCTCACCTTCAGTGAAGTGCTTTGGGGAAGGTTCAGTGACCAATAATCAATTATTATTGAGAAGCAATCAATTGCTAATCTCCATAATTATGCACATCTAAACACTATGAACAAGAAAGAGAAACAAAGCTGCACTCCAAGCATTGCCTTGTTAGCAGTATTTTGTTAACACAGGCTCTAAAAAAAGCTGCCGCAGCTGGTAGCACAAATGTGTTTCCAGTATTCAGGCCATCAACGTGATTCGTCGCTAAATGTATAGAATCAGCTTCTTGCTAAAAACTACAATTACAGGTGATATACAGATTGAAATCACAGGGCTGGTTTGTCGAAGAAAATTGTCCTAATGATGGGTTTTCGGATCGGGAATGCAGCTCTTTTCTTCCTCTGTGATGGGTACTGAAGGCAGCTGCACCTGCCTCTGTGCTGTATTCTGCCGCACTTAATGATATCTGATGATATCATTAGGCAAAGTGTTCATAAACAGATGTTGAGCCTGTGCCTAAATGCTGTCAGATGAGCGGTTGCTGGCCTGAAACAGTATTATTTATATAGAACATTTACGTTTGTTATGTTAATAACCCCACTATTAGCTCTCTGGATGTTGCGATAGGAATGTAAATGTAGTTAATATGAATAACAACCTCTTTACTCTTTGTGCTGCAGTTGAGTATAACTTTTAGGCTTTTAGAGAGAAACAAAGATTCCCCCCACCAAGTCCTTTTGACTTCATGATTTTTTTTGGCACCATTCAAAATTCTGATCAGAAGATAAATGGTAAGAATCTGTAGGACAGATGTTAAAGACTGGAATATGTTTCTCTTAACACTTCATGTTTTCAAGAAATTCTAGTATTTATGTGTTTTCTGATAATTCCCAGGCCCAGTTCATTACCCTAATATGTCAGTGTTTTGATCGTAGACACTAAATTGACAAACACCCATTAAAAATAAAAATAAAAAGTACTATAGCAACTTGAATTACTGTCTGTATCTCTAAAGATTTTCTTCTCTGTTCAATTTATTTCACAACAATGACTAAATATTGGGGAGACCACTTTGGTATTCATCTTTTTTGTTTAATCTTTCAGTCTGGTGTTATTCTAGTGGTGCTTGAAATACTGCTTTACAGTTGCTGAGGGTTTATTTAGCCAAAGTTGCATTTTATACCTCATAGTTAATTCATGTAGAGTAAGTTATGTAAATTTTGACAGTCATCAAAATGTGCAATGTTTCTCTAAAATACAGCTTACTAGCGATAGCTCTGTTATAAAAATATCATTGATGCCTTTATAATTTTATTTGATATTTTAACTATTTCTGAATATGATTTGGGAGTAGAGGTGCATGTTGCAAATGGGGTTTTCTTGCTTGTTTCAATAGCAGATGATGATGGCATTTCTGCTTTTACATGTATAAAATATTCTTAACTGGTGTGTTGCTATATAACCATGCTTTGGAACTACAATAAACTGTTACATTAATTTTGTGTATTAACGCTTTTATAGTCCTCCGTGTGCAGGAAAATGTTAAAGGTATCAATGTCAGAGCATGCCTGTAGCATACGGAAATATATCGTTCTTTTTTCTTACGTGATTTTCTTCACTTACCCTTATAATTTGTAGTGCTTTCCTATGTTTTTGTGTCTCTTCAGCTGAGTAGTCTGCTCAATATTACATTGAAATGTGCGCAGAGGGCAAATAAATGTTTGGTGTATCTTGTAAAAAGAAATGAGATAGGAAGTCCCAGTGTTCTACTATCCAAGAGGACAATGAGAGGGCCAGCTAGACCCTTGGAAATTAATTTAAAGGCACTCTATCAAGGGAATTGGCTGCTTGGGAAGGGAGAAAGGATGTCTGAGGAGGCAAACAAGAAAAAAGGTAAGGATTTAGGAACCGTTCTTGAAGAAGAAACTCATAGCCTCTCTCAGGTAGTATGCCAGGTAGGAACCCAAGTGCCTCCAGTGCATTTAGCCATCCATGTTTCACTCTCGGGTGGAAAGAAAACCCTGGTAACTTTAAAATTTCAAAGCTTTATTAAAATGGGAATTTGAATGAGGGAAGTTGTAGAATTTCTGAGTTTTGGTTTTTGTTCCCCAGAGAAGTAGGCAGAGAAATGTTAGAAACTTCTTTGTTGTGCATGTTGGGGCTTGGCTGCACTTGAGGGAACTGAGGTATCACTGCAAGGAGCATGGGAGAGGTTGTTGGATGGGAACAGCAGTGCTGCGCTGTTTGGTGGTTTGTTGTTTATTGATTTTGGGTTTTTTTTTTGTTTAGCTTGTTTGTTTGTTTGTTTGGGGTTTTTTGTAGGTGAAAGCTGCTTTGCCCCATTGCATAAAGCTTTGGCAATATATCCATTCATTAAAATTATTTTTATTAGGTTGGTAATGAATGAGTACCATGGAACATGTCTTACGACAATTTTATGCTTCTGGGGCCTTAAGTGTGTTTGTGTATCTAAAAGGAGAGAATATTTCTATAGCTCCATCTGGTCCCATCTACTTTTGTTCCTGCACATATTCTATTGTAATCAGATGGAAACAAGTGAATATTAAGGCTAAAGAATCACATCATGAAAGAAAAATAAATTTTGTATAATAGACCCGTTGCAATTTGTGAGTAATCAGCCTTTCAGGAAGAGACTTTAGAAGGCACAATGCAGATTCATTGCTGTTTCCCCTTAAATATTTATTATACATTGAATTATTAGGTTATCTGATATTAGAAAAGAATAAAGAAAAATGGCAAAACAGGATATTAAGACTCTTAGTTTTTATCTCCTTTATTTTGCTGAATGTTATTTTTAGATATGTCTGAAAGAGACAGCAAATGTAGACATCGCTGGGCTTTAAACAATTTAAAAATCTGGAATCAGATCTGAACTTTGCCATGTCGGCCCAACTTCAAATAAAAAATTAGGAATCAGTAAACCATTTTATGTAGAATTGGTTTAATTTTCCTAAAATTCATCTGATTTGCTTGCTTTGAAGAAGCACATTTTTATACAGACCTCCAGTGTCTGATGGCCTGAAGGAAATCTGTCTAACTGAAGAAGGAAAAGTGTAATGCTGGCGTACATTAGTGGTGATGTTAACATATCACACTATCAGTTCATGTTGTGATGAGAACTGTTAAAAGTGCTTGGCAGAAATCACAGGTTACATCACGAAACATACAAGACCAGAGAGGTCATCATTTTAGTTATCAATAATATACACTCCTCTGAATTTTACTTTTGCAGCCTTCAGACACCCTCCCTCCCCCAGGTATAAGGATATTTCTGGCTTTATTTTTTGTTTAGTTCTTTCTTTGTCGTATAGTAGTTATTGCATTTCACTATTTATAGTATCTGTGGACAGTATGAGATTTCTTTGTTTCGTGTATCATTGCTGCATCCTACAAAATGAAAAGGTGGCATAACTTGTTCTATTTCTCAATAAATGCTTGTTCTATTTTTGTTTGCTGCAGTGTTGGCATTCAGTAACTTTAGGTGTCTAAAATAAAGCCTATAGGTTTAAAAAAATCTTCAGTACCTTGGGCTAAATTCTCTGATTTTACACTGGTGTAAAAACCAGAGCAGGTCCGCTTAAGCCAATCCATCCAGGAAATCCACCAGTATAGCGAGTAAAAGACAGACTGAGTCATCATTACGTTATTAATGGAGTACGCCTTCTTTCATTAAAAACAATGTAGCATTGTAATACAATGTTTTTGCACTATATTAGGAAGAATTTAGTTAAACTTCCACTGATGTTCCTGTAGTGACAGTGGTTTGCCACAGAAGCAATATTTTGATAAGACAGTACTAAGCTAAAGATAGAAAGAAGGATGGTGACTCCTACCTGAATGAGCTCAATTTTTACTTCCTCCTTCCACTTACAAAGCCATGAATTTCAAAAGTCTTATCTTATAAATATCATTTATAAGGATTGAATGTAAGGTTCTTAATTCAGCAGGTAAGGATTTAAAACCACTAAATAGGAATAAAGTTAATTCTGAGGTGAAATCTCAGAAATTAAAAGTGCCTGGATCTCCACATAGTACAAATTTCTTCATCGTTAGTGAAGACAGAAAATCTGGTAACTGACCAGAGGAGGCTGTAGCCTCTTTAGTTCAGTGTTGGACTTGCTGTGAGGGAGAGTTCATGCAAAAAAGATAGAGGATAAGAAATACTGTTTCCTACTACTTTTTTGGGGTGGGTTTTTTGGTGGGTTTTTTTGGGTTTTTTTTGTTTTTCATTTTCTTAATGCAGCTTTCTAGGAAAGGAGAAGCAAGAGCTCTGTGTGTTGTATACTGGTTGCACAAATATTTTTCTTTATCATATATGATGCAGGGAAGTTGAGCTTAATGCAGCTAAGCTAGAGGTAGTACAAAACTGGCAGGAGGGAGATCAAAACGTGAGAAAAGATAGACAAAGTATACATTTCTCTATAATGTGATCAGGACTTCGTTCTGCAAAGCCTGTCTGTGCTCCTACAAGGTGTGGTGCGTGTTTTAGCACTGAGCAAGCAAACTGCCGTCTGGCAGTGGTAGGGCTATGGGAACAATTGGAACAAAACTCTGTTTAAATAGGCTTGCTCAGGGCCTGAAATAAAAAACACCTTTTCATAGCACTGCATCTGCTGGAAATCATAGACACATCCTTGCTGCTCTCCATAGCTCTTGGAAGACACAGCCCTAGGGTGGACTGTCTGTGTTTAAAGATCCATGTATTTCAGGACCTGCAGGGATCATTCTGCAATATTTCAGTGCACTTTCTTTCTGCAACCTTTCTAGTTGAGCACTGGAACTTGACTTTTGACTAAACCAGCTAATGCACTGTAAAATACTCTCTTCTCTCTGTGTTGATTATTGCGCAGATCAACATTCCAACCCATTACCTGAGTGTTTCTAGGTTACTTATGAAGATAAAACTGGAATAAAGGCAGACAGACTGGTGTAGTCTTCAAGAAAAATGCAAAAACCAGTCCAATTAGACCTCAGTTTCTAGGAAAGCAAAGACAAGTCAGACTCTGGAGTTCAGTGAGCATGAATGGTGTAAGAGACTTGATTCCTGAGTTGTATTCACCTTTCTTCTCAGCTCTTGAATTTATCCCAGTGCTTCCTGAAGTTGTGAAGACTGGCCGCGGAAAGATCATTCTAATGAGTTAATGATTATTCCTCAGCTTCTCCAATGAAAATGTAACATTTCCAAGGATTCTGTGTGCTTGCGTGAATATGTACATGTGCACTTTATCAGAAGTTAACTGAATATTATATATTCATATTTTAGTGCTGAGCTTTGGCACTGAAAATATTCACTACACACAAGAAATAATATTTTTCAAGAAAGTTGTAAGATATTCCCATACTTACCTCCTTTGTTTTCTCTTAATTTATTTTGAAATGTCATGTTTTATTCAAATAGAAGGAGATTCTACCTTAAACTTGGATGTCATATGCACAGTTTATAAAAGGCTCTCTGCTTCTAATTGATTCCTACAGTATTTTATTATAATAAATTTTTTGTAGGTGTGGGATGAGAGGATTTCATAGAGGTAGACATTAACAAATTCTCCACCACCTGTTTCTGACTTGAAAACTTATTTCTGCTTCTTCCTTTTTTTTTTTTTTTTTTTTTTTTGTCCAATATTAAAGCAGGCCTTTAAATAAGATGACTTCAGAAAAATATTTGAAAACACTAGATGAATCATTATTTTCTGTTGTAAACAGAGTGGATTTTATTAGTTAAAATATTAAAACGCAGGCCCGTCAGCAGGTGTTATGTAGCATTTGCTCAGATCTTTCAAGTGCACAGCTGATCATGTCTGATAATGGGGTACTTAGCAAGAAAGATATTTTTAGCAAGGTAGACTATGGTTTTTCATATTTAAGTGTCTTCTCAATTTTAGATAATTCAAGGAAGAATGAAAAATCCAGAGTATCTTTTTTTTTTTTTTTAATCACACTGTCATAAAGACAATATCTTGTCGTTATTTCATACTGTCTAATTTTCTGTAAAACAAGTGATGCGGGATATAGCTTTCATGTCATTGTCATAAAACAGGGAGGGATCATTTGAGCACCAGGATCTACAGACAAAATCAGTGGACCAATTTTTCTGTCTCTCCCTTCTGGAGAAGGCGGTTTGTTTGGGTCCAGGTAGAAAAAGATTGCAGAGCAGAAGGCTCATGTAAAGTCAGGCAGCAATTTTGCTCCTCTTTTGCCTCTACTTAGCAAAGTAGCAGCTCAGATTATTAAAGATACTGACAAGTAAAGGACTGCAGGAGTTCTTAGCCGATAAATGTCCCGTGTAGTTTTAGGTTTTCCATAAACTTTTTTTTTTTCAGTCATCTAGATCTGAATTCACAATCTCTTATACTTGAATATTTTGCACAGATTTTTGACAACTCCCAACAATTCTACTCTTATCAACATCGGTTTCATCCACCACTTAGACTCTTAGAACGTATAAATAAGAGATTTGATCTCCTTCTCTGTTTTTTGTCAGGTTTTTGTTTTTTGAGAGGGGGTTGTTTGTTTTTTAAGATAATTTTGAAGAGAAGATATGTAGGCTCATGTGTTTCATCTAACAATAAGGGAGGTTTGATAGCTAAACACAGAGGTTTAAGTTGTACAGACAAAATTTTCAGTGAGTAGTTCTTGATCCTTGTGTGTTGCAACTGATCTCTGTAATTAATGAAAATGAAATTATAGGCAACGAATTAGTAACTATTGATATAAGGCTATAGATCATGAACTTTTGCTTATTACAAGTCTGCCAGTCTTTAAAAGATGGTTATGCGAGTAATAACATGAAAATATATTTCTTCGCTGCCTTAAAAATAAGAAAACCAAACAATTACAATAGATTAAAGATGGCAGATGAAGTTAAACCAAAGTGATGTACCCATCTGTCTCATCAGTATTTTCCTCAAATAAAAATAACTGGTTTGTCTGACCTGCTGGAGGATACGTCAACCCATTTAAAATCCTCCAGGCCTGATCTCCTAGCTGTGTCCCACCAGAAGTTATATGTCTCTGTAGTTCAAAACATAGAGAATTCAATGTAAGTCTGAATTCCTGTATGCTGAAAAGGTAGATCTGGAGGGTGAGAAAGCTCCATGTGAGATAGGCGGAACATAGACTCGCCACCTCCCCTGAGCCCTTGGGTCATCTTTACCCTCCCACAACACACGAGAAACAGCACAGAATGTAAAGCAGCAAGAAATCACAAATCCCCAAATGTACTAGCAATGTGATAATTTTGGCAATATGAGCTATATCATCAGCTGACGTAAAGCAACGTAGCAGTAAAAGAATTATAATCCTTTATAGCAGTTATAGATCCAGCCAACGGTTTAGGAAAGAAAATGCTCAGATTTTTGTAGACATCAGGGAAAGTAGAGAGGAAGTCCAGGTGGGGAATGAGGAAACTGGTGCCCCGCAGTAAAGGAGTAATACCAGGTAGACGAGCAAAGAAAATACGTCTCCACTGGCTCAGTAATCCATGAATCTTACGGCACTAGTTTAATGAGATCTCTTCATCTTGAAATTAAAGTACAAGGAGTTTTTTTACAGAGAACAGTATTCAATAACAAAATATTAAATGATAAACACAGATTGCTTAAAATCAGATGGGCCATTTTAAGAAAAAGCATTTTAGCTCATCATGATATGTAGCACCTTATTTAAATTAGGAGGTGTTAATTCTTAGCTTGAATAATATATTAATATAATATGTAAAGTGAATGGCATTGTTAATCACAGTCGCGCCTGGAACGACTTTGCTTCTGTGCACTGAATGTTAATTTTGCAAAACATTAATTTCAAAGATTTTGCAGCAGTGCTTTTGTAATTAAATATTAATGTCACATGTTATTGCAGTAGCATGTTTATGAAAGCCGGCAACACTTCAAGTCAACTCATTTGTTTTTATATTTATTCTTGTACATCTGCAATCCCTTCCATTTCACAATTTCAAAGTGAAGGCCATTTTGAATAGTCAATATGTGAACATTTTTCATTGTAAGCGTTTTTTAACGTCCAACAGGGTAAATATTTAATGTTGTGTTTTTAGCTGGTATAATTTTTCAGAAAATTGGCTATAACTTTTAACAACTCAAAGGTACCTAAACTGTCTACATTTTTGGCATAAGTGATCTGAAAATAATATAGCAATAAACATGATGAAGCTGTGAAAAAACACTTAAAAATTACAAGCTTTTTTCTGAAAGTTTGACTTCCAGAAGTTGTGATTTCACAGCCAAGTGTATTCTAGTGTCATTTTATTACCTGTGGTATTGTGACTTTATATTTACTTGAGTCATTTCAGCAAGTACAGGATTGACTTTTTAATAACTTTTCCAAGTCATGTGGTTGCATTTGTGCTGGAGAATTCATGTCTGCAGTATATTGCTTAATGACTGTTGTTCAGGATTTTAAAATAAACATTTTCTGTTTGTGCCCTAAGCCACTTCACGAGTGCTGAGAGGATTCCGGCTCACATTTTCTATTAGGGCCAAATTGTAAGGGTAAGTTTGTCAGCTGCTTTTATTGAAGTGTATACAGTATGTGTATGCCTATATTGGTTTGCCCAGGTCTGTTTTGACCAATTTACTGTATCCCACAATCTTGCCCATGGCTCTTCAAACCTGTGAATTACATTAGTCTAAAAAGAAATTTCCATTTCAGCATGTTGGCAAGAAGAAATTTCTTTGAGGTATCATATTTTAAACCATTCTTCCTCCCCCTATCCTCCTGCAGTATAGATCCCCACAGTACAGCAAAACAATTTGGCAGAGCAAATTGTGAATTATAAAATATGTTATTTATTCTATCACAAAATATATGAACAATCAAGATGCATTGTTTAGTTATAGGCACATTTAATAGTTAAAAATTATATCTGCACCTGATGTTGCATATTAACAGCTAATACCATTTGACAGTGATGAAATTAAAGGATGAAGAAGAGATACAAACTACATTTTACAAGCATGATGGGTCTCCAACAATGCCATTTAAATATTATTTGTCACTATTTAAAATGAACCTTTCCCCTTTAAGCTATGCCATTATGCTCATTTGTCCTGTCACCACTGACAGGCTCTATGAGTCACACACAAAAATGGTCATTAGGTACTGCATCTTCATCTTATTTAAAAAAAATAGAAAGCATTCTGATGCCTCTAAAAGCCTGTAATTATTTTCATCCGAGGAGATAGTGTTGCTTGGAAGGTAATTTAATAACCTTTTGCATGTACCTGGGGAATGCCTCTCTGGGGAACCAAGGTGCCGACATGCCATTCAGTCGTCAAAACATGACCTTTAATGGTTGCTTGGAGAGAAGTTAGCCTGGAACGTTGTACACAGTGCGATGCTAATTCTGTTCTCTAATGTATGCAAAATTTAGTTCTTGAGCAATGATCTTTGTAAGATGAATTAATATAGGTACTGCTTCAGGAAACAAAAGAAATTGCAATTGTGAGAGCTTTAGCCATCATGATCTTTTGCTACATTTTTTTGAAGGAGCACCTGAGCCGTTTGTTTAGGAAACAACACTAGCAACAACAAAACTACCTGGCAACATTTCCCAGAATTTGTGTTTTTAATTCCTGCTTTTTGTGAGGAATGCCCAGTATCTTTTGGAGGGAAACTGGGACAGTGAGCTGTGTGATAGCTGTATAGGTTTATGTTAGACTGTGATGGCTGAACAATAAGATAGAGTAAATATAAACTATAAGAAAATAAAATGACAGCTCGTAGGGAAATGAATATACATTGTGAGTGGCTTTGAAAAATTACTAATGCAGTTAGGGGGTTAAAGGAGAAAGTGTTGATTTTTCTGTAGCCATAACATATGCCAGGCACCTACATGATATATAGTAAATGAGGCACGGACTATGTCTTGTGACATCAAGGTCCAGAAACTCTTTATTTTGGTACACTGATATTAGATCCCACCATAGTTAGAAATGCTGGGATTTCAACTCATACCCCTGACATGCCATCCATCAATTTATTAGCACACTGGTGCAGTAAGCCACTGAGCAGGCTATATCAATTCGTTCAGGCTTTTTTTTTTCTTTTTGTTCTTCTTCCCTTTAAAATTTCTGTAATCCTCAGCTCTGCTCTCTCAACCGGTCAGCATTAAAGATTTATGTTGCACTCTTTTTTTGTATTGCCACACCTGAATATGGATTACTTAAATGGGCTGTTAATAATTCATATCTGGGAATAAGTTTCCATTACTGACCAATGTTGTAATTTAATATACTCTATTATGGGTTATACAATTTTAGATTGTTTTCTATGTGCATTCAGCAGTCGGGCAGACAACAGTTTAAGTGAAAAAGGCAAGATGTTTGTTCAGCTTATTTTCATGTTCAGTACTGTACTGGAGGAAGTAAAATGCCAGTTTTAACAGCATTCTTTGTAGCTGTTCATGAAAATAAAAAAATCTTAACTTGAATCAGCATAAAGAAAGCTGAATGAGTAAAGAGGGGGGTATTAATCTAGATTTATATTCACCAAACAGATATCAGGTTTTAATGTAAAATACAAACATATTTTTCAGTAGCACAAAATGTATCCCCCTCTCAATATGTGTTGTTTGTTTGTGGGGTTTTTTTTCCTCTTCCCTTAACCAGTACTATTGCCTGTCACATGTGGTATTTGATAATTCTGTCAAAAGTACCTATAATAGAAGAGAACATATTTAGCAAGAACTTTTAGAATAGGGTTACAAGCTACAAATAGAAATGCTCAAAAATGTTAAAAAGAGCATCATATTTTTAAAAACTGTCCATGTTCAAGTGTTTACACTTTAAAGAGATTTAAACAATTTAAGATTAAGTTAACTATAGTAAAAAAAATTAATAATAGATTAATACATGAAAATCTATGAAGTCACATAAGATAATGATTTAAAAAGGAATAATTTAAAAAGATGAATTAAAAAGTAGAATCAGAAAAGAAGGCCAACATAAACTAGGGAAAAACATGCTGTGAATAAAGTCTGTTAGATCTTGAAATAGGAGAACTGCTAAATAATGCATAGTTTTATTTTTCTTTAATTTGCATAAACCTTAAGAGAGTATTTATTTGTGTAAAACTTGATGTATTGAGTAAGGAGAATTAAAAAAATGGCATTCATTTTGTTTTCATTTTGGTATTTAGGAAAAATATTCTGTTACATATGGACTACTTAGACCTAATCATCTGACTGAATGTGATGTGTTTCTTGAGCCAGGTTGGAAAGGGCTGGCTTGAGAACAGTGCCCTGGTCTTGCTGCAGGCTATGCAGGTTGGCCCAAACTCTGCTGGGGAGCAGATGGTGAGCCAATGCTTGTAGTCACACTTACCTTCCTTGCTAAATCCATAATCCCTCACTGGACACGCAGCCAAGGCAGGCTTTGGAGGCAGAAAGGAGGTTACAATCTGGACTTGGGTATTGACTGCCAGAACTGAGAAAACAGCTCAGAAATTTCAAATGCTTAACAAGTTATCTGTCTTGTCCCTAAGCCAGTGCAGCATTTTTAAAAGTAATTAAGACATGATTGAAAATGTGTGTGCCATCTAAATACAAAAATCTTCAAAAATAACCAAAACCAATAATTAAAAGCCACATTTAATATACTAGTTAGTAAAAAGAGACTTATTTAAAGTGAATTTGCTTTTTTTTTTTTTAAATTGTTCGATGTTGTTGAATTTTTTTAAAGAATGCTTACATTCAGGGCTGGGAAAGAAAAATAATTTTTCTGAGCAAGCCACTGATTTAAACTGGCTTTATTTAAAATACACAATTGTATGGCATTTTAGCTAACAGTGCGATGATGATTAATTCAATTAATTAATTAATTAACATCGTGCTGAGTGAATATTAACTGTATTAGCATGTATTAAAAGATACCTGATATGTAATGATAAGCATGATGTTCATGCACAGAGAAAATAACAGTTGCTTATAATAATCACAGCATGACTTGCCTTTCTAAATATTTAATCTATTTTAAATCAAGACAGTGATCCTCAAAAATCTATAATTTCAAAAAATGTTTAGTAAACAGCCAAATTGTGGTCAATTGCACTAAAGGGTATGCCATCTGTTTAATGTAAATATCAGCGAAAAGGGAATGTCATATACAAAAGATTACAGAAATATAGTGAGCATACGCAAACCTTACTCTGTGTGTATGTGTTTGTGTGTGTACGTGGTATATAATATTTAATTTATTTTTGCCCAAAACATAAACGTGAACTTGATCCTACTAGGTGAACCTTTGCACCAAGATGTAACAAAGTATTTAACCATGGACTTAATTCAAAGCATATGCATCGTTGTATTAAATTTTGAGAGATTAAGCTCTTGCAAAGCATTTTATTAAGAAAATAAAATATAACTCATAAATCATGTATGAGTTCTATGAAACTTATCTATCATACCATTTAAAGATGTGAAGTAATTTTAAAAAGGAATAGTTAATTACATAATCCATTTTAGTTGGAACACAGTTAAAGTTATATTCTGATCAAGCATAAAATATGCTTAATTTATGTAAACACCTTAGCCTTAACTCTGACCATTGGTCACTTGGGATTTTCAATATATTTTTTCTTTGTCCAGAAATCTGTATTATTCTAAAGGATATTACTACTTGGAAACAACAGTTAACAGATTAACCAAGTGGCAGTTAAAATCACTTACATTTGAAAACGTTATTTATTTGTAAAAAATAATAGAGAAATATATAGCATTGCTTATTTGCAGTACATTAGAAGAGTATATGTCCATTCCCTTCTGTCAGAGACCAATCACTATGTGCCAGTAGTGGGTGAATACATAATGTTAACTTAATTGAAATTCCTTCTGAAAGATTTGTGCATACGAAATTGCACTGTTACAGGATAAGGTTTATTTTTAGGTTAGAATTAAGACTACTCTGTTCAATAAGACAACATGCATATATTTTATATGGAATAAGAGTAAAGTAAAGGGCCAGATTCTCAACTGCTGTAAATTAGTATATATTTTCTGTGAGATATATGAATGTCCTTAATATTAATTTCCTTGCCTTTAAGCACTTAGGTTTGTTAGTGATGTGATAAACAATGACATTATTTCACTTAGCTCCTTAACTGATTTATAAAATGAAGTACTTTAGACTTCAGAATTTTGCAAGTTGTCCTTTTTCCAGGGCCAGAGCTGGCAGCTCCCTGTGCTGGAGAGCGGCTGCAGAGCTGTGGGCCCACAACCAAGCCTTGTGTGTGTGTGTCCCTCTTAAGATTTTTTTTTTTTTTCTTTTGAATGCATGAGGGAAGAATTAAATTAGGTTATTAAATGTGATGAAAAAAAGAAAATTTTATTCCTTACTTGCCTTATTGCTGTGAATAATTAAATTTAAATTAATAGGATTATTTGCAAGAGTAAGAGGGGTGTGATTTGGACTTCAGGTTCACTTAGGTTGTTGATGATAAATTTGCTTGTCTGTTGTTGTGACTTTTCTGATATCTATCATAGCTAATTCTGCTAGTACCTGATTTGATTTCAAAGGCAGTGGATTAGTACATTTAAATGACTTCCTATCATTAATTTATCTCTGCCCTTGTGCATTCAGGTAGTTCCCCTTCATCCACAGGGAACCACTCCTAAGCGTGGGGCCAAACTTTGGCCCTGTGTTTTGATGTGATTGTTGCTTTCAAAGCAGGCTTTTAGGTATATTGTAATAAAGACTTTCTCTTTACAAACGGCGGTCTTCAGAGCCCTGTCTGTCCAGAGCATTCTAAAACTAAAGGCAATCACCTATTCTACAGTGATTTAATTTCCTTCAGTGTGTCTTTTTCAACCCCTGGGAAATGTGCAGTATGCCTATTTCTGCTGTGTTGCCCCCAGCTTGCTTTGTGAACAGTGAGGCAAAGAATTCTTTCTTTTTTTTTTTTTATTTTTATCAGTGTCTACCTCTGCTGTCAGTAAATTACCCATGCCATCACTTAGAGGACCTTCTGTCTTCCTCACTGACCTCTTGGACTATATGTTCTTGAAAAATGTCTTTTTATTTATCTTTATCGTCTTGTGCAATCTTCCTTTTATGCTCTACCTTTGCTTTTCTTATCATTTTTTTACGCTCTCAACTTCACCCTGTAATCTTTCCATTTCCCTCTGTATCTGATATTACATACCTCACACACCTCCCTTGACCATTCCGCACATGCTCGTTCAGACTAATTGGCCTTTTTAACTACTGCTATATTTGCTGTTGTATGGACAGCACACATGCCCTTGTTGAGATGTTGATTTATGTTTGGAAGATTTTGAATTTGCCATTCATTTCCCGTTCTTTCATTTTCTTTGGCTCAGTCTTTTTCTTTTAAAATTTCCAATGCTAGAAGTGAATTTATTTTATGTCAATAATTCTGCTTATTCTAGACAAATGGGGTGCTCTACCTAACGTTCTCAGATTTTGTATTTTTCTTAATATGCCTTATTTTTTCTCAGAAATGAAATTCAAAGGCTAATTCCTCCTTCACTTGTAAGATGGCAAAAGGAAAATTGTGCCTCTTGTTTTCTTTCACTCAGAAAACCACAGGGAATGTGTTTCTTTTTTTTCCCAAACCCCTCTTTTGCAGATATTCCCTGTCACTTGGCAATGGACAGTGCTGGGGATGCTGGGGATGCTCAGCATCCCCACTTTCTGTATCAAGTCTGCTATTGCTCCTGTTAGACCTCTTGTCTGCAGCACGGCCCTGGTACAAGAGACTTTCTGCATGACAGGGGCCCCAGGGTTCTTTAGGAGACTGCACGGATTTGAAAAACCATGAGTAAATTAGGAAAAGTAACTTTGAGGTGAAAAATGCCCTAACAGAGGTGTGTTAGGCTGCTTATGTTAATATGACAGTATCTGTGCTAGATACCTTTCTAGTCAAAAATCCAAATTTTTAAAAATTACCTGTGCTCCTTTAAATGGGCCTTTGGAGCCCCCGGATTCCTGTAGTGTTGCTGTGATGCTTTGCAGGTTCTCACTGCTGCTTTATCCTGCACAACTTTTTCATAAATATGTGGTAGCAGGGTGTTCTTCTGGCAGCCATCTGAGTTTGGGTTTGGCCACTGCTCTTCATCTCTTCTTTCTTTTTTCTTGGTTTAAAGGAAAAATACTGCTATTATTTCAAGAGTTGCCAGGAAAAAAAAAAAAAAAGGTAAACAGGGAAGGTTAATATATTTGTTGTCATTTGTTGTCTTCTCCATCTTTTTAGGAACATGGACTTAGTGGCGTTCACTTCCCTGTTACTCTTTTGTGTTCAGGAAACCAGGAATTATTATGAAAGTTTTCAGTACCTCTGTTTGGCAGTATTTTTACTTTAGCTTCAAAACAGAGTCAGGTTGTCCATTTCTTTTTAATTCCAACCTTTCTTGTATTCACCAGTAGTCATTAAAGCTTTCTGATCTCACAGTGCTCTTAATAACCAGGGATTAGTAGAATGCATCTACCTGAATCCCAAATTCTTCCATTTCTTCTCTTCTTTGGGTAAAAATAATTTCTCTGTAATACTTTCAGAATCCCTGGTTGCATAAATTAAAAAAGTTGAAAAGTTAAAATTGACTTGGTGCCAAGTTATTGCATTAGACACAGACTCCATTTACTTATTTATCTGTTATTTTTATGTTTTTAAACATTTTGGCAGGGTTTCCATATTGTGATTCTTGCATGCTGCACATTCAGACTGTCAGCCTTTGATTCCCCCCAAGGAGATGTAAGAAGTGGTCTCATTTCAGACTTGGAAGGTTTTATCTTATTGGTGTTTTTTTGTGAAAAGCTAGGGGAAAATTTAGGAAGGATTTTTAAGTTTGATTGACAAAGTGAATTCCTAAAAGTGATACATCAGCACAGGACTCAATAAGCCAGGACACACGTTACTTACAGAGAAGAAATGGTTTTGTATATTATTCACCAGTCTTCAGGGTTTCTATGCCAGTCAGAGTTGGCTTACTTCCCATATATGTTATTATTACAGTTCAGCATGTATACAAAAGGAGTAAATTATGTGATACATACAATTTAATCTACATATAGAATAATTTAAACCATTCAAAGGTTTATCACAGACTAGGGATTACACAAACCAATAAAGCATACATGGATAGGAAAATAGTATAGCATATTATGAATCTCTTCTCAACATCTGACCATCTTTCCCTAGGTGCCTCCATTTCTAACCTATTGATTTTTTTTTCTTTTTTTTTTAGGCAAAATTATTAGTATAACCAAGCTAGGTGGAAGATACTGTAGGCACTTGTTAGTAAAATCATTTGTGTGGTTCAACCATAGCCAAGGAGAGGTCAACAAAGAGTGAAAGGTGAATAAACCCCAAAGGTAGTAAGGATATGCCTTGGTGCATATGCTGTTCCTTTTGTAAAATCAGAGTAATAGAACATAAACCTGAAAGTAATGATAGTGTACAGGTGCCCCTGTTACTTTATTGATTTGCATGCTGAAATGACTGATGTGTTACTGATTGTATGTTGGAGCAATTTAGCAGGTTTTCTTGGTTAATCGCACCCTCCACACAAATAACCTATCTGCTTTGTTACTGCAACACTCCTTGCAGTTTACACCATCCAGTGGGATTCAAAGTAATCTCTAAATTAGTGTGTCCTCTAGTGGGTAACCTGCTCAGCATCTGGCATCTGTGGATGCAGCAACAGCAAATGATGATTTTTTGTATATATTAGGTCAGGATTACATAAATTCAGTATAATCCTAATTTAAGTAATGCTTGCAACAATATGATTGCAGTTTTGGAAAAGAACACACTATTGTTTCATCATTTAGGTTATTTCTGCTTCCTGGATACTAAGAAAAAAATATAGGAAAAATAGCTGTGCAAGCAAACATCCATTGTACATTTTAAATGTTCTTTGTTGTGGACACTTTTCTGTGTTACAATGCAAAGCAAAAAATTCTCAGATTTTAAGTTAGAAAACTGTTTTTAACTGATTTCGTCACTAAAACCTAAATTTTACTTGGCCAGTGAGAAGTAGCATTCTCTGAAACTTTTAAGTAAAAACCAGGGTTATGTATAGAAGAGATAATGAGGAAAAAATAATTAATTAATTGATGTGGGTAATAGCTATGATCCTATTTCTTTAGATTCTGATTATCACAGTGTGATACAAAATTACATACTTCAGTTAAATCAGTGAGGGTAGCCAAAAGCTAAAAAAAAACCCCACATGCATATTAGCATATTTACTTTGACTATTTTTCCATGGTATTCTTCTTCACTGAAACTAAGAATTTAAAACATTTTTAAATTTCCTGCATGACTTTTGAGTGTAAACAATTATATTATTGAATTACTTGTTCTTATTACTATATTATTTTCATTCATTGTGAATGAAAACCATATACAGTTAAAATAATTTCTGTAAGTATGATCACAAGTCCATTGTTGGTTGGGTAGCTCTATATTCTGAAGATGGAGGTTCATATTTGTTATGTACCTGTTCTTTACAGGAGTTGCCTCGATGCTTCTGCTTTAGGAGTGTAAAAACAAATTCTATCGTACATTTTGGCCACAATGATCAATCACAAAATGTGATTGATCATTGTCGCAATCCAGCAGCTGTTCACTGATTCAATAGAAGATGTGTTAGGAGCGCTGTTAATTTATTTGGTATTACCATTGGCTAAAATTGTATTTATGATTAAATATGTTTAGATCTTTTAAGATCTATAGCCTATAGTTAATTTCAAAAATTTGCTTTTTTATGGCAATCATAATAATAAGTTTATAGCAAGGTTAGTAGACTTTTTCTTTAATCAGAGCCCTAAGGGGAAGAATATACATGAAGAACTAGTCCCTTTCATACCCAGATAAGATCCTTTCCATTCCTTTCTCTATTACATCATCAGCCTTATAAGATAGGCCCTTAAAATGCCTACTTTTTAATTTCCTTCTCTGAGTTTTTTAACTAAATTAGACAATCCTATATCATTAAGCTAGAAATAAGTTTTGAATACTTGGAGCTTTGCAGAATAAGGACATAAACATCAGAAGTCTATCAGCATTGAATAAGCTCTTCATCTGTGTGAAATTTGTCTATTAATAAGGTTATTCAGAAACAATACTGATATAACTATAATTGAAGGTACTATTATTTTCATTTAAACAATTTATTTCTAAAATAAATTCTGTAATGTTTCCTGGTAATACTGAATTACAGTAACATGTCATTTTAATTTGCTTGATCTGTCTTGATATCTACTCCTTTAGCAACTTTGTGGAAATGTCTGTTGCTTGAATCAAGGTTTCATGTAGGTTATTGATTTTCATTTGTATGTTGTATATACATTTAAAGTACTTTTCTCTAGATCTCAGAGATTTGGAACGGAATCCTCTAGCTTATCCAACCAAGAATTTCATATGTAGAAATGAAACATGAAATTCCATCTAAGTTTCTCTAACTTTTAGCTTCTTGGCTAAAAACACATATGCTGTTTGGTAAGGGTACAACTGGAATATGGCAATGATGCAATCCTTATTAGAAATCTGATGCAAGGTGAATGTCTGAGGCAATTAATCTAAGATCAGTCTTAAACAGATCTTTCCAAGGACCAGTTTTTTTCTACAGTTACTCTTACTTGCTAAACCAGCCATAGATGAGTATCCAGTCATATCTTCATCTCATTCAAAAAATGAATGCTGAATCCTCTTGCAGTCAAGTGGATTAATATAATCACTCGCATCATCAGACTACTTTAGTTAATTCACCAGCATCAACTTGTTATTGAAGCTGAGTGGTTCATCTAATTTCTGCTCCTAGATGTTTTGGGAAAAGCCTTAAAATAAAGTGAAAATACTGTATTTTTACTGCATGTTCTTTATTGTGTATCCAAATTGTTACAGTGACATGGTGCTGAAACATAGAGGAGTTATGTATTACCTTAGGAATAGAAATAAGGGATAGGTTAGATTTGGCAAGTTGGTTTAAAAATTACATGCATCCAGAGACCAAAATCCTTAGTTCTGAATAATGCTGAAAGGCAGAAAACTGTGACCAGTGCCTCTTCATGATTCCTACTGCCAAAAGTTCAGTCGCTGTAGTCTGGTTATGTCATAGGTTCTGCTTTGGGGTATGGCAAGATTCAGTACAATACCCTTTCTGTCATGTTCATATCATGGTGAAGGGTGTATCTGATGCTTAATCTTTGCCCAGGAGACCTATATCAGGTCAGACAATAATAGACTCAGAACAAGAAAAGTCTGAGCAGCAGCTTTGTTGATTGTGCTCTTGTCCAAAGGTTTCTCTAAAACATTTAGGTAAAACACACAGACTTTATGATGCTTGTAGGTGAGCATCTCTAACTAACGTCCTCCAGAAGAGGAGGAAAAAACCCTATAAGCAAAGTGGAATTAACCAGTTCTTACTATGACAGTACTATGATTTTATAATCTTCTTTTCTCCTACTCTGCTACAGAAGAAGAAAATGAGTATCACAGGCATTAATGTCTGTACTTATGTGTAGCTTGAAAGTACAGTACATACAGAGGCTTTGTCTTATGCAGGCTGCAAAAGTGGTAAGAAACTTTGCATAACTTGAATTCCTTACAGAACTAATCAATTTACTCAGATTTTATAAAGAACAAGCTATAAAGGCACAATGAATAGGCATCCACAAATAACATGTTATATTGATTTTAATCAAGGGAATTTTCTTCTATAATTTAAAAACATAATTTGGTATCTGTTCAGTGAATGTTATGTTTACCAAAAAATATTTTGTGATTATTCCTGTCAGGCATCTCGTTAATGATTCCTACCTGACACTGCTTGCATCCTTCATGCAACCTGAAATGGAGGTGTATGTTTTGTTTTGGGGTTTTTTTGTTCATTTGTTTGGGTTTTTTTTAACAAAAATAGTAGGTGTCTGCATCAGTATTCCCAGAAAAACATTTCTCTTGTACCATGAAACAGAGAGGTGTAAGCTCTTAAATATGTTAAAAAGTTTCAAAGTCCTTTCGTTCCTTATTACAAAAAACCCAAAAGAACAGACAGTGGCATGCCAAGAGGAAAGGAAGAGTGAAGACCAGTAACACAAAAGACAGATTTTTGTTTGTAGACTTGAGCTGCAAAAGTGATTATGAAACCCTAGCTCATGATGCATGAAGAAACCAGCATGACCTAGAAATAAGCATCACAGAGATATGACACTTAGGTGTTGCTTAAACTGTAAGACACAATAGCTGGGAGATCCGTATGTAGCATGCGTAGACAAGCAGAAGACAGACACAGGAACCCTTCTACGCTTTGAATTTAGCATTATCATATGACAGCAGGACTATTAGTATTAAAATAAATGATATGTATGTTTAAAGAATTAACTTTTTTTTTTTTTTTAATATAGCTTTTAACTCAGCATTATGGACCACATTATACCAAAACCAAGTGACTTAAGTCCCTCTTCAGTCTCTTTATCATTTCATGTAGCTGTATTTGCAATCAAATTTCTTTAATGAAGGAAATAAAGGTATCATGCCCAGCATGCCCTTCTGAGGATTTCATGGACAGAAGGAGCTTATGAGCAGATCAGGAGAACACAGAGAAAAAGAGGTATAGCTGCAATGCTGTGTAGAGGGATGACACCCTCATGCTTTATTTACCTGGCATGATGCAAATGAAGCTCTTGTTCATCAATCGTCAATGGTGGTGGCTACCTAACTTTAATGTAGTGTTCAACAGAATAACAAATATGCTAGTAAGATAAGCAGCTGTTTTCTGCTATGAGTGGACCCAAACTTAGATATTATAGAAAAAATAACACGCCCTCTCATTATAGCAGCAATTTAAGAGAAGTCTGAATGCATTTTCTTCAGCCTTCCTCCCATTTGCATTCCTTTGTCTTGGTCACTTACTGGTTTCTATTAATTTGTCCTAATCCTGATTTTTCTACATACAGTTAATTTCTCATCTGGCTCCCATTCTGATGCCACTCAGTGGTTACTTGTGTGGCAAACGAGGAAAAAAACTTGGCAGTTGTTGCTGGGGTTAATGTGGAAAAACAAATCTCAAGTAATGCCAGTGTGGATTTACTTCTCATTCTTAATGGCACCAGCAGATGCTTGAGGAATCCTAGGCTTCCGGAGTGCCTCCATTGTGCAGCTGGCACCGCTTGGCTAGGTCCTGATGGTGGGGACATATGTGTTGTGTAATTACACTTTGATTTATGGACACTTCTGACTCTGGACAGGGATTGTTCTCATCCTTCTCATACGCAGTCCTCACCACATCCCACCTTATCAGGTTTATTGCTCTTGCTGTTCCTTCTGCTCTCATGCCAGTACCTAGAGAGGATGTCAGTTTCAGTAAAACCCTCAACACCTCTCTCTGCTTGTTCAGAACTTTTCCTCAAATATCAGGCTTCTTGGGCACATGGGAATAAGCATTTTTAACATTTTCAACGTGTAAGCCAGAGATCCTGAGATGGAAATTTCAACCTTCTTGTAGTAATAGAGATAATATTGTGTGGATTATTTTCTCTCTCATTTTAGTGGTGTGATGAACCATCTCTTTTGACACCGGCAACCCAACCCACATCCTCAGTCATGATAGATATTGCTGAATGTAAAATTAATATTCAGAAAACATGCAGCATATTATAGACAAATTTTAATGCACATTATCAGATGAAGCAAGGAGCAGGAGGATCAAGTATTATATGATGAGCTAGCACTCAACTACCCTTCATAAATGCCCTGTGGTTTCTGATGGACATAGAGACTAGTTTGTGAATCTTTAAAATATTTTGATTTTCACGACAAGTCTTTTGTCTCATACTTGGCATAGAAAACATCTTAGTACTTCATTTTTTCTTCACAGGAGAAATCACTCACTAATATTTGCTTTAGATGCTGACTACGTTAGACACTGATAGGTTGGGTTTTTTTGGGTTTTTTTAGGAGTAGCCCTTAGTGGCACTAAATTTAACAACTAACAACAACATGTGCCTCACACTTGATAGTTCAGGCTATGGTGACAGCTTTTAGCAATTTGGAAAATCCCACAGGACCAGAGTGGAAAATCTCCCAGAGTGGAGCTGACTGCTGTCTTTTTTGTTTGCATTTAGTTTTCTGCTTTGTCAATTTGTTCTGTGCTTGCAAAAGTAAATCAAGAGATCCAGATTTAACCTAAATAAAGTAGTCATACCTCCCTCCTGTCCTTTAAAATAACCTCCCAACAATAAGCCCATTAACTGTTAGTGATCTTAAAACAAAAAAAAAAAAGTGTTTGAAAATTCAAAATTAGAACAAAAGAAAGGAAGATATAGATATTCAGCACTGCTTGGAAGAAATGACTATAGTAATAGTCACTCAGGGTTATTTTTCCTCTTCTTTTAACTTACAGTGCTCAAGGCACCCTCCAAGGGCCTTGAGAGGGTGGTGTGATGCTCTTTACTCTTCTCACACATGTTCTTCAACAGCCCTTTTACTACAATCAATCACTGAAAAAGATTTTTTGTGATTCAGTCTAATGCTTGGAGGGAACTGCAGAGATGATAGAAAAGGCTATTGGCACTTGAAAATATTAAATTGAGTACTCATGTGGGAAAGCTCAAAAAATAATGGATAGGCATGGATAGTTTTTTTCATATTTCTCTGCACACTCAAAACCAGAGAAAATACAGTGTAATATAGGTGCAAGAAACTTTCTTCTCTGTTGTCTACTGTCACCAGGATTTGTAAATTGTTAATACCAGTTACAGGTTAAAGACCAAACCATGTGCATCTAGAACTGACTCTACACTGACCATAGAGTCATTGGTTAGGGTGAGATGTGAACTGACAGTCTATAAAAGAAACTTGGAGATTTTTTCTGAAGCTTTCAAAGGGGTAAAGAGATGTTTAACTACCTAAAATATTGGTCAACGACCCAAACACATCGCAAAGCCCTTCCTATTGCACATTATTTTCAGTATTTATGTACTGAATTTATAATCTTGTGAATGCAAAGTCAAATATGAAGTTAAATATTAAACAAAAGAAGTGCTTATGTAGAAATTTGAGAAAACATATTGGCTTGCCTCTTCAGTTTTTCCAGTTTTTCCCGTGTGCTTGTATAAAATTATCCAGAATATGGCATCACCTGTTATTACTTCCTGCAGGCCATCATGCATCCTTTTCTCTCTTGTGTACAGATACTGCAGTCAGGAGAGGTCTTTTCAACCTTTTCTGTTGAGTCTTTGTATGTTTTCCTTTCTCTTTATCTTCTTACTACTCATTTTATGCTTTAAATACAGTGATAATACAGGTCTCAGGAGGTTTCAACTTGAAATAAGCTGTCTCTGATATTACCAGCTAGGCTGATGAGGAAATCAATAGTATAATACACACTGAGTCTGGTGGGGAAGTCAAACACAAAGTGTTGGTTCATTTCCAGGAAGTGGGAGACTGTGCAAGGAGGATATCGAGGACTAAACCACCCTGGGCTGGATGCCTTGGGTGACAGCTTCCAAGCAGAGGGAGCTGCCAAATGTAGGAGGTGAGGATGTTATGTGCATAATCTCTCCTCTTCCTTAACAGCTATACACTTTCCTGCACTAAAACTGGAAGAATTGATTTTCCTTTCTGTTGTAAGCAGACCTTTTGAAGTAGATAAATCTACTAGAACTATAAAAAAAAAAAAAAGGAAACAAGCAAAAAAAAAGCAACCAACACACACATGCAAATGGACTAAGTTACAATTGCATATTCCATCTGCTTCGTTCATTTTTAGAATAAGGTTTTCATACCTTGTACTTCTCTTTTTTCATTAGATGAAATAACACTGCATTGTTGGCCACCTCAGTACCAAAGGCAAACTAAATAACTATCCTGAGCATATGGAAAGAAAAATTTAAGGAAACAAACCTTGTTCTGCCAGAAATATCTTTTGTCTGTCTAAGAAATAGAAGGACTCCTAACCTGCTTTTTCAGTATAGGAAATGGATTAAGATTTATTGGCCATTATACTGTAACCGTGTATCACTACAGATCTAGAAAACCTGTGACCATGTATGGACATGGTAGCACTCTTGTGATCTAATAAGGCTCAGTACCCTGCTGCAGCAATGGAAGAGCCTAAGCGTACAGGTGTAAGAAACAATCACTATAATTTAACTGGAGGAGGAACACATTTATTGAAAATGACCTAGAAGTCCCAGATAATGGAAGTTAAGTGTGAGCTCATGGTGTGCTCATTCTGAGAAACCAGCACACCACATATTGAGCTAGATGAGGAGGAGAATGGGAGGTTATTATTGCCCCTTCAGGATGGTAAGGCCACCCCAGGTGTGTGCTGCCCAGGTTGGGCTCCCCAGCCAAGTGGGGAATAGAGAAATGGGAGAAGGTTCAAAAGAAGCAAGCAGGTGCTTAGTGCACAAGCCCCAAAAGAAAAAAGTGAAAGACAATGTGCTTGAACAGTCTTATGAAGAGCAGACCAAGGGCATTTGTGAAGACAGCTAAATCCCTTTTCAGTAGCAGTAGATTGAGCAGTTGCCACAGATTGCATCTTGAGAGGCTCAGAGGACATCAAGGAAATATTTTAGCATAGTACAACACCACAATAGAGGCCTCGAGTGGTTGGAGAATATGTGCCCTTGGTTTTCGTGACTTGGCTAGACAAAACCACAGGTGACCTGATCTAGCATTGGCAATACTTCTGCTTTAAGTAGACAAGACCACTTCCGGTGTTCACTTCTGAATAACATTTAGGTGAGCTTCTGTTAATTTCTGCAAGGTTTGAGATAGGTGTTTTTCTGATATACAAGGAAAATATGTCTCTAGTTAATGTATCAGACATCCTTTACAGCCTCACAATGTTATTTGGCTGGGAGTTTCCTCACTTTTTGTCCTAAAATATTGTGGGAGAAGGAGAGAAAGGAGGTCAGTTATTAATTTATACAATTAAATGATCTTTTGAACCATAGGGATTCAATTTTTGTGACCAATACTCTGTAATTAGAACAAATATAACATTTTTTCAGGTTAACTATGTGTTGGGCACTGCCAGATGTACCTGGCTTAATTTTTGCAAACCATCACTCATCTTTTACTACTTGTTAATAATTTAACACACTTTGTATGTATTATTTTAGACAAAATGAAGTTTTGCTTGAAATTCCTTAAGATACAGCTGTCACTGGAAAGGCTCACATAGCTCTTCTTTCTGCTTAGAGCATAAATTGCATACTTATTGAGTGAGTAAAATCTGATGAGGGTAAATCTGGTGAAGGGATTAAGAAAAGTGACAAAAGACGCTGATGGTGGGAATGGTTGTCCTCTGTACTGCAGAAAAGGTTGGTGGACCAAGTCATAGCATCTTTTAGCTGAATAAAATGTGCAGATGGGGCAATATGCACCACTGAATAAAAGGAGTGTGAATTCTTTGTATGATCTAGGTATACACTGGAAAGAACAAGAGCGGATTATAAATTGGGCTTTAGGTTCTGAATTTAAGCATCAAACATCAAACAATTTAGTGGTTTTTTTATATAAAGGCAATCAAGTCTCTTAATGAATTTATCAGTAATCAAAATGTCTTTGGAGTTTTGAAAAAGGGTATATATACTTTCTGCTATATATACTTTTTAAAGCGAGGGCTTGGAATGTCTGATTACTACAAATTGTCCATATGTATGTAGGATTTGTGTCAGTGATTCTCATGCCACTGGAGAATGGATTTTCATTGAGTTTTCCCCTATGGAAATCATGAGTCTGAACTCTGGTATTATTTTTATTTTGAGATAAAATTAACTGTGTGCTTATATGATACCTTCAAATCTGTGGTGTGCTCAAAAATCAGTAGCAGACCCGAGAAACACCCTATTGTTCTTTTAATTATGGCAGCCAGAGCCAATTAATACAGCAGACTTGCTCAGCTAATCAAACAAACCAGTTTTGGCTTGGGGACTATAAAGGTCCTTATGCAAATATTGATTTGCATTTCTATATCTATATCTTACATACATGCAGAGATTTTCATTGAGTATCTCCATTAATAAAAACAAAATATCTGTGAGAAAAAAATTAATTGATGGAATTTGGAGACCCTGCATCTATCTTGACAGTGTAACATGTACGTAGTACTTTCTATCTACTTGTTTGTTTGATGTTAAACTAAAATCTTGTTCACAGGCCAGTTCATGCTTTAGCATAAAAATAGTTTCCTTAAAACACACATGTTTCAATTCACAATATCAGTGAGGAGATGATTAAAAAATATCTGTGGAAACACTGAGCTACTAGTACATAGGTGGTGTAACATCTGTGCATTGAAATGTGAGGCATCTTTAAAACTAAGCAAGGTGAAATCAATTGCATTCAAATTTAATTTTTCTTTATCATACACAAGATTGTAACTTAACGCAAGTGTTTTTTCCCCATAAAGTTTCATATTAATTCAAGCCTCAGAAAACTAAATGAGATGACACTTATAAAAAAAGTGGTAATAAAGAGCTCTCTAGTTACTTTTTCCTGTGCAGCTGATATTTATTTCATAAATAAAGTGAAAGGAAGGACAATCTTCTGAATTTTTTCATACACAAGAGCAACGTTTGTGCCTGATGCAGTGTCCTGGGTTCAGCTGTAAGTTATTTATCTCCCTCTTAGTAGCTGGTGCAGCACTGTCTTTTTGACTTTAGTCTGAGAACAATGCTGATAACACCCCAATGATAATACACGCGGCTGCGTGGTTCTGAGTTACCAGCTGGGCTTAAACCACAACATGCAGTTAAGTAAGCTCAAGGACAGTTACACAAGAGCTATCCCAGATTCTGTGATTATCTATTTTGTTTTGTGGTTTTAGGTCAGATACACCAAAATGAATAGCGTAGGGAAATCAGCTTCTCTTCTTTAACTGTAGTAGACCCAGCTAACTAACTGTCATCTATATCAATTAAAATTATGGCTTTAATTCACTGTGTATCTCAAGGAAAGCAAGCGTGTTCTAACAGACTATGTATTGCCATACGTCCAGTGCCTGAAAGGTAAATGAGAATTTGCTTGTTCAGACATCCATAGTAACCAAGAATCCAAGAAATTCAGTAGATTTAGCTGCCGGAAGGTGATTCACATTGGAAAACTACCAAGAGAAACAAAAAGGAATTGACAATACTGTGATAATATTTCTTACCTTTCTTTCTCTTAAAATTCTTAAAATTATTAGATTTTAAGTTGATTTTACGGGTGATTAAAAGTCTTAATCTTCTGATTACAATGAAACAATAGCCTGCTTTTCATTGGAAAAGTGTCAATATTCTGAAATCATTACCACAATCTTAATAGAGAGTCTAAGGTGATGAATCAAGCTCTTGAGGCTGAAGTTGATTTCTCTAGGTCAGAATGTAGACCTATTTATAATGCTTTGAAGGTGAAGCTTGTATTGCCTTTGTCTTTTCTAGGTTTGCTTGCTGAATAAATTGAATTTGTTATGCTGAAAGTTCCCACTTTGGGCCTTTTAAAAAAAAGGCATTACAGTTTTAACTTCAGTAAAAGACTTGCTGTTTTCCTCTTTTTCAAACATGGAAGTATGGTGCATACCTTTCCAAAAATCAACATGCTGTGTCTGTTTTCCTCCATCAAATTTTCCTTCGCAAATCATGCTAACTGCACCGTTTGAGCTTCTGCTTAATTGTTCTTTTTAGACAAGCACATTTTACTGTATCTGAGTGCATTACTAACAAGCCACAGGTCTGCACCAGATGGGCAGGTGAAAAAGTGATTATGAGGTGTGTGGTGATGGTTCTGTATCCATAATACATTCATCCCAAGGTTCACTTGTGCATCTGTTATGTATGTTGTTTTTCTTTTTTACTAGTACCCTTAGAGATATTTAAGCAGGTGATTCTCTACAACTAAAACACGATAAAAGAGAAAAAAGTGAACAAGGGGTCTTTAAAGTGGCACGGCAAAGACAGTGAGACATGCATATTGCTGGTATATGCCTCTCAGTAGTTCATATAAGATTCAGATGAATATAACAGTGTAATAATTTTCATTAGCAGGTTTTGGATTGATACTTGCTTGCATATTAATGCTGATTACTGAGTCTTGAATTTATCAGGGTGTAGCTGATCTAGCTGGTGCTGAATCAAGGAAGGAATGAGGTGGGAAGCACGACCTTTCTTTCTCTCCAGTTTGCAAAAAGACTTAGAGGGCTGGCAAGCCCAGACCTGATCCAGGTGTTTGAATTCCCCAAATATTCATCTGTGCCTAAACTTTCAAATGTCAAGTGTCTGGAGAGGAGATTTTAATGCAATGTTTCACTCAAAGCAGAGATAGCTCAAGTTTTTAAAGAGAAAAAAATTATTGATTTTTAAGGTGTTTTTAATTAAGTCTTTGCTGATAAGCAGCTTCGTGTAAGGCTGCTTCTTTATTTCCCTGCATCAGTTTTTAATTTATCTTTATAAACTAACTTTGCTGAAGCTTTAGTGGTGCCTTTGTTTAGTACCAATTACAAAAAAGATTTCATGCAATTGAGATGTTTTCATTTAAAAACATGAAATTACACATGCAAATTCTTTGCTGAAAATGGGGAAAAGCAGTAAGGTATCCTTGGTTAACTTTTTAGTTATTTAAAAGTAGCTTGTTGGAGATCGAATATTTCTATGTTTCACTAGAGCTTTTAAATATAAAAGAGATATGAGACTATATCTGACACCATCAGGCATATTATATTAAAATTTATGAACAACTTCATCAAAAACCACTTTCCTTCTCCTGCATAGAGACAGATTTGTTCTGACATAAACGTTACATGGCTGGTTGCAGCCACAGATTAATGCGAAGACCCTGGCGATTCCTTTTAGACGTTATTTTATGAAATAATACCTGTCAGCTGCTGCCTGATCCCAGAAAAGGGGGCAGGTTTTCCAGGTCATCCTGCCATCTGTCAGCTAAAGCTCATCTGTCCCTCCACATTACCACCTGATCTGTGCTAACAGGCCTCACAGGGAGCCCTGCTTCATTGGCCCGGTGGGAGCCCAGCAAAGAGACTGTGCGAGGACATCACCTGTGATTCCCAGATTTAATTATCACTGAAGTGATGAAGATGTGCACACAGATTGAAATGCTTTTGCATAAATGCATGGCTCCTCCAGATAGGATATTTTTTAAAACCCCTCCCCCTTTTTTTTTTCTTTCCTTTTTTCTTTCTGTTTTCCCTCTCTTCTTTCTTTTTCTTTGCCCACCCCACCCCTCCCTCCTCTCAGTTCACTTTACCCCTCCCAACAAAAACCTTGTCTGGGTTTTCTGACATGCATTGTCCTAACATGTGTGTGTGCACTTGCATGTGCATATATATCTATAAAACTGGAATTATAGTGTTTAATAATCAATTTAGATATAAATGCTGCTGGAACAGTTCATGCAGTCTCAGGAAAAAAATTACCTCTGTTTTGTGTGCACAAACATGATTACTTTCTGAAAAGGCTCCTTATTATCAAATTCTAAAGCTACATTGATTATTGCTAGATGAGAAAATCACGTTGCATTGTAATTCCAGCTTGTTACCTCTAGTCCAAGGTGCAGCTTGCATTGGCAGGTACCTAGGGTCCCCTACTGAGAGATAATGGAGATAATAGTGAGGTTCACAACAGGGCTGGACCAGCTTCAGAGGGACAGGAGGGAAGGAGGGCACAGAAACCCCTGAGGAAACGCCAGCAACTGCATTCACCTAGCATTCCCCCCTTCAATCAATAACGTGGCACAAAAGTTATTACAGGTCTGGGCCTTTTTGACTTCAAAGCTGCTTAAGCAGTATGTGGCATCAATTCCCTCCTGTACAAAAATGTAGTTGATAATCACCAGGCTGAGGGGAGGATTGAGGGCTAGAACAGCAGATTTCCTCACAGATTACAGCCTAAAACCTAGTTTCTTGGGATAAAACAGGATAATTAACTGTAGTGAAATATGTTACCTTTGTTGGTTCATACCCATGTGACACTTAGGTGAGGTACAACTGCAGAGAAATGTTTATGCTATTATGCCATCCTACAGCCTTCCCTAGTGGAGACATGATCTTGAACATATGTATCTTTTTCATGTTGGTGATGGGGTCTTGTCAGGAGATAATTTAGGCAGTGGTGGCTGCTAAGTGAGACCCTGGAAGAGTCGGAGCAAAGATCTGCTGTCAGAGCTCAGGCCTGCGAGGCATCACGTGCTTTATTTATATCTTGTACCACCACTTTCTGCGAATGGGTCAACTCATTTAACTCAGCGCTCACCCCTCTGTCACCATGTGCTGATGGGCACCACACTGAGCATTGCGGCTCTGCAGAAGAACTGCTCACCCCTCCAGCATCTGGGGTCCATAGAATTAGGGAATTACATCACACTGATAACATCCGTGATAGGAATTTGTTACAGTTTAATCAGGGGAGGCACTGAAGGGGTGGGACATGCAGGTCCCTAAGAGGTGGTGGCACCCCCAGATTTCCCTTATGACTTGACCATGCCACCACATGACATCATGCCACAGCCTTACACTTCTACCCCCATTTCCCCCATGTTGGTGGGTAATAGTTATACTCATGCTTGTATTGATGTGCAAAAGATTAGCTAGGTTTTTAACACAGCCTTGAATAAGAAAAAAGTATGCTTTCAGCCTGATTCTCAGAGTTACAGTCCAGAAGAGACAGTTTCTTTCCCTCTCCTCAAAATGCGCTTTGTAACCGCAGCTTTTCATTACTGTAGTTTGGGAAGTTGCCTGTTATTCTCTGAAGGATGGTGTAGACATTTATGAAGCTGCCATTTTTGTTCTAATCCTAAAGTAAAGTTCACATACCACCACAGCAAATGCACTGCCCAGATCTCCAGATGTCCTTGTGTCAAGCAGATACCAGACACAACATCCAATTAATGTATTTTTGTTATAATGGTTATTTTATATTTTAATGATCTCTATTTAAAAACAACTGTTTTGCTTACAAACTTTTAATTTTAAATTTAATTACTTCAAAAACAAACTGGAAAATGGTTTCCTGCATGCAACTAAATGAGTACAGAAGAATATAGGAATAGAAAGAATTACAATGTGCTTTTAATCTGGAAACTTCAAACAAAAGGTTTCATCAGTGGCCAGTATAAGTACAGAAGAATTGTTTTTTGGTGTATGTATGAATAAAACCTAGCATAAAAACAGCATGTCCGGTAGTCTCATTTGCTCACATCTCAAAACTGCTGTACTTCATTTTCTGTTAGTACAAACCAAATAACAGAATATTAAGAGTCATTTGAGGTCATAATTAAAGTTCTCTGACATCTGCCTTTTTTATATTAGCCACAACTACCAGATGTCCATGTCATGGGAACTGAAAATTATTAGTCTAATCATGTTTTTAAGAAAAAGTAACAGAAACTTGTATATTTTAAAGTCGCTGAATGTGAGCTTGCCAGACTAAAAGAGATTGTAGGGCTGCTTCCCTTTATTTTTATTCTTGTCTGATGTTTTAATGTTATTGTTTGTTTTATTGGTGTAGTGCGGTTTTTCTGTACATTATTCAGCCGGTACAACCCTCTTGGCAGGATGATCTGAGCTATATATATATTTTTGTTAAACTCATACCTGCCTTTATTTCAGTCTGCTGTGACTACACTGCTTGTTCCATTACCTGTATATTGATCTGTTTTATTTTATAGGGTAACTATACCAAAAACACTGTTGTTTTAGACTGTCTTTTTTTCTGCTCACATGCTAGTCCATTCTTGCCATATTGATTTGACTTTTTATACATTGCTTTGCTTCTGCCACAATAGCACCCATTCACTAGGTTAATGATCACTGCACCATATAGAGGACAGTATACTGGCTTGTTAAATAATTTCCCTCATGCTACTTTTCTACTTATATGTCGCACTGACCTATTTTTACTGTGCCACTTTGAAAATTGTCTTTGTTTATTCGAAGCTGGCTGTCCTCCATTGCTATAAGCATCCCTAGTTTTCTGTAGCTCTATTTTTAATACCTTCTTTTTTGGTTTCCCCTTCTCTCATGTCCCTTAGATTCTTTTTTCACTTTTTTTTTTTTTTTGTACTTTTACTATGCTTTAAAACTTACGAAGATGCTTAATTTTAGTGTTATGAGTCAATCTGCTTACGCATACATGCTCAACTTTTCTTCTTCCTCTTTGTCCTGGCACCTGAGAATGATGTCGTCTTGATCTAAGACCTTCCTGGAATTTTTGTTCTGTTCTAATTCCTCCTTTGAATGTTATTGACACAGACTAAGAAACCTGGATGCTGGGGCTCCATGTTGTTATACATTGTCATGTGTGTTATGCATTAAGTTATGTCATTAGAATATGCCACTGCTTAATTGGTCTTGGGGAGAATAGAAGTTGCGCATAGAGAGGTCTGCAGTACATATGGTTTCAGCTCTGGGAAGGTAAGGAAGAAAAAAGGAGGCTTTCAAAGGGAGATGGACAAAGGGAAAGCTGAGAGCACCTCTTCTGGGAGGGGACTGAGGATGCAGCACGGTGCCTGAAACCACATCTTCTGCTGAACATTTGGTGGCAGCAGGAACTAAATTGCTCTTAAATTTCTTTGCAAATGGTGTCTTCAGTGCTATTATCTAGAATATGAACAGTTGATTTCATAGGCAGTTTTAGATGCGATCTATCCTTTCATAACAATGTTTTTGTGATTAATATATCTTTTTCATGTTTTAATTTCTCTCCCAAAATTTTTTGTCAATCAATCAGAAATCATAGCCATGTTTGAGTGGTGAAAAGCTGAACTTTAACCAACATAGAGAGCTAGTATTTATTCGGAGATCAGACTTTCCTCACATATTTCCAACCAAAGACTGTTGGTTGCCTACACAGAATTATAGGTATTGTTCTGACTCAAGACTGTGGTTATTTAACTCTTTGTATGGCCTGATAGGTTCCATTCCCACCTCAATTCCCCCAGGGAATAATATAACATAACACCTACTATTAAAATAACCAAGTTAGCCAAGTTAGAGACACAGCTGAGTAGGGCAAAACCTACCCTGCAAGTATAGCGGATAGCCAGACTGACAGTGTGGAAATTTGGGATGTGCACTATCTACTCAGTTTATATTTCATGATGTGGAAAGAAAATCTAGATTGCTGATTTTTTTTTTTTTTTCTCCCTTGGTTCACAAAAATGCAAAATAGAAAATCTAATAAGTTAATTTTTATGTGTAGTTTGACCATGAAGCAAACTTTTCTGAAATATGTAACGAAAAGTGACATCACTCTCATCACTATCCTGTTTTAAATTTAAACTACCCTGCCTTGCATAATCAATTACTTACAGAAAATTGTAAAGCCCTTAACATTCTGAAATGGTTTCTGGCATTTAATTATATAAGATTTTTGACCTGGCTAGGCAGATTATGTTAACACAGCTTTAATACTAAACAAGACTGAACATGTGTGCGCTTGACTTTTATTAAACTCCTACTGAAGAAACAGATTAATTGGAGGCTGATTCATTGGTGAACAGGCGTTAAAGACAGAAGGACCTTCTCACATTTTGTTCTGTTACCCAGGCTTATGCCATCTCAGGTTGGCAAGGAGATCCCAACTGTAGTGTTTTGAAATGTAACTGAAAGAAATTTTAGAATAACAGGTGCAAAAAAAAAAAAAAAAAAAAAAAAAATCCCACCACAGAAAAAAAACCTGAACCAACCCCTCTAGATACACACACACACACACACACACAAAAAAAAAAAAAAAAAAAAAGGAAAAGAAGTGAGCCATTTTCAAAATGCTGATCTGATTCCTTTCTATTCTCTCTTGCCAAATGACCACCTGACACATCACTGACACAGGTATTGCCCAGATAGATTTTCATTAGTGATGTTAAAAGTGTAAATGGGATGATGGGAACCAGCATCTGCTGTGACGATTTCCTACATGATTATTATTATTTCTCACCCCCTTTTAGAAAAATTTTAAAGATGTGTACAAGCTGTGATTAAACCACTTCAGATTAAGCTCAAAGTAAATTGAACAAGTCCTTCTTAAAGCTCTTATTTAACAGTGCTTTACATTCACCTGTAAAATCAGAGCTTTGCCTGCAAGCACCCTTAGAATAGCCCACTTCCCACAAAGTAGCAGAGGTTAAAAATAAAATGACAAGAAATCTGTGGCAAAGCACATGTGAGATTAACGGAGTGAACGTACTGGAGTGGAGAGCTGTTTTCTTCTGTCTAAGCTCCTTGTTCTGTCACACAACCCCCAGTCTAGAAATCTAACACTGGCACTTTTGTACAGATCAGTTTGTTAGTGATTTCAGATTTTAATTCAGCACCCTCACTTGATTATTACTGATATTTCTGTAATACTAGGAGTGAGAGAACGTGCATAAGCAGATTTTTTCATAAGGTAGGTGATGGGCAATTTTGAAATCAGAACCTGAAACTCAAGAGAAATGTGCATGCTTTCAAGGTGTATTTCTGGAACTAAAAAAGGAGATGTGAGCTGGGGGATTCAGTTGCACTCTTCTGTAGCTCCAGGTGTAATGCTGCCGATTTCTGAGTGTTTGTGAAAAGTGGGAGACTCTCCTGGCTCTATTTGGTTCTTGTGTGAAAGTGAGAGAAATGAAATTATTTTGACAATTACCCATTGAGCTTTTCACTTCATTCAAATCTGCAATGCAATGCTAAAGTTGGTGAGTGGGTGTGCAAGGGAGAAGCAAAAAAACAAAAACACATACTATAAAAGCAGGCTAAACGTTTGCACTGCCTCTGCCAATTAAAATATCTGCATTTATTAAAGTTCTACATTTTAAAATCTTATATTCCTCTATCTTCATTACTCCTGAATAGTAAAGATACTGGTAAAAAGTAACCTCTGATGTAAATTATTTGGAGTTAAATACATTGTATGGCTTAATTTATGATTTGGTCTATTACATTTTCTGAATGTTTATTTTACCCTTATGGTCCAAAATTGTAGAAATTAAATACTATACATAAAACTGTGAGCTGAATTGCATTCTTTTGCAGGTTTATATTTACACTAATGCTTATTTTTGTGCAGCAACAACAAAAAAAAAAAAATTTGGGCAATTGTTATTACAGCCGTTTCCAGGATTTAGGGTAAAATATCCCTTTTTATGCATTAATTATTAGTTCATTGTAAGTGGCATTCTACAGGTAAATATATCAAACCTTAAATTGAAAGTGCTTGGACAATAAAAAAAAGTAATAGAAGGAATGTACTTAAGGATCTTATCAGCATATTTTCTGTCTTTCTAAATATAATTTACAAACTGATTCTTCAGTTGTTTATAGTAAGTCCCTGAGCTGGATTACAAAAATTTAATATAAAATACAATACATTCACAGGTAGTTTAGAAAAGGTATCTCAATGTCTATATAGCATAATAAACTGTGTTAATATTTGCCTTGCAACAGATGATTTCTGATTTTTTTTCTAGTGCAGGAGAGCTAAAGCACAATAACTGAAAAGTAAAGTTTCTTGTATTTCAACATTCCCAGCCTTGTAAAACTGTTCTGCTTGCTACATGATGTTATAAATATCAAGATTAGTGTCTTCTAAAATTACCAGTGCCAGCTGCATTCAGTTTCCCATGTTCTATAGTATTTTGTTACCGATATTCTCAGTCTAGTGAAAGGATTTTAAAAATCAAATTAGTCACAAAAATCTTCATTATTAAAATCCCTCTGTATGTTTCCCATATATTTTAAATATTGTACATAAATCCATTTGCCTTTCTCTGTCAAGTAGTCCTACTAATATCACTATTCTCCTAGCCTTCTCCTACATCAACAATAACCATTTTAATTTCTTCTTTGGTACTCAGCAACTACAATTTAGATAACTGACAATCATTAAATTGTCTATAGCAACGTCTACTATACGTGTGCCTATATATTTTGCAGACTTGTAGGCATAAATGTATACCTATAACCTACATTAAAAAAAAAAATATTCCACTGCACTGTATTTTGACCTTGGTAGTACAGCATATATTATGCATAGTCTTAAGAATCTTATTGAATCATAAACTCTATTACTACTGCATCAGAAAGTAGCAATTCCTGCAGTCCTGAAGTCCTTACAAAATCTTGCTTTGAACCTGTGTGTATTTATGTTCTTCAGATGACATAATTTCAGTCTGGGAATATGACATACGGCCACTAATCCAGGATTACTTGAGCACTTATGTGCAGTACAAAACATTCTTTATATATTGACAAATATTTCTAAAAAATGGATTGGTATTTTTGCTGTTAATTGTTTCATTACTGACCTTTACCTCTGTAGACATATGCAGTTTTAGGTTTTTTGGGTGAGACTTTCAAAATATTTTTTTTTTAAGTGTCCAATGCTCAGTGTTAACAGTGACATTTTTACAGTCTATTCAGAAGCATATATTTCAGTCTTTTGTACCTCATTTTCTTCTATTTATTTAAAAAAAACTTAGTATGGAAAATCTTGCAGATTTAAGTGACAGTGATGATGTACAATATGCATAAAATGAGCCTGTCCCTACCCATGGTGTGTATTGCTAGGGACTCCATTGCAATATTTACAGTTAAACTAAACTTTTTCAAATGAAGCAAAATTGCATTTGTTTTGCAGATTTGCTCATCATTAAATGTGAAACATTTCACATTTGTCTTTTTGAGTAATTGGCTTTTTAAAATGATAAGGTGCTCTGAACACTTGTTATGTGGATAGGTCTGACGTTGTATCCCAGAAATCCATATGCCATACAGACAGAACAGAAGAAAGATATTCACAAGCATGTCACAGATTGGACTGAAGCAAGCCAAAAACCAAAGTGCCATGGCATTAACAATAGCACCAGATTTACTGTCACGATTGCAATCTGTGCTGTATCATAGACAGAAGGAGAACTTTTGATAGGTAACACCTCAGTGTTTTTTAAATCTTTTTGGCAAATTATCATTTTCATTATATTTTTGCCTGCCATATAATATTATTATAATGGTATTAAGTCAGACACACGCACACACATGCACAAAGTTTATTAGCCCTCAACAAAAGGGCTGATTTATCTCCTGTGCTAACTGTTTGTCAGCAAAAAAGAAGATATTTTACTTAAGCTTAACACACGTTTTAAGGTGAATCAACCACAAAAGTAGCAGGGATTTTTCAAAAATGCATTACGTTCATAAAATATTAGTTAAAAAAGTCTTAATTAGTAAAATCTTAGCTGATATAGTTGAATAAGACACAGAGAGAAACAATGCGCACCACGTAAAACTCAACAGCTCAAAAGTTTCCAAAGTTTGAAGACAGTAAAGCAGGATTAGGGGGAAATAATTTTTTCTGGGGTCCAATCATGACTGACTGAATTTTCTCATTGCAAGTTATGTAGATGTTTCTTCATGACCATAAAATCGTACATTTTCTTCTAGTGTAAAAAAAACCTGCATGGAGCAGATTTGGCAATACTATAATTCATGTTGAGCTCTGGTAAGTGCTGAAAGAGATTTACAAACTCACAGCTTGACACTGAGCCCACATGTTGGGTAGAGTGGAGAAAAATCTCTAGAAATACTAAATAGAGCTTTCTGGCAGCAAAGAGAGAAACATCAGTCAATTGTTTTTCCTAATTGAAAGCAACCTTGGGACCTTGTTGAAAATAACGTATCTGCCTATCTTTTCTGCAGTTTCAGTTACCTGGCTGGGGGAGTTGTCCTGGGGCTTCAATATTCACAATAGGCTTTTTAGTGGAAGAAAAACACTGAAATTCTCACTTTATATGAATTACAGATTTGAAACACAGTTCATGTAGGTAGGAAACGAGAATTGCAAGAGCACAGACAAGCCTACCTAAGTATGAGGCTGGGTGTTACTACCTTCTTTGCACTGAAAAGTAGGGGGTTTTTATACTTTTAGAGCATCTTCTTCTGCAAGTCTTCATTGCAGATATCACCCTTGTCTGAAATCATTGGGACTACTTATATGAGAAACTGTTGCTTGCATAATTTTAGCTCTCTACTTTGTACTTAAGCTATATTGGCAGCGCAGTTGGTGCTTGATATTCTTTGAAACGTTTTAAAGTTTACAGTGGTGCTGCTGCTGTGTTTTGCACTCGCTGCTGTAAAATATCATGTTGCCATGAAATGTTGTGAGAGCTTCATTTAAATACCATGAGTTGTGCTTTCCTGCCTAGAGCCTGATGAAAATCAAGAATTACTTAAAATTTTCTTTGAAACAAAGAGTAATAAATTTTCAACAACTTTCTTTCCCCCCAGTTTCAAAAAGTTTGGCTAAGCATATGCTGCTTTAGGTTCACTCCAGCTTGAGTGTAGCATCTAAACATATCTCCAGTCTCTACTTGTACTGGTGCAGACATTTCTACAGATGAATCATTATTAGCAGCAGCTCAGTTCTCACTTTCCTGGTCTTTTCCTGCAATGCCACTGCTTAAGAACTGCAGAGTGGTTTGTGTAGCTACAAAACACATGTAAAGCGGTAAAGATATAAAAGATGAGTAATTTTTGATAGTGGTGATGTTGCCATTAGTGGCAGTACACGCTCTTACCCATTTCTCCCCCCAGGTGAGAAGGTTTGTGCAAGTGTTTGATATTTGCTGCCAGACCTGTGGCTACTGCTATTTTCCACTCCAGGAAGGGCAAAGATAATCCCTGGATAAACCTAATTACAACTTTCCCTACCTGCTTGCAGTACCTTTACCGTCGCTCTGATCTTCACTACCAGCGTCAATAATTTGTTGAACAAGTTTTCCATTTAATCATTAACCCACTTAAAGCCTATAATGAGCTCTGTATACATGCAAATGAATCTTTTTTTAAGTGCTTGTGTAGATTTAAGGGCATTGTTTCCTTGAAAAATGGAAATCAGAGCTTTTTTCTAGCATAAATGATACAGTCTTTAGTAAGGGATGGATCAGAAACAAAGTTCTAAGTTTATTTAATTTTACCGTACTTTTGTCCTTACATACTGTATTTGGGATCTTTAAAAAGAAGATAAATAAGACTTTTAAACCTGTGTCAAATTGAATGCCTTAGAAGATTTTCCTCAACCCCTCTCATCATCTTACAGTAGTCAGTGAGTTAACAGCTTCAATTCAGAAATGAAAGGCATTTATAAACAGATTTTTTTCAACTTTATCAGGAACTGCTCAACTTCCATTGTATTAATATAAAATAAATAACAAAATTTATGACTTTAGCAATGTAAATAAAGAGAAAGGCAATAAGATTAAAATGGGTACAATTCACACTCTCTGCAACTGCTCAGAGAACTCTAGAAGAGTAACCAGCTCACTGAAAAATCAGAAACTGTGATTGCTATTTAACACTGCAGCTTTTCACAGTAGCTCAGCACAAAGTTATTTAGCACAGGTGTTTCTGTAAGTCTGATACATTGGGAAAATTCACAAGGTTCTCTGCCTCTCTTGCTCCGTGTCAGCTGTGAAGTTGGTCCTGTGATGCAGTAAATGGGTTTCTAGTAAGAAAGAGAGTGTATTAGCAAATGAGCAAGTTCGAACATAGGAACTGATCTAGATTCATTTTCTTGGATGCTAATTTTTGTAACGCATGACAGTAATGAGGTGAATGACCTGTCATCGAGCAAAAGCAGTGAAAAATGGGAATGCGTTATCATTCAGAGTTAAGCGTGAAACTGAGATCCTGTTCTCTCCTTTGATAAAAGCAACATTCCCAAATAATATGGATATCAGTGCTGTTTCTTTGTTAAGTGAGAGTTCTGATAAATATTCACCTATTTTAGTATTTCTCACTAGTTTGTTTAGATACGGTGTATTTTTGTGCTTTCAGCCTGTGTGTTTGCATTTCAATAAGAGATTAAATGGTATAACTGAATTTCTAAACACCTAAAACTCTCAACACGTTGTTTTTCTTTTAATTTTTAGTTCTGGCAGTATCAAATTTATGGCTTAGTTCTTTGTAAGGTCATCTTCTGAGTTACTTCTAGTTAATCTTAGACATTATGAGCTTGGCTATGATAGAGAATCAGTTCATCTGTTAGAAAGAAAGGAGTGAGTTATGGGGATTGTTGGCAGTTGAAGACACAGGGTTTAGCTGAAAAATATGCATAATTTCTTACATATTTATCATTTTTTCTGATTTTTTCAAGGTGAACTGGCTGTGTTTTGACTAGTATAGCCAAAGATTTTAAAAAAGAAATTTTGTTTTTTTTTTTTCTGATACTGTGTTCTCAGGTAGGTAGATAAGGTCACTACTTTGGGTTTGCTTCTGATAGGGAAGGAACTGGTAGGTGGTGGTGTTTTTTTAGGTTTTGGGTTTGGGATTTTTTTCACCTCTAATTCCTTGATAAAGTATTATCTTCTGTCAGTTGGGCTGGAAGGTAGTTTTCCTTTGCTGTTAGGCTTAAAAGTGTTGTTTCTGGTTCTGCTGTTAATTTACAGGCAGCTCTTACTGACTATCACTAAAATATCTTTTGTCCCTTGAAATATTTACTCTGTGAATAAATATAACTTTTCTGCTGTTTTTGCTTTGACTGATTTTCTCATTTTACTTTTGTGACTGAAAACAGTGCAAACACTCATATTCTGAAAGTTGCATATTGCTTAATGAAGTACCTTGCTGAATCAGGGCTACCATGTTCCAGGAGATGAAAGAAAAACACATAAGAAGCTGTACTGCCAGGTTCTGCTTTGAATGTTTTTCTTTTAATCAAATTTTAGACTTATTAGCATAGCAGATCATGGTTTTGCAAAACAAACAAAGCTTCTAGTCTTATTCTTGAAAGGGTTGGGAGATGTTAATGTAGTTGGTTCTGTTTACAGTTCAAACTCACATGTCTTTGCTCATAGATAGGATTAGTAGAGACAGTGTCAGCTCTTCCAGCTCTGGTCTAATGAGTTAGTGCCCCAAATCACTGCGAAGTAACTTCTCAGTTTCCCTTGTCAGAATCAAGAATCTGATAACATTCTTAATTATTTTAGTGGCAGAAGAACAGTGCAAGGATTAGGTTGTGGTTGAGATACTAAAACAGGGTAACCTAACACTGTTAGAAACTGAAGTCTGAAAATTCAGTTTCCTTAAGACTTTCCCTTTTGCCTCAGAGTTTTAAAGTATGTGTTAGGAGTTGGATATTGCTTTGAAGTTGTCATATGCCATTGTGTTAGATGAGATTGATAGTGTACACGGTATCTCTACCAATATGGTGGGAAGGGCAAGGAACGTATGGGTCAGGAGTCTGTGTGGAGATGCTCTGGTATCAGCCCTTCTATTTCTGTAATTTGTGTTGCTGGATAAGCGCAAGTATCCTGGCACATCCACAGTACTTGAATTGATATGCAATGATGACATCATTGGACAAGGAGGCCATAATGTGTTTTAAAATAATCTATTTATTTCCCTGTTATGTGTACTGTACATTTATTAGTAACAAGAAGTGGAGCAACAATCATGGTGTTGCAGGGCTCCAGATAAATACGGTCTTATGATTATGGCAGGGAGGACTCAAAATCCAAAGACTCAGCCATTCCTGTGCTTGATAATTTTGCGTACTTTTAGCGTCTCTTGTATTTAGATCCCAAAGTTCCTGAATGAGCTGTCACCCCAAACCTTCATTTGCCTATACTGCATCATCCCAAAGCTTGCAATAGAAAAGAATATCAGGTTTTCAGACACAACATATTAGAAAAGACAGAGAGAGCCTGCCAAATTCTCTAAAACCACTTCCCAATTCCCCTCACGAATAGCAGGAAATTACGCGTTATCAGTGGGTAATTCAACCACAAATGTTATTGATTATCCAACCTCGACCTTTACAGTCTTGATGGACAAATATTTTGCAATCATTCTTTCTATTTAAAACTAGAAGATATGATTTTTTTTTTAAAAATTGAGTTTTTCAATTTTTCTGCATGCCACATCACATTGTGGCGCATCCCTCCAGATTGTCCAGTGTGATAGCCAGAAGCTTGACTGACAGATGTCAAAGTGTGCATTATGTTCTAATAGATGAGAAAAGCCTACATTACTAAAAAAAAAACCCAGATACTTGTAAAAACTATACACATGTTCAAAATAACGTATTCACTTTTCATGTTTGGTATTTGGTATGTCCTAGTGCAAACCAGAAATGCAAAGATCTAGAGAAGACGTACAAATTTCTGATTTTTTTTTAAATTTTTTTTTATTTCACTGTATTTTTTAAAAACCAACACGTTATAGAATTGATCAAAGTAGGTTGTCTGATCTGTGAGCTACAAAGTCAAATATTTCAGTAGTTTTTCACCCAATATCTGCTAGCTGACTAAATTCAGTTAGTGTAAGAAATTAATTAAGTTCTGAATTATATTCTCCTTCCCTAGAAAAGCTCCACTTCGACACCTATTGGGAAAAGATAGTTTGATATTTTGGTTATATGATATTTTTAAATAATATTTGGAGTAACCTTCTGTCATTATTACACTGCTACGTAGAGTAGCTGATAAATTTGAAGACCAGTGCATTTCCAGTGCTGTCAGTGCAGTTCCAGAATGTCTAAAGAAAAATCCCAGGATCCTCCAACACTTAAAAACTACTTTGAAACTATCATGAAAATCTGCAGACAAAGTCCCAAATTTGTACTGATTACAAGTATTTCTAATTTAGAAAAATAAAAGATGTTATTCTTTGAATAAAACACTTCCTCTAGATTATCTATACTGTGATACTGCTTATTATATAAAATAACTTCGCCCCCAAATAAAAAAAACCTCACAGTTTTGTAAGAAAGGTTTATAGTCTATTACCCTTTTAGGAACTGTATTTGAAATATCCATATTCTTCTGTGTGTATGGTATCATTCACGTAAGTTTTTCAACAAGGTTGTGACTCCTTAGAAACTAGAGTTTAATTGACAAAAATATATTTATCTTTGTCCTAAATCCCAACAGCATCATTTTTATTAAAACACTAAACATTTTTTAAATAGAAATGTTGCTGTAGTTGGAAACGTTTGTTTTCTTAAATGGATGTAACAATCTTATTCAAAACATTTTTGATCCTGTTTAGCTTTCCCAATATTTACGTACAAATAAAGATGGAAAGAGGCAAACCAAAAATGTTAGGCATTGTTTGCTCCCTGTATACAATGGAAGATAAGAACCATTATATTTTCCTGCCTGCAACACTTAGGAACTTGACACAGCTGGCAGAGTATATGTTCAGATCATGGACCAACTTTGATGTTTTACATTATTATTAAACCATAGCTAGCATGGTCATATAGCAGCGGGATATTACACTTACCGTTCAGTAGATCTGTTTTTTAGAAAGGGACCTCCTGCCTTCTTGCCCTAGGCCGCAAAGCCCTCTACTGCAGAGATATTTTTTGGATCTCTAGCAGTAGGATTCTTGTGGTGTTATATTGCCTTTTGGTAAGTTAACAAAATAATATAAACAGTTATTCTGGAAAATGACCATGTATTCTACATGCTCAGTACACAGAGAGCTTCTGAGTCATCAGAAGAAAAAATAAAATATCCAAATGAAAAGAAAATGGGAAATATAACAATGAAAAATCCCATTCAGTAGTGCTGTTTCATCTCTAAGAGATGCTTTATTCAACAGCGGGTATCAATCCCCACAAGCAACGACTGCTGTCAGAGGATTTGCAGGTACACCTTTGTTCACCTCTAGCCGAATTTGTGTCAGTATTATAATTCAGCAGATTTACACTTTTCACGCAGACCAGGATTAACATTGACTTGGGCTGGTGGGCATTCAAGCTGCTGTTCTTCTTTTACCTATAATTCTCTATAAACATCTAATTGTTTCAAAAAGTGATGTATAGTATGCAAAAACCTGAATTCAATGCAAATAAGTCTGTGTAGCTCTAAAGTTAACAGGTGTTCTCATTAGTGTAAGTAGACAAGGAACGATTCTGGAATGTTTTATAAACACTTATAATCATGGCCAAATATGTTATATAACTATAAAGATACTTATAGCAACATCTCTTTTTTCTTATTGTGCAATCTCAGTACTTATTAATAGGAGACATGCTTCAGTAAATGAAATACTAAAAGCCAGTACTGGCTTCTGCCTGCAAATAATGTAGATGTAAAATGCTCTGCTACTGATGAATAAATTTCTGGCTAGAATAAGAGACAATGAAATGAAATCTTTAAACAAAGAACATATATATTTTAAATATATATCTTTGCTTGTATCAAAAGTAAAGCATTCATTCTCCCTTTGATATTTTTGTTTGTTACAAGGACTTATCATGTTGAGTCTCACTCACATATATCATAAAGTGTTATAACATGCGTATAAAACTGGACAGGAGGACCATTCATCACTAGGTATTGTCCAGCTGGTAAAACTAAGACAGGATTTTAAGAAACCATTGCCAATTTCTCTGTGTGCGGCTGTGTAATATATATGGCTTCAGATTGCAAAGGCAATAACAGTAAAATATTACCCCAAGGAGAAACATAGCTTGCAGTAGGTATTCATATGTTGCCTTTAGTCCTCATCTGTGGAAAAAATGTGCGACTGTCTATTCCCCTACTTCCCACTATGCACAGACGCAATTGAGTTGTGTTGTAATTATTATCTCTTGCTTCTCTGCTTTGAGCCAGTTTTGGAGGTATTTTTTTCTCACTGTCTAAGTCTAGTGACTTGTATTTCCCCTGACTTTGGCCTGATGGCTGGCAGAAGTCCATCAATCCCACTCCCATGGTGAGGGCAGTGCATTCGTGGGTCAGGAGCAGAGTAGTATGGGCAGGGGGTACATGGGAGGCTGCACGCAGGTTTCTGACATCCAAGATGGTCATCTGCTGCTTGTCTCATGTTTTCCTTTTTGCTCATTGCCCTCTGAAGGAAACCCTTCTGTTTCAGAGGCCAATTCAAGTAGTCCAACTGCATCTTGCATAGGGCATAACATCAGTGTAGCAGATCAGCAGGAAATACTTCCTCCCAGTATGTTCCTTGGTTGTTTAGCAGAAAGTACTTGCGTTTTCTTACCTTCCCCTTTGCTCAAACAGCATGTTCGTTCTTTTCTCACATCTCCAAGGGCAACAAGAAAGAAGTAAGACCTGTACTGGTGAGTCAAAAAGGGAGAATAAAAAGCTGTTCCTTGAAATCAGTGAACACATCCCAGTACCCCTGTCAGAGCACTGGACCTTCGCCCCTCCAGGGAGGCTCTGTGGACCTCTAGCCTGAGCTCCTCTTCAAATCCAAGGAGAAATTTTGGTCTCTCGGGGCTTAACTGGCTTTAATAGGCTTTAATCCTCAGTTTAATTTAAGAAGTTATTCTTTCTTGGAAGTTTAACCACAGACCTCCTACTGCTGAATCCACTTCAGACACATTTATGTGTATACCCTGAATGCTAGGTTAATTTCATTAAAAAGCAACTTATTATATATAAGCAGGTTGCTTTGAAATGATGACCCCACGAAGGTTCCAAGAATGATGTGCAAATCAGTCATACCACAAGGCAACACAATTGAAGGCATATCTTATAAACATGTGGCAGCAATTGGTCTTACAGTTGCTAATATTGCAGAAGTTGTGAAAACGCAGGATCTGTTTGTTGCCTCTTTGCGATGCTTGGTTTTCACAGCAATTTTTACAGAGTCAGAAGAAATTGGATAGTTATAACATAAGGTTCAACATCTTTAGATATGTAGAATATTTTCTGTTGCTTAAAACAAATATTCCCAAAGAAAGTATAGAACATTTTTCTGACTTGCAAAGTTTTTGCAGTCTATCATTTAAATCACTTAAATAAAGGGAGCTTTACTACTCCCAAAAGCTGAGAATATAACACCCGCCATGCATATTAGCTTGATCTTTTTGACAGGCTAGAAAAGTGTTTGTGTGTGCCAATTAAAACAAAAATGGATCCCCAGTGGCTTGTTCCTCACACAACTTCTGAAGACTGCTATCATTGTATGCTGGGGTAACACTGGATAAGGCGGCTATCCAAAGTAAACAAACTTTTCAAAACTTTCATGACAGATGGGGGTTACAAATACATTTTAATAAGAGAGTTGCCAAAGCAACTTTTTTGCGATCAGCATATATTTACTTAATATCTAGCAACATTGGGAACACAAGGCAGATACTTTCTCACAAAATTTTTTAGCAAATATAATTTTTTTGAAAGATTGGTTGAAGACCTTTTCTTTCAAGCTGATATTTCCCCATCACTTCAATGTTAACTTTGCTCTACATCCAAAGGACTGCTAGATTGGTAAAGCCAGACTGTAATATGAGACAGACAATCTGCTTGATAATGAAATTTCTTTGGTAGTTATAAACATCTTAGAGTACTTTAAGTAATTTAACTATCAGCATAACCATGACTACCTCTCTTTGATAGGCTGAATCATATAATGGATATGAGATGCAGTATGAGTATAATGCAGCTCAATACTGATCCTTTTGTTTTATTTGCATTTTTGAATATTAGACTCAGGTCATTACAGTACAGCACAGCACAGAGATATATTTTATTTATCCTTTCTTCTGCTCACTCATTCAGCATAAACATGGCCAAGAGACTGGATTATCTGTGAGAAAGAACCTAAGATCAAGTTCCAGAAATGCAGTTAGAGTTTTGACATGTTTTTGAAAATGTACATATCCCTGTTCCTGTTTAATTCAAATCCAGTTAATTAAACCACTAAGGAGCATAGTGTCTCCCAACTTCAATTAATTCTACTTCTACTGTGGTGTGGACACATGAGTAGCTATGTTTTATGTCCTTATTCTCAAGCTATATTATATTCTAATGATAGCTTCTTTTTCTTTTTTATTAAGAATATTTAGAAAGAGAGAGAATATTCCCACTCTCTTTTTTTTTTTCTTTTGTCCTTTGTTTTTGACTCTTTTCCCACTTTTCCTGTCCCATCCCTGTTGGCTGCCATGTGGATAGAGACTGGCTTGTCCTGTGTTAAATGGGCTGAGTGGCTAGATCCCATCCTGCAAAAACATCTCAGGAAAATAGAAGGGAAAGCCTAGATTCCTCTTTGCTATGGGAAACAGGATGAATACCATGATCAAAAATAAAATAAAAATTGTAAGCAATCAAGGTGAGATAAAGGGAGCAGTGGAAAGGGGGAAAAGTGTTAGCTTTTGAGCTAGAAACGTTCCAGTGACTCACATTTCCTTTTTTCCTACACATATCAAGGGCAGCAATCCCAATGCACAGTGCAACAAGAGGAACACATTTTACTGAATTTCTGCACACTGAGGTATCTATCAATCCAGGTTTAAATCACTTAGTGTTCACCACAAGCTGTGGGAGCCCGAGGTGATATCAAAATTTAGGTTTTCTGCACTGGATTCTGCATTGGATTAGCATCTGGTGGGGTTTCCATTGTCCAGAAGTGTCCAATAATCCAATGCTGAACCACTGTGGGAGGTTATATGAACCTTCACCCTGATAGTCCTGCATTTTTTCCATATGTCCCTCTGTCCACAACAGAGGGAGCTGAACAATATGTTCTGACAGTGTTTGAAATAAGAACTGTGTAGTGGTTTCTTGGTGGCCATACATGAGCTATATGTGAACCATACGCTTCCCGAGCTCTTCACTCTGTTTCCTTTTGCTTACTGCAGGGTACAGACTGTGAGGGATTTTTTGCTGCATTTCTTCTTCCACATAGTATTCTTTACTTTCTGTATGAAAGTTAGTTCTTGGCATTGTCTGAAAATAGTTCATCACTGCAAATAATAGTTATAGCCACCAGAGATGCATAAGTACACTTTGAAGTGAGTGAATCAATAACACGGTTCTGTATTTTCGTTTTGCTGTGTGAATTTATTTCTCATTTCCATATCTCCATAGCGGGAGTGCCTATCGGTAGCATTCTTAAAATTGCCTCCATCCTTGTTCTGCAGTGGAATTAAATATAAAGAATTAAAGTATCTATAAAGATGTGTATTGGTAAAGAACTAGAGGGATACCATGAAGGATTTTTTTTTTTACAGCAGTGCAGTAATCCCCAGACCAGAGTTTGCGGGAAGACAAAGGGCAGAAGATGCTGGGCTTATGCCATGGCACTTTTCCAGCTTTTATCTCCTGTTTTCTATTGGTATAGGTATAACGTGAAAAGGAATAGTCTCTGAGACAGAGGTGATCCAGGTGATGTGTAACGGTTTGGAAGTCCTGGAGGAACACAGGCATGCATGGCACAGTAGCATGTCTCAGAGCGCAACCTAGCACAGGAAAAATACATGATTTGTAGGATTTTTAAGAACTGCTGATCCTGGATAGGATCCAAGTTATATTCGTGTATTATAAAATGACAGTGGTATTAATTACAGTGTCCAGTATTTCCTGGAGTTATATAGGTATCTTTTTGTCTAATAACATAGGATTTTGTTGAACACGACCTAGGTACGTCATTATGGTGACATTCAAAAGCTCACCTCTCCATTTGCAGCTTTAAAAGGTGACAAGGAAAATCCTTAACAAGCCATAAGTAGAATATCATAAAAAGTGTTTCACACCTGCCCTCATTCCCACACTTTGTTGGCAGCCCAGCAGTGTATCGAATTTAACATGCATTTACCTGCAGTGAGCCAATATTTTCAGAGGATCAACGTTTAACAGCAGGACTGTACTACAGTTCATTGTAAAACTAACATGTGAATGGATTCAGCCTTTGAAGTGATTTTTCCAAAGTGCTATAACAAGGAAAAGAGAAACCAGGCATCCTGGCTCTTCTGTTAGCAACCTGAAGGGCACACCCTTTGCAAATAAGAGAGTTGCTGTCAGTTGCCATTCCTTGAGGGCATTTATTGCTGATAGAAACATCATAATTCTGCTTGGTAAGGTAATGCCAATTCCAGACTGTAGCTTTTGCAAAAATTATGGCAAAGAGAGGGATTTCAGTAAATAAGTGAAATACCTGGCACAATGAAGACTGGCAGCTCTATCTAGAACACATAATGTTCTTTTCCTATATTTTTTTCCCAGATTTGTCTTCCGTTTGTTTCTTCAGTCCCTCTGTTTATTTTAGTGGTTCCTGATACAGAGATGGTGTGTTAGCATGCCTTAATATTGAACAATTTATGCTTCTTGTTAGTTATACATCCTTTAAGGCTGTGATCATAAATTGTTCAATCACAAGGTTTAGTCAAAGCTAGCATTCTTTACTGATGTCTTTTCCCAAGGGTGCTGAAAATTCAATTGTTCAAAGTGCAAATATGGTTTAGCAATCCATTCCAAGAACCATTTATCAGAAATCCTAAGGAGGTACTATATAAAAGTGGGATAGGAAACCTGCACATTAAATGGGATTTACCAGCCAAAGCCTTTGGAACTGCTTTCCTGTGAATGACTGGAATGGAGCAGAACAAAGTCAATTACTGACTGTAATTAAGGAGTGGATGCATTTAAACTGTAGAGAGCAGTAGCAGTCTTCTTGAAACTGTCTAGTTACTCTGAAGATTAGTCTGAGGAAAGAAAGAAAAAGGACTTGAAATATATCTTACAGAAACTATATTTTAAATTAATTCTCTTCCCTCCATTTTATGATCCGTTTTTACAGATTTGCTCATAAAACACTGATAATATATGATTATCAAAATAACACATTCAGACAAAGAAATTTTCAACATATATTTTTCTTTGGTCTTGTTAGTAATGGAGTATCTCTTTTACATATCCTACAGTACAAATGTTTATGCAGTGCCGAATACTTGTATTTTAATAAAGCCTGAATCTACTGAACGGAATACTGAACTATATTGTGTCTTTTTTAAGCCTTCGAAATACAGTAAATCTAATTATATATGCTGCTTTTACTTTGAAAATGTTATTCCATTTTCTAATTTTAATAATGATTTGTTTATACTGGGAGAGAGGCATTAAACTGAATTGTTGCCTGTGTTTAGTCTAATTCATATCTGCGTGTATACATTAATAAATTGTGGTATAGCATAATACATTTTAAACTCAAACTTTGCCGTGTGAGCTGTGAGAACTAGAGGTTAGCTCTTTCAGCTGCTCACCTTCAGCTGAATTTTGACTTATTTTTTCTTTTCATAAAGGGAACGGTGAGTATGTGAATAGGGATTAACATATGATTGTGGACTATAAGGGAATTAAAATTTCCCCAATAAATAACTCTCCCGTGCACATGGGGAACAATAGGGTGGCTCGAGGTCCGCTCTTCACGGGTGTGGATGGGATGGGATGAACATCTGCAGCCAGGCAGCCTCTGAGCCTGCACCAGGGACCATTCCACATTCTCTGCAGCACTCTCACAGGATGTCTCTGCTGGAGCTGTGCTGATGGGATTTTCCTTAATGCTGATGACTTTGGAAACCTTCCTTATGGGCACTTCCTCAATAAAGGGAAGGTTATAGAACAATTAAGAAAACATTAAGTTCTTTTGTCGGGTTTTTTTTTTCCTCCTGGTAGTATTTCAGTTTTAAGAAAGATGCATGGAGTATCCAGGCTAGTGAGGAGCTGTTGTTTCTTTTAGGCTATAGTAAAAATTCTTGACATAGGGCACATGCAGTGAAGCAGTAACACTTCATGTTGATGGATTTACATAAATAGGCTGTGCCATAGGTCTCAACCGCCTTGCTCTGCTTTTCCTCAAACTTTGGTCAGAAAATAATCTCTGTTGTCCACTGTGTTCAGCCATTCTCCAAAAAATACCTGAAAAGTTTTTGGTCCTGAATAATACCATGTCCCAATAAACAGATTAAACCCGCATCCTCAAAACACGAAAATTCAATATGCAATTCCCACATGCAGATGCTATTGAGTTTTGCACAGGCAATTCTTAACAACAAAAAATGAGAAAAAACTGGTTTCAGAGCTGGCAGGAGCTGAGCTGGTTTGGACTGTGGGCAGGACAAGCTCCTGCCCTTGGCAAAATGTAACCCTTCATTCAGTCATCTGCAAACACGGGGAACTGGTGTGCTCTGGATCATGCTTCAAGCACCAGCTGAACAATCCTGGGGCAAATCACTGCACGGTTCTGTGCCTCAGTTTTGACATCTGTAAAATGGTTGTTTTGACCTGCTGTGTAAAATACCTGGATATCTTCTCTGGTGTATATAGTTATACATATATATAAAAGTGATGTAATATTACTATCAACATGGTTTGCAGAAGTTCAGATCAACAGAATATGCATGCATATTTCCACAAAATAATGTTAGGCAGTGAAACAACATTATCATGGGATTGAATATGCTTTTGATAAATATTCCCAGTGAGTGGGTCAAAAATGTAAATCGACTTCCATTCAGGCAAACTGGAGAATTTTTTTCATGATAAATGGGCTCCTAATTACTTTGCTACAGCCATCTTTGAAAGTATTTTTTTTTATTATTATCATTTAAAGTAAGAAAGAGTGACATCGTTAATTTTACTAAAAGTGGACTCCGGAATTACAGGTATATAATAAATGTGTAAATTTGAAAAGGCAGGTACCAGATATAAAAATAATATTGCCAAAATAGAAATGGAAACTGAAAATAACAGGAATTCATTCTCATATTGCATTCTTTCCAGGGTGCTTTGATTTACATTTGAGCTGTGCCTTGTAACACTGAGTTTCCTGGCTTTTTTTAATTTTCGTCACATTACCGTTACTTTTGCACTATTTGTATTTGGTGGTTGCATTGCTGAGATAATCTCTCGTTTATTATGGCATACTCAAAACAGTTTTCAGACAGAGGTTCAAAACTCCTCAGTATCTCAGCACTCCAGCACATAATTCTGGGTACAAAGGAAAAGCATTTGGGTGCGTAGGAGAGAAAATAGAAGAAAATATTCTGTCCGGTGAGTGTTTTTCTTACCTGTGTGTCCCATGCCCTCCCCAGATCACGACAGTGTCAGGAAATGAGTTTCTCCTCCAGTCGGATATCGACTTTCTCATATTGGATTGGTTCCATGCTATCAAAAATGCAATTGACAGATTGGTATGTATTTGTTTTGGCTGTTACCTTTATTAATTAAGATGTAGCAATTTCGACTTCATTTGCTTAGGCATCTCTACAGGTTTTAGGCAGTCAGCAGCTAGCTAGACATTCCTTTTTCTGAAGGATACAAAAATATGTATGCAAATCTACTAAAAAATGTCAGATAAACAAGGTTGTTGAACAAAAATGTCACTTGGTTCTTGCCTGGAAATGGAATGCTACATTTATTTCTGAAATAACAAGGACATTGGTTTGCTGAGGGTTATAAAAGCACACAAGCACTTAACTAATGAATTTTTGCATTTGCTGTTTATGCAGCCTACAGTATATAATCTTCAATAGAACTATTAATACATTTGAGCCTTTTATGAATTTTTGTATTACTTATTCACAAGAATAACACTAGCAAATAATATTCCTTTGTAACTGATTGCTGTTATTCTCCCAGGAAGGCTGGGGGTTTTCTACTAGAAGTAAGCAGGGCTGGATTTTATTAAAACAGTTTTTAATTACCAAACCAGATTCAGCTGTAGCTTTTTCTTTCTTTTTTGCCACTCTCAGTACAAATTCCAAATGCCTTCCTCCTATCCCTGCCTGATCCAAGAACATGTGTTTTTAGAGGGCACTGACTTTCCTTGTTCACTGCAGGATCTGGTGAGAGAAAAATATCCCCATTTCTTACTTTTTTTCCAGAGGTTTTGCTGCAATGGAATTGGAAGAGCAGACAGAGGCAGCCTCTTTGAAGGGGTTAATCTGAACACGGCTACTGTTTCGTTAAAGAGCTACAAACATTATATTACCCTGAGGCTGTAATCAGCCAAGGAAAGTTTGATCTGATGATGTATGTCTTCATATTGTGCATTTCATTGGGTGTGTGAGGATATTGATATCTTACTGAAGATTTTGGGGTGGAGTTTTCCATGGAGACTTACAATACTCTTCCCACACACAAATGTTATTCAGCTAAACATCAAATAGACTTGTTTAATTTTTTCACTGCAATTAAGGTAATGCAGTGGCCTCAGCAGCTCTGAGTGTGCAGTGAACCACAGCTGGTGGGGCACAACTTGTAAGTGGTTAGGGTACCGGAAGGAAGGGCTTGCTCTGGTGAAGGTTGGCCCTTGCTGTGTGTGCAGGACAGTATGCCACCACGAAGTAGTCGGTGACCATATCATACATGCCATTTATTTCAGTTTTAAAACTCTGAATGAGTGTGTAAAGCCTTGCAGCTTTCCAGGTGTTAGGACAGCTAAATCTCACCTGACCAAACACCATGGGAAAACATGTGATATTAGCCAAATATCATCTCATTTTTTCTTTTACTTTTTCTTCTTTTCTCCGTTGATAATCCCTAATTGTCATTTTGTATATCAGTGAATTAGAGCAAGAGAAGTCCCCCCCTTTTTCCTAAGCTTAGATCAGCAGAATTCAATCCTTAATTTGTAAAGATGTTTGGAACAGTTGTGTTTGCAAGAACATTTACTGTAACTGTCTAAACCAGAAAGGCAACTTAAACAACCTTTCTCTTTGCAAGCATTTGGAAGTAGCCTGCAATGTGGAAATAATTTCAGTCTCTAAAGCCTAAAGAAGTAGACCTTTTATTTTCCTCACTTAAATGGGAATTTATCTCAGAAATTAAGACCATTTTGTCAGCGCCATAAAAGCTCTGCCATACAACAAACTTTTCATTACACTTTCCTTAAATTATATACTCACTGCATCACTTGCTGCGTGTGTGTCTGTTAGTTTCTGATTCTGTATTGGCATTCTGTAATCTCTCGCTTCAGTCTTACAAATAATAATTTTACTGAAATCATGCACACACATATATACATATATTCTTTTCCCAGCCAAAAGAACAGAGTTGTACATCGAGAAATTTGGAGTTCAAACTCAGAAGATCCTCCAGCATCGAATTACTGAATAGCTTAGACACTGAATCCAAAGAACCAAAGCCTGAACACAGAAAATCTCTAAGTAAGGCTTTTTTCTTTTCTGATTTTCTTTTTCATTTTTTCTTTCCTTTGTAAATAACTATGACATTACAGGGTGAGATAATTTTTATTACTTACAGAATGTAAGGAAGATCACTGAGAATTTTAAAGCTCAATGTGTTCTGTGCTGATATACATAACTTGCATTTAAGTAAAGATAGTTACTAGCTCCACACTTTTAAAGGGTGACATTCTCTCCTAAGCAAAATAAATTTGTTTAGGAGCAAAAGCATTTATTTAAACCATTTATTTTTAAAAATAAGCATCATGAGTCATATGTTAATGGTCTGTTGCAGTTGCTTTGTTTCCAGTTTAGTAAAATACCTCAAGTTGCCAGAGTGATTTTGTCTGTTGTATATTTATACATTGAGTTGTTGAAAGACCTATCATATCCTCTGTAGCTGACAATCAGTGACGTATCTATAATTTTATAGAAGGTAAATTCCAGGGTTCAAAGTTGATTTTTATTGGTGTGATTAGAAAAGAAAGTGATCTAAAACCAGCAGGGATGTGCTTTAATTCACTGAAACTTTCCTTTTCCAGTTTGTGCTGAGATGCTCATGATATTGTGTGCAGAAGATGTAGAGGCTGGTGGTGACCCTGAATCACTCATTCAGCATTTTTTTAATTTCACCCTTTCATTTGAATTTTTTGTTCTTCTTCTTCATTTGGCAGGAGATTCACATTCTGCTTTGTGAACAGCTTTAGACTCGCATGCTAGTGTGAGATACCTATAGGTACCAAAGTGCTGTGTAAGAATTTGCCTACATGTGTTTCAGTGCAGGATCAAAGCCTTTGATATTGCATTAAAAAGGCACAACATTGTTATTTTTAATGAGAATTATCCACACAATCATAAATATATGCACACACATACGTGTGCATGTACACACACAAATACAGATGTTCATTAAATAGTCTCTTTTTGCAGACCAAAGATTTTTATTGTTGTTGTTTTCTTACTATCTTGGAGATTTGGGTTTTTAAAAGATTTTTCTTTCTGTTGTAAAATATAAAGTAACCTGAATGTAGCTTGTGAAAAATTGTCCCAATATCTTTGTACTGTGTGTTACATGGCATTTCTCAGAGGAAGAAAAACAAGACTGAGAGTATGGTAAGTTTTGAGGGTCTGACTCTGCTCTTATTGTAGCTAATAGCAAAATGCTCATAAACTGTCTCCATGCTTGGGGAATCTTTATTTATTTATTTATACTTTTCACATATCTTTAAATAATAATTTGTCAGACAAAACAAAAAAAGTGGATATGAACAGTGGAAGAGACTTAACCTACATTTCTTTTCAAACTTTAGACCATCCTGAATAACCTCTGTTTTGTTAAAGGCTATTTAAACTCTTACAAAATGTGGAAATATCTGCTGTGAAATCTCACTGAATCGAAGCTTGCATTTAAATACTGTAGATTAGATTGCTTCTAAAATATGTATTCAGAACTTCTTTTTTGGCCCCTTGAGATCAAGCAATTATGTGGAATTAGAAAAATCATATTATTCACTTACTTATTAGTAGTCTAAGCACAAACTGTATTGTCAGTTTTCTGCCTTTGGCTTTCAGTGCCCTTAATGTTCACACAAGTATCGTAGCCAGAATTATCGGCAGCTAGAGCCAAAATTGCTTAAAAAAGGCATGAGAACTGGTAATGACACATTGTTAGCAGTTAACAGGTGGTCGTTTCATTGTCCAGTTTGACTGCAGAGCACAGAGAAGATATGTGAAATATCTGCAAGTGTGTTTATAAAGTTCTTACAAAGTTTAACAATTTTATAATTTTATAGTGCTCTTGTATTATTGACTACTGCCACTGCCAAATCCAAACAAAGGAGATTTTTTAAAGATGGCTCAAAACTCCTCCAGTTTAACACAGAAGACAAGCAAGTGATGTGTTAGCCACCCGCCCAACCCCACAACAATCTTTAATGGTATATTCAGACAGTTTAAACTCATTTGTATTTACCTTCTCTACATTTTAAGGACTGCAAAAAATGTCCAGTTTTAGACTTGATATTGCTGTGTAACTGGGTTTTTTCAGTAGCACAAGTATATAAAGGACAAGTATATTCTAAGTATTCCAGTAATTTACTCTTTAATCTAAAACTGGGGAGACTGCCCCTAGAGACAGCAGCAGGAATTTGGTTTTTATGTTTAACCCTAATTGCTTGTGCTTACACTGCAAAGACAAATGATAACTCTCTGTTATGCTTTTTGAGCTGTAGACACTGATTTCGTTGAAAATTGGGCTTAAACTGCCAGGCTAATTTCCAGAGTTCACAGAGTGCTCATGGTCTTGGTCATGCAGCTTTTCAGTGGCTTCTCATTCAGTTTGGTTGCAACTCATGTTCTAATGGAAGCTTTCTTGAACGAAGAGGAAGCCAAGGATGGCCTTGGGGAACATTACTGAAATATGTAAAAACATGATCCTGCTCTCAACTACATGGAAAGAGATTACTTTTTATTTTATGATGCCAACTATTTCACTGACTTCATTTATGCAGCTAATGCTGGATCAGAAAGAACATGTTTTTCACCCTAGCAACCTCCCCTATTAGAAGATGTACACGTTTGGTACAAGGAAACTGCCTTGAAGCACTTTTTGTGCTTTGGACCTTTGAAGGTCCTTTTTGTGCAAATAAGTGTTGTTGTAAACCTATAATTTTTAAAATTAGTGGCAGACTTCATAATTCCAAGTAATTTAGTTATCATTCAGACTGTAGGTTTTGGGTTTTTTTCTTCTAAGATTGCCAAAACTCCTCCTGATTGATATTAATTATAATTGGGTCTGCTGATAGGTAGTCTGCCACGTTAATTTTATGACACATGAAACCAAGCACCAGAGATAGACTGAAAGTGGAAATGCTCTAAAGGTTCATGGAAGGTAGGGAAAGGATCTGTGCATTGCACAGTTCCCAGAAATCATTCAACTTTCCAAAACCCAGGAGATCTGACTGTGTGTATGGACAACAGGAACTGTCAAAACAGTCAAGCAAATTGCAGGCAAGCAAACCAACTCCACACTCTCCACTAAGCTCAGCATTTCTTTTTCTGTTCATGGTCACTTCATTGTTTGCATTTTGGCCATCATCTGGGAATTCTGTCACTCAGGAGTGACCTCTTGTGGAAGAGCCAGGGCTGGAGTCACTATCGAGTGTCAGAGGGGATCAATTCCCCTTCTACTCCCCCTTTTCTGGATAGAAATAAACGGCTTCACAGTAGGAAGAGTGCCCTTTGGCTACTGTATCAATCTGAGGGCTGTTCTTGTCAAAATGCACAATCACAAGCTTGATAATGCAATCCATTCCCAAAGCACTATATTTCCAACCTGTTCTCCATCATTTCCTTATGGCGTCACATTTACTCAGTTTATCACATTCTTATTAATATTTTAGGTTTCCTTGAAAGTGATGGAATTCTATTTTTATTACAAAAGCAACAAGAATGAATACTAATTGTTGTCAGTTATTTCCTTATGTAGTGGGAACAGTAATCTGTTCCTTAGCTTTGGGTTGCCAAAGCAAAATAATGAAATATTTCAGACGTTTAAAAAATCTGTGATATTAGATAAATGCAATTTGATCTCCTTGTTTGCCACATAAAAGCTGGAACTGCCTGAATTGATAAGATTGAATTGCATTATTTTTATTGTTTCTACTTGCATATTTTTCTTATCTTTAAGAACATTTTACTTAAAACCCAGTGGTTAATCATGAAATCCTGTGACAGATCCTGGAAATCTCTCTCATATTTGAATTCTGGCTTGAGGTGCCACAACTAGAGCATCAAGATTAAAAAAAAATAAATTATATATATGTGTGTGCATGTGTGTGAAAAGGGAAGTCTTGATGGGCTGTGCAGTATTACTGCGATTCATGATCACTTTAGTGTCTTGATAAGAGTAGTTGGGGATCCAGGCATCATTGTGTCAGGCACAATGCAACACCAAAGAAAGAAAATTCCAGCTCTCAGCCTGAATAAGGACAAGTTGCAGCAGGTGGAAAAAACAGACAAAAGCAGGGTGTGGAAGGAAAAGTGGACAGCAAAGTAGACATGTCATGCATATTAAACACCAGGCTTGGGATTCCTTTCCACTCTTCATTAGGATCAGGGTCTTAGCCCTGGTACCCTCATCACCAAATAATGATATTTTTCTTACCTAAATTCTTCTTGCACTTCCAACAGGCAGTGATGTTATTTTTAGTCTCAAAGGGCAATGCATTGCTCTGGGATGCCACAGCCCCTACACTCTTCCCCTGGAATGGCTGCAGGGTAGCGTCTTAGAATATGCCTCCTCGCATTGTTTTAATCAGGAAAAAAATAAGAACTTCTGGATCATAATTTTGATTTGCCTTCAGAGGTGTTTGTTACAAAGTCATCTGGGCTCTGAAATTTGCTTTGGTTTCTTAAAAGGTACAGTTTGAGTCAAGCACCCCATCCCTAGTATTTCACCAAGTACTGTGTTTGTACTTTAAAATTGCCCAAAGTTGCCTTTATCATTTCGCTCCCATTTCCTTATCCCAGAAGGCTGAATTTTGAACCTAGAAGAAGCATGGCATGTAAATATTCCTAAGTAATTCCTAAAACATCTCAAATCATCTCTGAATGCATTTTGTTAGATAATTAAGATTGTACAATGTAGTAGTGGTGGGACAGCAGTAGAAACCCATTTTGGTCTCTCAGTGGACATGATGGAAGAAATGGAGAATTCAGTGAAGCTTTAACCCTTTTTGGCTGCATACAGTGCTTGCTCCTTCCTTGCATAAAGCTTCTGATGGGGGCTTGCTCGACTGCATATTTTTGTGGCAAATGCTGAGGCTATTGTTTCTCTGCAGAGGGAAAGGATGGTTACCAGGGCACAAACACATGTATTTGCACAGCTTCAGCTGCTTAAATAGCAAGAAATAAAAAAAGCCAGAAACTTACTTTGTTGAAAGCATCATTTAGAGATCCTAGAAAAAGGACACCTAATCACAGGCAGTTCAGAGAGAGGAGCCTGTATGATTTTTCTCTCTTTCTTCCTAACATGCAAAAAGGCTGGAAGGTTGAGAGACCATATCTTGGGATGTGGTGAGAGCATTTGCTGGCTCAGCCAAACTTGTTGAGGGCCAAATTCTGAGGCAGCTAACAGAGTCTTTCACCCACATAGGGTTACTTTATTGATATGGGGATAATTAGAGCAGCAGAAGTGGGAAATCACTCCATTTCTTTGTTAACTCTGATGAGGTCTGAATCATTTTCCCTTCCCAGCCCATTTATTTTAGTTAGATGTGAAGTTCAAAGCCAGATGGATGCCATTTAGAGAGTATTATTACATTACAATGTTAACATTATGTATAGGTCAGTTTTATTTCTTTTAATAAAACCAAGAAATATAAAGCAGTAATGTATTATAGTGCAACATTAACAATGCTAAGAATTAAAACAGAAAGCAAAATGAAAACTCTATGCAAATATGCAGTTTTCTACTGCAATGTTAATTTTGTCACTGCAGCTTGTGTGTTTGTGGCATTTATTTTTATTGCATCAACAGGATCACAGTCAGCTTCAGATGCTGAAAAAAGCTCACAAAAAGAAAATGCAACACACTGCTTATGGAGGGTGGCAGCATTCATTTGGATTATAGGGACTAAACTTATTTTTTTATATATTTTTACTCTTATGTTTCTCTGGAACATTTACTATAGGTACGTTGTTTTCTTCAAGATTAGGAAAATACTGATTGAGCAACAAAGAAGCAATAATATTGGCATTTTGGGAACAAAACATGCCAAATTCACAAATTGTCTCACTTCCACTGATAATAGGAGACTATGCTGCACCCAAAATTCCAACTGGCTGTGACTAGTTCTCAAAAAGAAGAAAAAAAGAAACGGCATTTTTCCTGAGTTTGAGGAAACAGGAAACTGTTTCCATCAATTATAATATAATGTTTCCTTAATTCTTTGTTTTATTTCTACTTCACTTTCCAAAATCCTTCCAGAGTTTACTATTTGCGTTGAAAAAACATATTTTTAAATTGGGCATAACCAACTTCCATATAAACATTTGGCAGGGAAATCAGTGCATGTTCACTTAATTCATTTTTATTGAACTAAGTCCAGAATTTTAGTCAGGAAAAAGTTAGATATTAATCATATCTGAGCAGGATCATTAAATTTTCCTTTACCTACTAGAACAGCAGGATCATTATAGAACCATGAGAAGTTAACTCACTTATTAATCTTAACAATTACATAAAAGTGATCGTTTTTATAGTACTTAAGAGTAGCTTTTACCCATTACATGAAGAGTATGTGGGAATATGACAATATAATATAATGTGTTATTATAGACGTGACCTATGACTCATTGGTCTGCTTTCTGACATAGAACTCTCTGGAAAAGTTATCTATTTGAGCTTAGATAATCTTTAATTGTTTCACATTCCTCATGCTCATTCATGGGGCATACTAGTAAATAGGAAGATAGTCACTGAGTTATTAATTACCGCATTATTACTCAATCATCACTATTGCATACTTCATTTTTATGGAGAATTATATCATAAAAGAAGGTATTTTACACTGCCCACCACAGTTAAGTATGAATGACAGTGATAGCTAATGTAAGACCTTATTAAAGAAAATCAATCAATCAGAAATCCCCACTATAGATTACTATCCTGTTTCTTCTGCCTTTTCCAGCAAATATTTCTCATCTTTGACTTTGAAACACAACAGTTTAAACCGGGTTCTTGTTTCAGTGGACTAATCCCTTTTCATAAATCATGTTCAAGTGCTGAAATAATTTGCACATCATTTAAAGAGTATTTGCTTTGAAACATTCACCTCAAGCCCTTTTGTATATCCTTCCTCTCTAAAGGTTTGTAATATTTGTTTTGTTCTCTGAGGTATAAAAGACCTGGGTAAACTTTATTCCTGTTGTTTCAAGATTAGTGAAATAAAATGCATATTTATGCAACTGGGACTGAAAGGAGCTTTAATAAAGATGATCATACATATGACCCATGGGAGTGTCATAACACAAAATGTCTGTCTTGAAATCTCCTTGGGTTTGTCCAAAACACTGTTGAAGGACTTAAGTTTAAAGAAAAAAAAAAAAAAAAAAAGGTTACAAATACATATTTCTTCTTTGTTCCAAAGAAGTGAGATGCCATATATTTTTCTTAACAAAATAAACTCCTACATGCGCATTCCAGATAGATAAACTCGATATGGAGTGAAATAGAGACTGGATAGTCATGATTACTTTAAGATTTTCCCACTGAACTACAAATACTGACAAGTGTTTAAAAAAACTACTTTTTAGAAAAATATGCAGTGGTTGTTTCAAACATACCTTTTCATCAGAAAAAGCAATTACAATGAAATAATGAGCATTTTGGATATTATTACAGTTAAGTGGTTGTGGCCCTTCCCAAATACTAAAAGCAAGGTTGACTCCTGTGATGAGGAAAAGATATTTACTCTGACTTTTATCACTTTTAAGCCCAAATATCCAACATGTCCAATAGTTTGGTGCAGTCTCCTTACTAAATATATCTTTGTTTATATTAGAAAGTAAAACTAAAGATTTTTGTATATTGTACAGAATGTCCTCATTTTTGTAGTTTAAAGCAATAGACAATGCAGTCAGTTACATCCGCTTGACCCTCTATCACTTGCATTGTCAGTATATCTCCATTTGTGTATTTCTCCTTCACAGTGAAAGAATATAGGCTGAAAACCGATAACACCTAAATAGATGCAGGCATTTTCACTGCAGTGGTAAATATTTTAGGCTACTGCCTTTGCAGAGAGGTCAGAATTAGAGCAAGTGAGAAGGATTCGCTGAGATTTGTTCTTTGGATATGAAGAGATAGACCAGCTTTCCATCATTCCTGTGAGCCTAATTCTGAAGCCTCTTGCTGTATTTATTGAAATGACTACCCCAATTTCAAGTTTGTGGCCAGAAAAAATTATTGTCACACTACACTATATTTTGAGGTTTCAATAATATTTATAACTAATCCAGATGCAATCCTTCTGGCACTTTGGGAGGAATGTGACAGAAATAAGGAGGTTTTTAGGTTATAAAAGCCTAAATTAAGCTCAATTAATTAGAGAGGTTGCAAATCGGTCTTTAAATAGGAATACCTACTGTCCAGACTCACCTTTTTCCCCATGGTGAAATTGTTTAAATGTTCGTACCTTCCAGGTTGGAGAATGTATTTAATTTAAATTACGACCTTCAAACCTGAATATCGAAAGACCAATTTAATGGATGAAAACGTGGTACTGTGTCCTGAACAGAGTGTATTAATGCTCAAAAAGGGAATATTCTTTGTAGGATCATTTATTTGCTCCACAGATTGCCTACTGATGTGCCAGATAAAAAGATCATGTCTGTGAAAGTCAAAGGGTGGAATACCATGGAAGGGTTAAATGCTGTATTGTTTCTCAAGTAAGTAAAAGGTTCAAACTAGCTGGCTTTAAATATTGATGTTGAAGAGAACTCTATGACATATGCATGTTTCCCCTCACCATCAAGGATATTTGGCTCCATCTAATTAATTCCATTGGCCATTTTCTTAAGTGTGTCCAGGATTCACCCAAGAGGAATTCATTTGCGTTACTGTTATTGAAAAGTGTAACATAGCATTATCTGTCTCAGACAGACTTTTTGTAGCATTGAATCAATTCCCCAGTTCTTGAAAACAACTATCTCATTTAATTCCTTCCATAATTAATTAATTTCAGTAGCAATGCTTTTACCAGTCAGCTCAGGCTGGAAGAATGTTCCAAAACTTCAGTTTTCAAAGCTGAAAGCATTCTGCTTTTCAGCCTAAATGGGCTTGTGGTACGTATGTGTGCTTGTGTCAGCATTCAGCTAGCTTTTTATTTTCAGCAGTTCTTTTCTGTTTCAGGTGTACCACCCCAAACAGAGTTACCGACAACAGTCTTACTCCTTCTTCTGCTTGGTTTGGTAGACTAAGCCAGCCAAAACTTGTAGTTGTCTTTCCTACATTAGGCTGCTTCTCTTTTTCCTGATTGTCCCAAATAACTCTTTTCTGAATCTGCCCCAGTTTCAGCCCATATTTCTTGCACCTGGATATTCAAGGAGAGGTCTTCCCACAGCCATGTGAAGTGGAATTCATTCTTCCATATGGAAATGGCTCACCTGATACAGTTGAAGAAATGTATTTATCTGTTTCATGGCCCCTTCTTTTTTTTAGAGATAAAAAGTAAAAAACAGGAACATGTAGATCCTGCTGTCCTTTAATCCTTTGCAACAAATGCATTCTCTGTGAAAACCAAAGATCCTGCCTAAAGCTTTTTTTATTGCAGGTAAAGTGTGTTCCTACATGTGGTAACAGCTTTGTAACTAATTTTTGAGGTGTTCAATTCATATGGAAAAGTAATGTTCTTATAAAACTGAGCAACTCTTTTCAAACAGCGTATTTTAATGAAATGAAATTAAAATAAAAAAATAAATAAAAATAACAAAACCCCACCAACCAAAAAAGCAAAACTTAGAGAGATAAAGGGTTAGCTGAAATTATCATGTCTGATATAAACTGATGGTTATATGCATCCCACCATCCTGGTAGTTTTAAAAATTGTGGTGAAAGTGTCTAATATGTATCTAATATTATGCTTGGAGGTAAGATGTCTTCTGGGATAAGAGTTAAAGGGCAGAGTAAAACAGAGGCAAACAAACCTGGTGCTGTCTTTTCCATAATACATTTGGGAGGAGTCTCTGGAGTAAACTGGCTTCTGAACAGCACCCAGGTTTTCTCTTGGGAAAAGATGCCTGGAAGGACCAGAAAGTTGATTAAAAATTAAGTAGTGCAGGTGACGATCTCAAGGTTACACTTTTACTGTCTTCCAGGCTGTACATATGTTCACTCAAATCAAAATTTTTCTCTCATTGCTATGGTTTCCAAGAAGCTAAGAAGCTTTGTTACTGCAAAAATAAGCCTTATATATATTTCTGTGTGAAAAATACATACATATTACATATAAAAACATATGTATGGTATCTCTCTTGTCTGTGTAAAATTAAACATGACTATTTTAGGGTGCTATAATGCTCCTTCCTTCCTTTATTCATAAGATGGTATTTCAGTTGACGTGTTTGAATGAAAATCAAAAGACAGCACTAAAAATTAAAAGAATTAATGACAGCACTGTGATATCTGAATTGTTATACAATCTTATCTGAAGATCATTCAGTATGATGGATCAAGGGTAGTACTGATATTAAGGCATAATTATGAACAGGGGGATACTTGATTTATTGTTGCAACTTTGCTTTTAGTATAAGTTACACATTGGTAATTTCTGAATTGAGAGCTTAAGTCTTGCTTACAAAATCTTTTGCTAGGTTTCAGATTTAGGGCATCCGATACTTTGAATTTGGAGTTCACTTATGAGAAAAGTAAATTTTTCTGTTAATTGCTCAAGTGGCTTGCTGGATGGAGACAGAAGAAAAGGTGAGGGACAGGCTTAAGCAGAGAGGAGTCAAACTGGTGACATGGAGAAAGGGAAAGAAAATGAAAGAATCCTGAAGCACCATTGGTTTGTTGCATCATTTGTCTGAATTTTGCTTTCCTCTGGGGGACTGTAGCAGATATTGCCTGCTGAATGAGAAACAGTACCAAGCAAACACAGCAGTGTTCTCATTTGGTATACTTCTTAAAAATTACTCATAATTGGTGAATGTGAGAATGGAGAGGATTCATTAGAGCTATACTTTTTGTTATTAATAACCCACAATGAAAATGTATTTTGAAAATGCATCTTTTATTTTATGGGTTTGGTACAGAAAAATTAATTTAGCAGAATTCACCTTTTCCAAACAACTGTTTACTTAGAATTTATCTGTAGCTGCTTTTGCTCAATTTACAGGTCATTCATAAAAATAAAACTTTCTAATTCTGCGACAGAATATTCATAATATCTTTAAAATAGTCAGTTGGATAATAGTCCCTAGGATCTGGACAGCTGGACTTCAAAAGGCAGAGTCTTCTGATCTCCAGTTTTCTTATTCTCTTTAAGCTTGGAAGGTTTCAACTATCAAACATGGATTAAGTTTTATTGGTTGATAGTCTAATGGCATTTGTCTTATCTTTCCCCTTGATATTATTTTATTTTCTCTGTGTTGGATTTCATCCAAATATTGCTACTTCCATGAAGCAGTTTTCTTAATATGTTTTGCTTTTGCTTTGATGCTTAACTGCTTAACTCATGAATGCTGCAATTAGGTGCTGGTTCCTGGTAATAGTTTTCTTTCTGTAAGGAAAAGTTTCTACAATCTTCTGGGCTTTGCTTATATTTGATAGAGCACTTCAGTTGAGACTTTTCATGGACAAGATAAGGTTTGGTTAAACATTTGAACTTTTGAATGTTTATCTGAACTAGATTCAACCTCTAAATTTATCTATCATTAGTTATTTTGCTTTTCTTTTTAGAGACTAAATTACGGTATTAAATATGTTCTAAACTAGGTTAAGCCCCTGTGCAGTTTGTCAGCCGGAACATTAATTTTAAAGCTAAACCAGTCTTCTATTGTAACTTTTAAACATTTTGTCTGAATTTTAACCATGGCTGGCCAAACATAGAGTCAGTGCACCCATGCAAACCCCACATGTAGCTGACCGAAGTGTCTCAATGTTCTTGTGATGACTGGCCTAATTTTACTTCAGGAAAAGATCATTATACATAGTAATTATTTGCCTGCTCAGGCAGTTTGTTCCAGTGCAGCTGTTCTGGAGACTGGATGAAGTACTAAAGGTCACCACATGCCCTTCAGTGTGTCTGGATATTTTCCCCTCCAAACACGGACTTGGGGTCCCAGCTACTGCTGCAGCAAACTTGTTGCACCAGCAGTGTAGGACATGCTCATCTGTGGGGTCCCAGTTACTCATGTGTTCAGCTAATCACCTTTTTGTGTCCTCTTCAGACTCATGTCTTAACTGTACTGACCCAGATTTTGCCCTCATGCTGCATGTGTGATGAGAAGGAGCCACCATCAGACTGTAGGGAGGATGGGTGGGTGATGCAGAAAGCCAGAAGCATAGTTCCCAGACCACCTTGCACCGTGACCAAAGCTACACTTGGTAGCACAAGGAAGGGAGAGGGCAACATACAGTTTCTATCTGCTGTTACACAACTGAACTGTATGACTTGATCTTTATTAGAAGACCAACTTCTGATAAAGCCAATGCTAAAAAGCCCACGCCTCACTTAAACACACTAGAATCAGAGCTTTCAGGTAAGCATTCAAATTTACAATGTGAATTATTATAACATAATACATGACTAAATACACCAGCAGCTTCATTCTGGGCTTTCCTTTTCCTCTTGTTAATTACATTGTCTCAGCTCAAGAAAGAGGCTGGCCTGTAACATATCTCACAAGGCGCCTTCTTCCACTAACAGCCTCTATAGGTTAGGCTCACACAAACACTATAGCCTCCTTTTGATCTGCTTTGTGGTTTTATGTTTATTTTATGCAAATCCTAAGGCACCTTTAGTGGAAGTCTTTCTTGTGTCCTCACAGTGCAACTCTCACACTACCTTGTAAGCAAAAAGCTGCAACTGCTGAAGAGTTTGAAAATCAATTGTGTTTTAACAAATAGAAATAATATCCATAGATCATAAGATGAAGTTGATGGAGGTCAAAGTCACTTTGTCTAAGGTTTATGTTTATGTGAGTAGGGATGTTGGGGATTCTTACCAGAACTTCACTTAAGGTAAGAAGTAAAAAGAATTCTTAAATTCATCTACATATTCTTTTTAAAAATGAGCTCATAGGTAATCTTTTGGTCTGTTATACTTACTCTAATTAATTAAATAAGGTAGAGATAATTTGATAAAGTAGAGTTGACGTATGAACAGAGTACAGCAAATGGATTTCAGATTTTTGGCTAAATATTTCTTGATTACTTACAAGATAATGGGCATGCCTTTCTCCATAAATGATCACATCTACGTTCACTGGAAAGTATTAAACTTGCTGTATGCATGAGAAAAATATGTTGTTACTTGTGTTCCAAAACAATAAATACACAGTTGCATGTCACTATCGTTTCTCATTGGAAAGAAAAAATTTTAACATGTTGCTTTTCATAACTTAGGCACTATGGATTAATTCTATCATTAATTGTATGAGAAGCCTTAGGAGTTCATTACGGGTCAGAAAATACAAGCTTATGAATAGAATTGGAAACTGAGTGCAATGGAAATATAATTTGATTTTAATATAATTTACTTTTTAAATTTAGAAGTACAAAATATAATTGGTAAGTTTCATTAAAAAGAATTATTTTTTTTTTTTGTATAATATTCTTCCTGGAAAGGTACAATAAGACTGGATCCAAATAAAAGGTTCAACAGGTATCCAAACACATGTCTAAATTTAAATATGTAAATAATTTCTATGACTCTTTAGAAGGATGGTATAAATACAGCAATGCCAAGTCTCCCTTGTTCTCTACAGATAACTAGCTTGTTTTTCAAAGCCTAAGGCAGAATTACATGTCAGTTTTCAAGTTAAAAGAAGAGCACACATGGCTGGCAGTATCCAGCCACTCAAAGGGTTTTCTTTTGGCATAACAGTCTACCTGGTTCTCCTGGTAGAAAAAGGAGCTATATACTTTTCTTTTCCTTTTGCCTGAGCAGTTTAGTGTAAGTGATGACTATTCACATTATTTGAAAAAGGTTGAAAAAGGAATTTTTAGAGTAACTCATTCAGAAAGTAAGCTTAAAGACTTGAAAATTATTTACGTACATTCCACAACAGAAGAAAAAAAACCCAGAACTCCATATTCTAAAAACTCCTAAATGCATTATTTGTTGTACATTACTTGTTCAACTCTATTGGGAAACAATCTTGTGCTGTCTTCCTCAACCTTTAGTTGCATGTTCGTTTTCTTTTGGGTAGTCTGCTTAAATACTTTTATAGTATATACATCAACTTCAAAAGTAATTAATTCTAATATTGCAGTTTTTTTCCTCAATAACTACTGTGTTTTATATGAGTGGGATGATACTGTATGGCTGAAAACACTGGAATAGGGAAATACTGAGTCACCCAGATAGCAGAGGTCAAGGACTACCCTTCCACTCTATTGTGTTAGACCATCCAAGTTACTGAGTATTCTCCTGGGAATTTTAGCAAGCCTCCCTAAAGGAGAGAAGTACACCAAATGGAAAAAGCATCTCCATCATGCTCCTGTTTTTTGTCCATAATCATCTGTAATTAGATCACTCTTTACCTGAAAATTTACAGAAAACAGCTACTGAAGGAGGCTCGAGATCAGACGAGTGAGTCCTCAGTGATCTGTGTTCATACAAAACCACCCTCAGTACAGGGTGGACAAAGGACAGCAGCTAGTATTTGCAAAGAGACTGCCGAGTCCTAATCCCTGACATGAGTTTGGAGATACCAGTTTCACCTTCCTAAGCACACTGTACTCTCTATTCCTAGAGCCTGAATAATCTGTCTTTGTGTACTGCAGCAAATTTCATCCAAGTCCACATGTTTTACATTAGATGAACATAAATTGGTCATACTGTATGAATAAAACGAACTCATTGATTTCTGACATTGTGGTTTTTATAGTCAAGTTAAGTGTGTATAACAGTATTTCTAATCTTGTGACAATACCAAAAAAACATGTGGAAAGAAAAGCTTGGCATGCCCTGGGTGATCTAGTCCAGTCCCTCCTGTCACAAGGTAACTTGCTCTGTATCCCCTTTCATGAATTTATTCATCTTCATCTTAAATTCTTTCAGTTTTATTTGCCACCATGACTTCTTTGAAAGGGTGTTTTAGAACTTCGTATTATGGCCAGTTTATACCCATTTATTCTTGTGCCAACATTGTTCTTCAGTTTAAACAGCTCTTCTCCCTCCCTGCTGTCCTCTTCTCCTCTCCTGCTCCTTTTCCCACCCCCACCAGCAAATTCGTAGAGAACAATCACAGCCTTTCTCAGCCATTTTGTAGCTGGCCAAATGTGGCAAGCTCCCTGTCTGCTTCTGAAAGCTCAGCAGTCACATTCTCCTCATTCTTCTCACGGCTGCTGCCTGCACCTGGCATGAATTTCCACCTCACACATGAATGTCCAAAGTTGCACACTCATAAGAGAAAAATATTTTGCATTAATCCTTCTCTAACCATGCATTGAGTTCTATAGATCTAATCTGGCTTCTCTAGCTTCCAATCTCAAAGTTACTGAGATTTTATCTCATATCCATGTTCTCGTCTCAACTGATGATGTTTCCCAGCCTTGATTCACCAACATGTAGTTTTGGAATGCTCTACTTCTTCTGCTGAAGTCATTAATGAGAACACAAAGATCAGTTCCAAGAATATTTAAGGACTTGCACTGGTAACTTTCCTTCAATGCAGTAGTTCTCTAAACAAAAGTCATTTTAACATCTTATTTAGTCACTTCGCAATTATTGTTTTGATTCTCTACATCAACTCTAGTTTAAGCAGTAATTTCCCATTTAGCATCATATCAAATGCACAACTGAAGTCCAAATAGATTTGGTCTCTTACATTTTCTTTTTCTAAAAAAGAACATTTATTTTGTTAAAGAAATATTTCAGATTAGTTTAGTACAATCTTCCTTTATAAATCTAATACATACTTAGAAATATTGCTTTACTTTTCTAAATATTTATGGTATGAATACCACTAAGAAAATCTGTGTGGGTAGTGGCAGTTTGTTTCACAATGTAAGCGTGTAGAGGTGTTTAACACACTATTCATTTATTTCCGTTTCTTATGAGTGGGGGACAAAATTTTTAAAAAGTTGATATGCATAACAGAATGATGTAAAATATGAATTAGTCATTTCATTGAATCTTTACTGCTAATGCACACAAATTTCATGAAGTGTAATGACACTACTGAGCACTTAAGTTGTTAGGCTGTCATATTGCAGACAAGTTATTTGTGCTATATAATCACCGTTTTCTTTCTCCTATTGTTTATTTCTGAGCTTGCTGCCCAAACATTTGTAAATGCAGATATACTTGCTGTGACAAATATCTGGTTTAAGAGCATAAACCTGAATGACCTCAGGTCCTTTGGTGCTTATGCAAGCAAAATCTTCCCAGGATCTCTGGTTAGTGATATCCATTCTGTTACCTGATGCTGCAGTTCTTGGATCTGTGCTCTGTAGCTATAAAATCTGTAATTTTAAAGTTTATCATAAACATATGGATTAGGGGTAATGCTTAATTCCTTCATTTTGCCCACCAGTCATTTGTATAGTTCCTGTAAGCAGCCCATGTATCTGCCTTTCATTGTACTCTTTAACAAAAGGCATATAGTAATTATAGTGTGAGGATAACTCAGGTGACCTGACCAGGAATTGCACTAAGGGATAAAATAGGATGACTGACAAAAGTCACTATCTAAATAAAGTAGGTGAAGTGAATTCTTTATTCTTAATGAGCAGACTGTATTGGCTCCATCTCAGAGCATCACAAAGAAAAAGGAGGCAAGGACTTGGTGTTGTCACTCTCAAAACTTTGATGTGAGTTGAAAAACTGACTATTTATGCAGGCAATAATGCATGCCGCTCCTTCCTTAAAGAAATAGTGGTAGCCTCACATCTGCTGCAGGCCAAAAATATCTGAAGAAATGCTGAATTCCAAGTTCCAGTGAAATCCAATAAAACTTGAAGTCATGAGTCATTACATATTCTTAAATTACAGTGTCTCCTGGAACATAGGCATAGTCATATGCTTCTGCATGTTGAGATATATTTCTTCAGAGGGACGAGACACTCAGCAATTAAGCGTTCCCATTACTTGAAACTAATTAATTAACTAATTAATTCCTTTAAATTAATATTTTCACACATATGTGGTAGAACTGCTGTTAGACTGGCACTTTCATTATCTAAAGTCATAGAGACCTACTTCTACCTCCCCTTTTACCATCTTAGCTTTGATTCAGTCCTGCAAGATGCTGCTAAGGACTCTGGATATGAGGCTGTAAAGCACTTAAGAAAATGATCAGTTTAAGAAATCAGGGATCACAGTTAAACCCATGGACCTGTTCATATGTATTTTAGGAAAGTTGCAGCTAGGACTTTGATCAGTGTATCTTGTATTTGAATGGTCAAGCTTGTCACTTTCAGTATTCCTTGGGAAAAGAATTATTAAATCTCAGTTTATGGGTGTTATTGTTACACTAAAAGTCCATTTCAAAAAACTTCCTGAAATTTTAAGGTCCTCCATTTCAAAAAACTTCCTGAAATTTTAAAGTCCTCCAGAGTATTAAAAAAATTTGCGTGGTCCAGACAAATTGTGGTTTGCTGTTTGTTTTTGGGTTTTTTTCTTTCCCTGCAGAACAAAGCTAATGAAAGTATGAATGTAAGGCCATTCAAATTTCCTAATGCCTTATCCACTCCCACTGCTGCTTTTCATTTTGTATGAGCCCTTTCCATCCAAATGTATTGCATAGGATAATTTGGGGTGTTCCAATAAACAGATAAGCATCATAATAATGTATTTCAGTTAGGAAGAGGTACTTGGAAGAAATTGGTTTTGCAATGCACATAATGGGAAACAATCAATAGTGCTTTAGTCTGACAAGCACTGTCAATACCCATTGTCACAGTTCAGAAAGTCATTAATGGGTAGTTCTTAAAAAAATAATGTTTTCAACATGTTTGAAGTGTTCAGACATAGAGTACCTGGCAGGAAGTAATCATGGGTAAGCCCTTTGAATTATATATAAATGTTTTGTAAATTCAGAGTAAAATAAATGTCATTGGAAGAAATATGAGATCATGTTACATGGAGTTACAAAATCTTTCCAATGAAATATGGAGTTGTTTTGAACATCTTAAAAGATTTTATTTTCTGAATCATTTGGGTTCGGTGCACACCATCACACCCAGGAAAAACAGTCTTCTAGAAATATTTGTCTGCATATGTGACTAAATTCACCAAAAGTCGTCTCATAAAAATTTTGATCCTTGCCCTGAAAAGGTTAGATTAGAGCCTTGTTTGGTTCTTTTAGTTGTGGCTGTGGCAAAACTCTAGAGAAAGGCTTTTGTAACTTCACCTTGCAAATATGCTAGCCACTGCTTATTCTTGCTTAAATTATGTTTACTCTCATTGCATTATATATATAACTTAATGCACTAAATTACAGCTAGTAATTCTTCATCTGGACATCTCAAAACTTCCATTGACTCTGATGGTACTATTTCTGCGGAACTGTGTGACTTGGAGGTAATACATTAATTCTTTCTTTCCACCTGTCTTCTTATGTAAAAACTCTTGTACAGACTTTATTTTTTCATTTTACATGATATTCCTGTATTTATATGTTATTAGGAATATTAAGGTTAGAGTTGCGGCACTAAGTATTGAAAGGATTTATATAGGTCCGAAAAAAGACAGGTCAGGTTTTTTTCACGCCTTTTTTTTTCCCCCCAAGAATTTAGCCTATAATTATCCTTCCTAATTCAGCTGATGTTATTACAGTGTTAGCCAACATTAAGAGCCAAAGATGTGTTTATACCATTTTCTTTTTGTACTCAATCTCTATTGCACTTCCCTAATGTGATAAGCAGTTGTGATTTCATATATATTAATTCTAGAGTAAATTGTCTGAGGAAAAGATCTTGTGCTTTTTTTCATTTGTCCCTTCATACCTCTCCCACCTGTGGAAAAAACAGAGACCTAATAAAGTGACCAAAGTCACCATAAATGCTTTTCTGGATATCAGGATCCAACTTCATTTCCAGCCAAACATGGAAGTCAACCAGTATTCAGGTTACATTTTTGATGTTGGATTGAAGTGTCCTTGCATCTACTTGCACTTGCAGAAGAAATTTAGCATAATATCAGACTCTGTTGGGTTCCCCTCTACACGTACTATAAAAAGCCCTGGCTCCAGCTAGAGCAAGCACGTTTCCTTTTTCTGTCTCAGAAGCTCTTAGTGCAATATAAGAAGTGCTTAAATGAAGAGTCTGTGCAAAGGGAGTGGAATTATCTTTCTCTTCTATGTTGGTTTTGAAGCATTAAGGTAGATATGTCAGTGTGTGTAGCTTTAGAAATTGAGGGCATGGGATTATTCAGTACGATGAATCAAATGGCACACCTATGCAGTGTATGCCAGGGAACATACAGTAGAAAAAGCAGTAGATTTTATTTCCTATTATTTTATACTTAGGTCCTTAAGTGTCCTATACAACATCTGTATGGAACTGCTTTCCACTTTTTTATGTTGTTTAATTTTCACCAGCTCTCTTCCATGGATGATTCAGGCAGAACCTGAAATTTAACCTGAAATATAAAAAGGAAGGTACTACAGAAATATAAATTATTGGGTTTGAGTTTTATAACTACTTTTTTAATTATTATTTGGAAGTAACATTGGGTCATCTTTGTATTTCCGAATATAATAGCAAAACCATTTTAATGTGGGGATATCGCGAGAAGAACGGTTTGGCAAGAGAAGGAATATTTCTAAATGAGATCACAACAAGAATATTTCTGGCAAAGCTTGGTTTTGGAACATGCTATCTAAACCCTTGAATTTCTGGGAGGCTTGGAGTTTCCCTCTGGTGACTCACACATGCTTAATAGAATAAAATAGGAAATTCATCGAAATTAACTTTGCCACTGCTTTTAATTATGTGCTATACAACCCAACATGGAATATACAAAAGTATCCATGACAATAATTATTCCTACCTCTAGATGTAGTTTTAACACCGTAATTGCTGTTTCAGGTATAAAACTTCCAGCTGGGTTAATACATCATTCTAAACAGAAGGATCTTACCATTCCCTGTATGACCACATTCACTTCAGTCAGAATATCTTAACAAATCTGGTATATAATCAAAGCTAAACATGTAGTTCAAGTGGACATAAAATGCTTCAGAGTCCGGCAGAATGGGAAATGGCAGGCACATTAAGTGGCTTAAGAGATGTTTTCACTCCTGCATCATTTGCACTGAGGAAGTTTCACTGTAAGTTTGGAAAGAGCAAACCTAAATATGAATCACTATGGACAGAATGACCATAAGCAACAAGTGAGTCCCCAAACTAAAAACAATTCACTTTACTGTTTCAAAATACCATTAAGATGCAGAAATAGAAACATCCATTTGTTGTTCTTTTTATAGCACAGCCAAGTGGACTTGGAATTTTAGCTTGCTCCTGCCAAGGATTGCTCAATTTCGAACAAAAAGTCCTCCACTATAATGTTAAAAAAGCACCAACCATCAATTGAATGCTAATCTTTACATTCTATGATACATCACTCCAAGAATGCTACCATTAGAAAATGTGAATTCTATTTTTCATAAGTGATGGATTATTGTACCAAGCTGTGTATTTTCCAGTAAAGTGTCCTTTTATTTGTCCTGTGTGATTACTAGTTTGTGGAAGTATGTGTGGGGTCATTTTAGTGCTATGGGAAAATGAAGCACTCTTCTGTTAAAATCAGTAGTGAAATCAGAAGCAAACTATGCTCTGATCGTCGTAGGCATGTGTTTAAATATTGCTTTCCTTAATTGGCTATGTTCTATTTACTTAAAATGAACAATTTGGCAAGTTTTTCTCCCTTGACAACAGCAAAGCATAAACCATTTTATAAGTTTGGCTGTTAAAATCAGATTTATAATGTAAACCACAATATTCCAGGGTTGTTACTGTTGCTTAACCAGTTATTTTAGCTTGCCATTGTTTTTTAATTGTGCACCTTTAAACATTCTGGTTCTGTTTATAACTTATGCAAAACTTCTTGCTACAGAATGGTGCAATAATATTGATCATAATTTTATTTTTGCTGTCTGTCTACCCTTGGATTCTCTATATGAAGATCACTGCATTATAGGCGAGATTCAATCTGGATGTGGAGATTTGGGAACATCTCTGTAACTGCAGCTAAATTATCCAGGGTGCTATTTAGAAATACTGTTGAAGGGACAATGGACCAACTTCTGCAAGTTCAACTTGTGGACAATGCTGTGTTTTGGTGGATTGATTGATCGATTGATTGATTTTCAAGAGAAGATGGAAAGCTACGTTTCCCACAGAAAGCAGTAGCTCCTCTGTCAGCTGGAGGCCCTTGCCAGAAGTCAGGACAGCTCTGATTCCCCATTAACCCACTCAGCGTTTGAGGGAATGGGCAGGGTGAGAGCTCAAGAACACACAGGACAAGTGTTATTCAAGGGTGGTGAGGCTCAGGTGAACTGTTCGCAAACTTTAAAAATCTGATTGTTCAGGGAAATCTTTGAAGAAGATCTTCCCATGACATTGCTACTGCTTCTGGAGCATGTTGGTTTCTCCTTCATGTTAATACTGCCTATTTTGGTAGCTATGATGGTGCCCTGCAAGCACCTCAGCAGAGAAAAAGTTAAATTTATGTCTCTGAAACTTTCTTCAGGGGATTTTCTGCAGCTGGGTTCTATGTCTTTTTGACACAGAGCAGGAATAAACTGAGCTCAAAATGTTTCTCAGTTTGGTAAATGCCTAAATATTATAAAATATAATCATTAAGACAGGAATACTTTTCTTTCCATAAATTAATGCATCTCACATTTCATGGCATATAGCCATATTTTCTATAGCTGCATTAAATATATGTATAACACTTCACCGATCTTGGCAAAAGAATTCGGTTCTCCACTAGTGGTGAACCATACACCCTTTTTCATAACAAGTAGTATATACCTAATAACGTATAGCACACTGAGTCCAGAGTTTTAGTTGAAAAATCATCCATGTGAAACTTGTGGGATTCGTGATCATTTCATGAGTAAACTGGTCGCCATCCAAATACTTATGGGCCATAAATAATACAACTCTGTGACTAACCAGCAGAATGAAGTCATCATGTTTATTCATAAAAGTACTAATCAGATGTTTTGCACTATCCAATCATCTATACTACTGACCTACTCCATGATTTTACTAGGGTGGCTATGGCCGCTGCTTTTTAAGGATACTTGAGCAAACTACTATCAGTTTTAAAATACAATTTCACTGAATCTTTTTCTTTTGATTTCCTTTAGTTTTCAGACTGAACTACAGTGCCTCTGACACAAATGACAGAAACCGAGTTAAAAGCAGATTAAAGAAGTTCATCTCCCGAAGGCCCTCCTTGAAAACATTGCAAGAAAAAGGACTTATTAAAGGTGTGTTGGCTTTATGTATTTTTTCAGAGTAAAAAGAAAAAATTCACAAATGAATTTTTCATTCTCAGTTAAATGCGTAGGTGCATTGGACAAATGCTTCTTAGATACGTTTTTGTTATTGTATCTCATAAAACTTGCACTGCTGAATTGTAAAGAAAAAAATCAATGTATGGTTACATCCGTCTCTGTGCTGTCTGACTGCTGCTTCAATTTTTCTGTTTTGGTGTGCAACTTGGTAGAAGCCCCTTCATTTAACACAGGCACTCATCATGCACATTGCAAATCAACATGCTGCACAACTCAATTTCTTGAGAAAAGAATGTTGATAAAGTTTTATATTTTAGAATCTGAAATAGGAACTTCAAATGCTGTGCTGACTGGTTTGTTTTCTAGGGTAGACTGGGATACTTTCTGCTGTCTTCTCTCATTATTTTTCTAACTCTCCTACAAAATACATTTTGAACAATTTAAAATACATGCCAGTGAATAATAAATGCCCTGAATCTGTTATATTTTTCCTACTACAATTTCTTGCTAAGTCAGTCAGCCATCAATTTCACATATCCTTAAAAAATTGTTTCTTTTATGAAACATGTTTGTTAGTTTACCCAAGGAGTGTTTTGCTAAGAAGCTGGTAGTTAACTTGAAGGCGGTAGCATTCTGACCAGTAATAATGAAGCAAAGCCATGTTTTCAAATATTGTCCTGAATAATGCTTTAAAAATTTACACACTCCCAAATCATTATGTGTGAAACCCACAACTGCACATGCAAATTGACTAGAAAGAGGCATTTTGCCAGCAGTCCCTGTCAATCTCTGGAGTGTGAGTTTTCCAGTGGTGTGTCAAAAATGGCAAAGGGTGTTGCTAGCGTATATTAAACTCATCTGTGCTGAGCCAAGAGATTGACCCCAGCCAGCAAAAGCTAAAGCAGTCACAAGAGTTAGACACCAGCTGGGCCTATGTCTGAAGCGAAGATTTTATAAATTAAGTTCTTATGTTTTAGATACATGCAGAAACGTTCAATGCAATGGTGCTTAGTGTAAGGGAGTCTTCATTATATGAAATCATTTTGTGCATTGGTGATGGGCTTCTGCTTCTAACTGCCACAGAAACTTAAAAAAAAAAGTTATTTTTAAATGAATAGTGTGTGCGAGGTGTGCACACTCACACAACAAGCTTTCAGGATCTGTTTTTAGACATTCATAGTATCTGATTTCAATACATTTGAGGGCTTTGCCTCTTTGAAGTACTGTCTAGGTTGAGGGTAGGATTTGAATGCATCATGTTAGTTTGTTTCAGTTATTACAGTAATAGAAGTGTAATTTATAGTCTTTTAATGTCTGGATTTAAGGGTTGTTTTTTTTTAGTTTGACAAAGTGTGGCTGATGAATCTCCTGCAGTGTTACATAGGGATCAGATGTGATCCCTTTTAACAAACCCAGATTAATTAGCATAACTCAATTCCAGCCTCTAATGTATCTCTCTAGGAAAGACGCATGAATTTAGTTTTGGCTGCAGTTATATTAAGCTCTTGATTCATAAACATAGCTTAGTTCGACCTAGGATACTATTCCATGGATAATGAATTTGTATGATTTGTGACACAGTAATTCAGAATCAGTACCCGGCACAGTTTTACTACCAAACTAATGGCACCATGAAGAAAACATGTTAGCTATCTACCATGAAGTTTCATTAGGTTTAGGTTCTGACCATGCAAATGAGGCAGGATTCTTTAGCATGGCTAAGTTCCAATCTGCAGTCTAAGTGATAATCTAACTCTATGTGATAAGGTTCCTTCATTGTCTTCACTACAGTTTATCCGTTAATCTGTTAAAATGTTATGAAAATGCAGTTACAGTACTTATACAGAGACCACTTTTAAATGTTAATTTTTAGGCTCCCGTTAGAATATTTTTAAAACACAAAATGCAACCATCGACCTTAAAGATGAAAAGCATGTCAAATTCTGCATTATCAGATGCATCTTTTTTTTTTTCCTAAAGATGATGTAAATAGTTGCAGAAATCTCTTGAAACTATTTGTTTGCTCCTTTCTTAAGGGAAAAAGTGTTAATCAATTTTTACAAGAAAAAATTCCTCCAGCTCTGGGAACATACATACTAACTTTTATCCCATAGGGAAATACTTCTGTCAGAATTGTAAATCCCTTAAAATATAGGCTTGTAATAAAAGTGCATCTAAAGCCTTGCAGGACATCTTGGTACCGAATTTCTGACAAAGAGCTGTTCTGTGTGCTAGTGAAGAATTGATATAAATATCTGTGAAGCGTGTGGTGTTAATTACTCCAATGCAGTGGCACTGTAGGTGCTGTGGAAACCTTCACTTTTCATCAAGTGCTATTCATATTTGCCAGGGGCACTATAAAACTCTCAAATCTATATTGATTTTTTGCATTGTATGTCACATTGGAACCAAAACTCCAATAAATTTAACACGTAAATTATAGTCATGGATAAATACATTTTAAGGTGGGAAGTTCTCTTAAACACAGTTCTGTGCTCTGGTAGTCACTGATGTGTACACACTTGGCCAGAAGACTCAACAAGTTTCTCCACATCAACCAAATTTGGGAATACAGGCTTCAAAATTAAATAGCAGTTTGATCTCCTGGGGTACTTTGTTCTGCCAACACTGTTATCAGAAAATCTAGAAATTATGTGATTGCCATTTAACTGTTTACAAAACTTTGTTTATGTAGAATGTAGTAAATAAAGTAGGTAGTTGGTAAATGAGAAGAATAAGAAGTAAGAGGATAACAATCAGACAAGAGAATGTAGCAGACCAGCGTGTAAATGTTAGTTACATGCTGATCCAAAAATGAAGACAGGCTGATGCTTTACATGAAAAAAAGTTATTTTTGTCATCGCTGTCCCGTTTGCTTGCTAGTCCTTGGCATAAAAGAAGCCAGAATGGGAACAGCACATTGACTCCATTCATTGTGATGAGCTGGTAACTGGGGCGTTTCATGTTCCAGTGAGAGCTCTAATGAAGATCATCAGCCCTTCTCATTCTGTCTCACTCATGCTTAAACAAAATATTTTTGGTCTAGAAGCATTTTGAAGCATCTCTGAGATGATGTATAACACAGTATTTTTGGGTTATGTGTCCATACGCAGACTTCAATTCGTATATATACACATGCATGCAAACCTAGAAATATTAAATAAGAAACATGTTCCATGTCTGCTGTTTTAATACTATTATTTTCAGAATAACTGTGTTCAAATTTATATGCTAGGTCACGGGACCTCAGTTCCTTGGGATTTAAGTATTCTCAGAATTTACAGAATCTGCACTAATGCGCTAGAAAAATAATATATAAAGCTTCTCTTTTAAAACTACTTTATAGTCTATAATTGAACTTTCATCTTTGTGTTTAAGCTTTGTCATGGTTTAATATTACCCAAAATGAATTGCCAACTTTCAACTTGATATTGGCCTGCTAACTTCTTGATTTCTGAGCCTTTCTATTCCACAAACAGAAAAAAAGCTTTTGTGAAAATGTGATTTTAAAGCTATGGTGGTTGTGTTGGTAACAGACTATCACAAAATACACTTTCAGTAAACGGTAAAAAAACATTGTTAACAACATAAATGACACTGTGGGAAATAAGGAAAATGCAACTATGCAGCTGGCAAGAAATTAATCTAGAGTTTTTGGTGGTGGATTTTTTTTTCCCCAAAAGCTAAACACTGAAGGAACTTCACTGGGTTTATTTTTTAAGTTAAGTTAAGGAAAAACCCGAAACAGCATAAAAGTTGGAATGGTTACAACAGTTTCAAGGTTAAAATACAAGCAACCCAATTGCTAGTGAAAGGAATTAGCTGCGATTTGGCTTGATATCCTATAGAATGAGGCTTAGCATACATTGGCGGCTGTGCAGACAGCAGCACGGAGATCACCAACCATGCTGATTCCAGACAAGGGAAAATGTCTTTGTTTTCTCATAAGTTTCAACGGACCTTGGAGTAGTTTAGTGTAATGAGTGTAATGCTCATAAGAAGTCATAGAATCATAGAATGGTTAGAGTTGGAAAGGACCTTAAGATCACACAGTTCCAACCCCCCTACCATGGGCAGAGACACCTCCCACTAGACCAGCTTCCGCAAGGCCCTGTCCAACCTGGCCTTGAACAGTGCCAGGGATGGAGCATTCACAACTTCCTTGGGCAACCTGTTCCGGTGCCTCACCACCCTCACAGTAGGGCTTCTTCCTTATATCTAAATGAACTTCCCCTATTTAAGTTTAAACCTATTACCTCTTGTCCTATCACTACAATCCCTGATGAAGAGTCCCTCTCCAGCGTTCCTGTAGGCCCCCTTCAGATACTGGGGTCTTCACCCAGCGTTCTCCAGGCTGAACAGCCTGTCTTCATACGGGAGGTGCTCCAGCCCCCAGATCATTCTTGTGGCCCTCCTCCGGACTTGCTCCAACAGGTATATGCCCTTCTTATGTTGGGAACACCAGAACTGTACACAGTACTGCAAGTGGGGTCTCACAAGAGCAGAGTAGAGGGGGAGAATCACTCCCCTTTACCTGTTGGTCATCTTTTTGATGCAGCCCAGTACACAGTTTGTTTTCTGGGCTGCGAGCGCATGCTGCCAGTTCATGTTCAGTTTCTCATTTACCAACATCCACAAGTCCTTATCCACATGGCTGCTCTGAATCACTTCTCTGCCCACCCTGTAGCTGTGCCTGGGATTGCCCTGACACAGGTGTAGGACCTTGCACTTTGCTTTGTTGAACTTCATGAGGTTTGCAATGGCCCACCTCTCCAGCCTGCCCAGGTCCCTCTGGATGGCATCCCCTCCATCCAGCGTGTTGAAGTCCAAAAGAGTAGATCAAGACCGACCTTCAATGTGTTCTGTAATTCTTCTGGGTTATGAAGGAATTTAGCAAGTAATTTAGTGCTCATAATAACTTATGGAAAATTAGGAAATATTTCCTTTGTCTTTCATAGACAGTGGATCACAAAGATGTTTCTTTCTTTGACCACTACCTGGATATTTGGAAATACATTTCCCAAACCCTATGGATACCAAACACAGGACAAATGGATTTTTTCCTTTGACATGATTGTCAGAAATAATTCAGATAATTGTAAAATATCTCATTTCTGGAGGCCTGTTTTGAGGAGTTGTCATGTTTTAAACCCAGCAGACTCACTCTCTTTGAATTCAATGTGCTGTTGTCCTCATAATTTCATAAAAGAGACCAGTGTCTGTAAGTATTCTCTATTTTCCCTTTTTCTGAGAATGTGAAACAAATCTGGCAGCTCACATGCCACTTTATAGTAACAGTTCACAAATGTAATTTTTTTTTTTTTTCAATTGATGACCACCACAGATCAACGATGTATACTAAATCTCCAAGTTAAAAGGACTGGCAAGACTCCCAGCTAGCATAAATCAGAGGATCTCCATTGACAACCTCACCATCTTCAGTCGTCTGAGGACCTGGCCCACTTATTGTAAAAGCATTGTGGCATTATTTGGAGCACCAGTCTGGAACCAGCATCGTTTTAATGTCTGGCTTAGTATGTCTGGCTACAGATTGAGCAGCTAGAAGTTGCCTTTCAGAATATGGCCCTTTCCAACTACATCTCTTGCCCTTCCAAAAAATTCACTGCTGTGGTGCCTACTGTTCTGTACCTCCCTGTGTACATTCCTCTTATTTTGCCTTTTAGTTCTCTTTCCCCTTTTCCCTCTTAACATTCAGATACAAAGAAAACAAAAAAACTTAGACACCGATACAAAGCTCTGATAGTCCAGCAGTTCAAATCCAGATCTAGCAGAGTTAATTTTGTTCCTGGAAGACACTGAATTAAATAGATATCATTCACATTTTTAAAAACTTGGCCATTACACCATTATACCTTCTCTGATGTCAGAATCTGAGCTTCTACATGAGAAATGGGAATATTAGCTATATCTTTCCCATTTTTTTTTTAATAAAAAACACTGAAGTATGAGCTCCTTCCAAGTGTGGCCACATCTCATCCATGTACACCAAAAAAAGTTAAACAATGACATTCTCGGTAAGGATGTGGCTTTAATGATTTTGTTTTAATTGTTTCTTTTCCAGAAGTATTGTCTCCCACAGACAAGATTTCTGCAGCTCTGAATTAGTGGCTTTGTTGCAGCCTGCAAGAGCTACTTAAAAAAAGTAGCTCTGTCAGAGTCAGGGAAATCTTGGAGCTCACCAGAACGAGCAATACATTGCAGCCGTAATCATCATCTAATATTATACAACTTGCAAATGTCCATTCCCTCCTCTTCTGGTGTCTCAAATCCATGTGCAAAGCTGTCACACACCCCACCATCTTAAATAGAAAGTTTAATACGCAGATATCAGGGATGTGTAATGTAAACCATACCATCAAATATATTATGAATATATTGCTCTTCTTAAAAATGCTTGATGGTTTTTCATACTACAGTATTGACTAGCTGTCTGTGTTTGATGTATGGTTTACCAGCCTGATGTAGACTTATGGTTAGAGCTTAACTGGTTAGTTCTGCTTTTGCAGCCAATTCAGAATAACTACAGATGCCCCAAGATATTAAAATTGACTGCTCAAATGGACTCAGTGTGGGAGTTTCATTGGTTTTAAATTGATAACAGCTGAAAGAGTGAATGATTAAAGCTGTATATGGGCATAGTATGCAGTTCTTTTGTACAAGCTCTTATAAACAGAATCCACTGTATGGGAATTGCCTTTGTTCTAATAAAAGATGTTTCTGAACAATTGTTAGTTCAAATTTTTAAATGATGAAACAAGAACATTTCAGGAGCCTATAGAGGAAATAATTCCTGAGAAACTGGAATAACTCTGAGAAGATAAAGTGGATTTCTATTCAGAGGGGAGCATTTAAAGTTAAGCAGCATTCCATAAGGTGGTAATTGTGTCTGTTTCCCAGGCATTTGAGTTAAATAAGCTGGATAAGAAACATAAACTGTCATAACAGGAGGTTAGGAGTGTTGTGTACATCTTTTTTTTCAAGTAATAAAAAACGAAGTTTTGAAGGGCCCTATCACAAATAAATCAAACAAAGGCTTTTTTGCTTCTTTTATTCCTTTGGAAGCAGTTCTTACTTTTTAGGAAAAAAATTAAAAAATACTGGATAGTTTCTCCTTAAACTAGTTTTTAAATATGTATAGACACACTTATAAAAGACCAAGAAAATATTTTAATCTTAGTTACACATTAATCTAGTTTACAAAAGTTAGCAATTTGCAATTCTTATAATTCATTATTTTCAAATTACTGCATAAACAAGTCTCAGCTGAGTTTTCATCAGCTATCCCTGTGACCTCTAAGATTGTAAATATGGCAATGTAACTACTGCCATTCCCCTATTTATGTACAACAACAGATACAGTAAAAAATCAATAGAGTAGAAAGAGTCACGGAATTTGAGGTTCAGGAGTACCCAGAATTCAGAGTACTTGGATATCTCATGGGATCATGTACTTATAAATATTCATGAATTTCTAGAAGGGGGGGGGAAATAATCCAAAGCAGTTGTGTGTCAATATTTTACCATAGTCTCTTTTGATGGTCAGCAACTATTAATGCTGATTTGCTGCCATTTCCATTCAAGAAAAAAATCTTGAGTGCTAGTCTTTTAAAGAATAGATGTTTTAAAGCTTAACTGCAGGATACAGAATGTGACTATACCCATGTACTGAAAAGTATATAAAATGAGGTTAAACATTTTGCTGAAGATACAGAATCTACACCAGAAAAGAAGTAATGAACTAGGTAAGAATTGCAAAACAGTTTCAGTATTTCCTCTCTCAAATACTGAGTATCTTGCATTCATACTGGAGATTGAAAGAGTAACTGCAAAATAATCCTAGAAGTTGATTATATAGTGGTTATAATAGAGAAGAAAAGTTGCTGAAGATACATACATTAATTTTTTTTCAGTTGTTCATGTATTGCCATCTACACAATGCAGCTCTTTGCCTGTTTTGCTTCTGAAATAGTTTACAAGTGTCTTTGTCCACCAAATAAGATATGTTTTTATTCTTTTTAATGTAATTTACACTGGGAATCGTTCCATGTTATGCAAAGAATTTGACAGGTCTTTGCTAAAATTTTAAAAAACAATTAAAATGTCAAAAGAGGAAGAGCTAGTACATTTTAATCATAAATCTCTGTATATATAATTACCACTGAAGGCAGCTATAAATGTTTTCTGAAGAAAATGTAACCAGACTGTGCTTTGTCAGAAACATAACCCCAAAACATGTAACAGACTGTTCGCTAATGCTTAACGCCACACATGCACACAACCTTCTTCAGTGTAGTTCTGTGAACCCAGTTCTCCATCCCTTCTGCAGCCGAAACTCCAACTAACTTAAATTGAGGCTTTAATGTACACTACCAGAATGCAGATCACATGCATTAGGAGATGCTGGAATAAATTCCCTGCTATATATCAAGAAGTTCAAATCATTCCATGCACCCCACCTTGTTTCTCTGATTGTTCCCTACTCTGGGGTATTAGGAAACAATCATGAGCAATGTACTCTAGGTGACTCTGCTTGAGCTGGGAGGTTGGACTAGATGACCTCCAGTGGTTCCTTCTAATCTCAATTATTATGTGATTGTGTGAAAGAAAAGGCAATCAAGTTGCTCTTGAAATGTAAGCAAGCTTAATAAGAAATTATAACAATTAACAATAGAAAAATAAACTCTTTGTAAGGAAGAAAATAAACAAATGGTTTTCTGCCTGTTAGTGAGAAAAACGTGTGCTGCTTGGAGGAAGCAGCACTCAAACTGCTTACGGTAGAAGATGGTGGGGCTGACTATGGAGGAAATATCCTGCGCCATGGGAGCTGTGGGCTTGTTAGGTGCACTGTGTGGAGTCCAGGCTTGTGCTAGAACCCTTCAGTTATCTATACAGTCATTTTCAAAGCCTCTATGTCAATTTCCAAACTGTAGTACTCTGTTGAAATGCTATATGGAGACTGTCTCTTTGGATAAATGATGATAATACACTCCTATTGTTTCAGCATTTAATTGGCTCCTATTGAGCAGTTTCTCTCATCTGTTTGATTCGTTTTGATTCTGGCTGACAATGTCCTCATTACTGATTGCTCTTTTCATAATTTCTCAAACATATAGAGTGGAAATGAGGTGGAGGAAGCTAATTAGTAATCTGAAAAGTTTAACCTGCTTATACAAATATGTTTTAAGATCAACATTCAAAGTTGATCAAAACTTTGAAATCATAAAAACTAAACAGTAACATTATCTAATTAAATGATTATTTGCCAAAGAAACAATACAAATCACAAGTTGAACTTGGTGTAAGACATTTGGTTCTGTGGCAGAAGCTAATGACCAACAGGACTCAAAAAGTTCTTGTTTCCAACTTTGTCCATCTTTGATATCTGAGCTTTTAATTAATATGCAAGCTAAGAAGAGTGAAAAATGCCACTACTAATAATATGCCTTAATGTATTTTCCTCTTTTTTCCCAAATGTAGATCAAATTTTTGGCTCCCATTTGCACTTGGTTTGTGAGCATGAGAAATCTACAGTCCCCCAGTTTGTGAGACTGTGTATAAAAACTGTTGAAAGAAGAGGTGAGTACCTAAATGTTTAACACTTTTTTTTTTCCTGTTAGTGATCAGAACTTTAACCTTGTAACTCTGATCAAACTGCCAGGATAGGCAGGCAGTGGAGTTTATAATATACTTATGAACTGAACTATATCCCATTTTGTATGCTCATTTTCTTTATAAAAACTAATATAACCCATTCATGCTGATTATTCCTTATATTTTGTTTGACATGTGGTTGGTTTAGTCATTCTCCGGGTAAGCAAATGCTAAACATCAATAAAATGTCAGTAACATTCACTCTGAAGTCTTTGCTTAGTGTCATGCCAATACTTTTTCCTAAGTCCTGAATTGTATTCCTCCAAAACAAATGTTATTCTAGTATGACCATATTTTTTTTAATGCATGCAGGTATCTAATTTTTACAGTTATTTTAAAAAGCTATCATATTGTAAGAACATTGGAATGCATATTCACCCTCATTAAAAGCTTTGATTAATAACAAGGATTTACATAGTATAGAAAAGATGTACTTAACACCGTTGCCTGCTTTGCTTTCTGCAGAGTGTATATTCTCTCATTGAAGGTCACTTTCTTTGGAAGGTACATGCGGTAGATGCAGAATCTTAAAATGCATTGTATAAAAATGTGTGGCTTCATCACCATCTGTTACAAGTTTACAACTTGTTCCAGGGATCTGGGGAAACATATATCTTGCAAAAGATAGATAGAAAATTTATTTTCAGAATAAAGCTGGGTGAACCCATTGTCATGGCCATATACTGGAGTCTCAGAAAAAGGGAACCAATGAAAAATAAAAAGATGCTTAGACTGTTAACCACAAAGGAAAAAGCTATTTTAATTCCATCATTGTTACCTGGTTTTATAGTGAAAGGTGCAATAAAACTACCCTGGAGTTTCAAACTCTGGGAAATTCATGTTTTAATTATACAGCAAAGAGAGCACTGGGATATTATTATTCCCAGAATGATTGGCAGGAAGTCAGAGACTAACAAACTGGAGATCGTTCAGTAGGGGGAGATAGTAGCATTGGTTTTCTGGAGGAAGGCTGGAGTCTGCATAGAGAGAGACAAAGAAATAGGAGAAATATGTGAAATGACTATTAATAGGGGAGAAATTGTGAGGAGAAATTCAGAACATGAAAAGTAAAAGCTGAGATTAGATTATAATAATGATGTGCCATGCAGAATATGTCTAATTGACTGTCCGGTTATGATCTTAGCACAGGTTCTCCAGAAGAAGCACTAGATATTTCATAGATGTATCTGACCACTCCTCTAGGAGAACAGAGGCCAGAGGTCTCTGCACTGCTGAGCAGTAACAGAAAAATCAAAGACATCTAATCAAATGTTTATTGTCTGTGTGATTATCAGAGAAATGTTCATGGAAGAAAATGAAAATACCACTGTTTCTTCAATGGAGTTCATCCTTTGGAGTACTGTATTATTGTTCTGGTATTTCCTTCAAACTTGCTGTGACTTAGACATGTCTACCCTTTTTAGTTGGTCTAATATGTAAATAAAAGCTAATCATATGGCAAGAGATGATAAAAAATTCATTTTATCACTGTACTTAGGAGTTTATATTTGATACAGAGTTTTTTCTATGATCGTTTTCTTGGATTAAGATACTTGCATTTACTCACATTTTATTTACTCAAAGTGTTGTTTTTACTAAGTTCTGGCATAAAGTATCTCAGGACAGCAGTAATTTATGTGAAGCTAAGTCCAATGTTTATGCAAGCTTCTGATGACATTTTATACCGAGGTTGGTATTAGGAAGCAGTATGTGGAGGTGCCAAGTCTCCCGGCATGGCTGAGACTCAACAGATCTGAAGCCCTCCTCTTAATGGCCAGATATGCCTCCAGCCAAGATACTCAATTGCAGAGTCATGGGAAATACTTATGTACCAATTATGGGAAAGGCACATTTAATGAAAACTGTATGTTTACTTTCATAGTCTTAGTAAGATGGCCTAGATACTCAGTACAGCTGGCATATTGGCTGTTGTAGAAAAGCTTTTTTTCCTATTTAGAAAATACATCAGCTGCATACTGTAACTGTACCAAAAATGTTACTTATGTGCTTCATTTAAGTTATAGGGTTATTAGGAAAAAAGACCTTAGGAGAAATAACCCTAAATGCTACTTACAGAACATTCTGGTTTTGCTGAACAGTTATGTTCTTATTTATTAGCTCATGGTTTCAATTATTTACCTATTGATCTTCTATTTGTTTTTCTGATTTTTAAAGCATTATTACTGTGCGCAGAAAGTCTAGCAGTAATCCGAATAAAACGTATTAATTAGTACATTTTCTTGAGTAGATGAGGTTACATGCAATATCCAACTGTAGTAACATTCTCTCACAGATTAAAAATGTAGAGGTTGTTATTAACTGTTGGCAAGATTTCCTGCTTAGTTACACTATTTTTAAATTAATATCTACATCAAAATCAAAGGAATTATTCTGAAGTTATTTTGCTGCACCTTAGATCAGATTTTGTTCATTTATCCTCTAGGCTACTGGTTGCTTATTCACCTTTTCAGGACAGGGGTGCTTTCTAAGGCTTGGTCTAAAAATTCTCACACCATAATGCATATTTATCTATCCAACAAGGATTGGCTTGTTCAAGAGCAAATTCCATTTTTTCAGCCTATTTTGGTATTTTTAGCTATAGGACTGGGAAAGAGAATTCTTATTAATTAAATTCTACATTTACTCAGCCATCTTGCAGAGCTGGTAGTGGAGTTTAATAAAAAGAGTTAATAAAAATTATTATTTTTATTAAAAATAAAATTCATGTCTATTCATGTGTCTATTCATGTAAAATTGCAAGGCAATTGCCACTTTTTTTTTTTAAAAATCTCAGGGGTTTTTTTTTCTTCCTGTACTATTTATTCATCCATACTGTTTAATCAACTTCTTTTCCTACACAGCTATACAGACCTGTGCCACTGGAGTCAATAGTATCTAGGCAAAGAGCATTGTACCCTTAATGCAATATCTAAATAGCAATAAAAAAGTCCTATGATGTGACCCTGTCAGGATAAGAGAATAATTCTGTACCATGCAATGATCAGATTGAAGAAACGCAATGGCTACTCAATGATTTCTAGTGTTTCTTCACTTTCTACGTTCTCAGGGACTTGGAGAGAAAGATTTTCATGGAATAGTATATCTGTTTTTTCTTTGTAGTCCTTTACTTCGCCATCAACACCTATCTTGGATGTACTTCAGGCTTTTCTGGGTCTATATGCTGACCTGCCTTTTTTCACCTCTATTCCATTCTTTTTCTTCTCCCCAGAAAGCATCTGATAGGTAGTGCCAACCCTAAGCTGAAAAGTGTAGCAAGGAAAGCCTGGAACAACCCTCCCAGTGTACTATAACTCACATGCTGTGCACTCCTGCCAAGGGTGGGGCCCATTGTAAGATTTTTGATGTTTCTAGGCAAGATATTATTTCCAGTCATTTCTCAAGTTGCCTATTTATTTTGTTGTACATGACCCTTTAAAAGTCCTGGCGGGTTTTTTGCCCCCTCCCCCCCCCCCCCCCCCCTTAAATATGTGAAAGGCGTGAATAGAATGCATTAAAAAAAAAAAAAAAAACAAACCAAAAAGAAAACCAAACAAAAAAACAAAAAAACGAACAAAAAACCAAAACCAAACCAAAACCAAAACAAACCCCAAAATATCAGTCTGCATTGTATCTAAACAAAATGCCACCCAGTACTTCTCATAGTAATGTTTTATCGTGTGAAAACAGACTTGTTACTGTTTTCTAGGGATGATCATTTGTCTGTGTGTCTAATGACAGAGTAAATGAACACCCCGAGCAGTCAGTATCCTAAACCTATGAAGGATATCCAGTGTAGTCTAGGTTTTGTAAAGAAATGCAGTACTAATGCTCCAGGGAAATATGATTTAACTTTCATTTCTCTTTTGAAACATCCTTCATTTTCTCCCTCCATTCCCAAATCCAAGTTAGTGTTCTCAAATCAGCAGAAATGACTCGAAAAATGACACTGCAGGCAGCAAAGTGGGTGATTACAGGTACTGTTTCCATTCTAAACTGGACATTGCAGACATTGGTTTCTGTTGCTTTTCTTGGAGCGCAGGATGCTCTGACAGGAATGATACACAAAATTACATATTTGATTCAATGCCTAAAAGCCACCCTGGGATCCATAACCTTGCTTAAAGATTTAAGAAAGACCTCTAGTCCACTTCTGAGAAGGTTCTTAACTTAGAAAACTTTATCTTTCAACTTTACTTCTTAGCAGCTGTTATGTTTTTTTGCTGTCGTTTGTTTGACAGGATCCAGTTATAGGTTCCGATGTCTGTTTAAAGAAACAGGGAGGTTGTTGGCTTTAAAATTCCCTTACTGCTTGTGTGTTCAACATTTTCCCAGGCTTTTCTACATAGTTTGCCAAGTAAAGGGGCTGACCTTTTGTAGCAAACACTTTTTCATTTCTAAATGCTCACTTTGATTTTTGTCCCATTTTATGCTCATTCCAAACTGTTTACAACCCACTAAAAATGACTGTGAATTATATGTTTGTGTAATGGATTCCTTTTGTGGTTGGAGTGGAATGTTTACTTTGAACAATTCGTTATCTTTGGGCAGATTATAGTGACCTGAAAAAAGAATGGCTAAAATTATTATAGTACCTTAACTATTTCCTTTTGTTATCTTCTGTGTTTGTCCAATGTATTATTTACTGGGTTTCATTGCTCTGATGCTCAGTGAACAAATCATGTTAAATAAAAGAAGCAACAAAAAAACCCTAAGCTTAGGGCTCTTGGTCTGAGGCACTGATCTGCTGGGGTAGGACTGGGTATGCCAGCGAGACTTCAGAAGTGACCATTAGGCACTTTAAAGGCTGGGTGTGCAATTTTAAGAAGACATGGTTTCAAAAGAAGTTTTAAGCACTTGCTCTCTGAAAGTCAGATTTCTTATAGGTGTCCAAAGTTTGACACCCTAAAGCACCTAAAATCGAGGCTCAGTTTGGCTTTAATGTCCATAGCTGTGATTTCATTGTATAAAATATCATTGCAGACATGCACAGACACAAAGTCTCATACCGCAGGATAGTTAGTGTTTAAGGAAGAAAATGTCTTTATGGGCAAAGATAAAGTACCTTATGGGATGTAGTAAAGAAATACAGTCATGCTGATGAAGAGAAATGAAGATAAAAATACCTCACCTCCCAACAGCCGTGCTGCTCTGTGACAGAAGGTTATGTCAGTTTCATCAGTTTTATCTCTTTATCTAAAAACTGAAGTGCAGCAAAAAGCACTTTAAAACCTATTTATATTAAATAAAAAAAAAAATTACCTTCTAAATCATATACCGCCTAAAAGGTAGTCAGTATTCTGGTGGAAAGTTTACATAAAATAGAGTTCACTTATCTCAAGGAGTTAAGCAAAGAGGAAATAAGTTTTAAAATATAAAGTATTGTAGATATATTTATATAGCTAGCAAAAAAATGAGTTTTTAAAACAGTTTAATGCTATCTCACTTTGTAATGGAACAGAATACTGCAGAAGAATTAAAAAAAAAAATCCCAAATGTTCCCTAAAGCTGAAGACTCCCATGCTGGGATCACTGTCTGATCTGCTGTAGTTAGTAGATTACGGGAGCACAGTGAAGATGGCAGATGAAGTGAGGCTTGTGCAGCTAAGGTATGTATTAATAGCCACTATATACAGACTCTAGCAGCTTATATCCCTATACGTATTGTAATACTCCATATTTTTAGATTTGTGTTCGGTGACTTGCTCCTCCAGGGTGTATTTAACTTAAGCTTTTTTTTTTGTGTCTTTGTTCTCAAGAATAATTCATTCTTATTCCTGAGGACCTGAAGAAGGCAGTCAGAAAGTACAGGGTAGATGTGCCAGAGTATGCTCACCACCATCTTTTAGCTTCCATTAAATGTACAGTGTTCCTGGGCTACTTCCCAGCACAATTAGACCAAACCCATTAGCTGGTGGCATAAAGGATTTGTTCTGGCAAGGTTTCCTTGAGAAGAAGGGAAACCTCAGGAGACCGACCAATCCTGTGCAGTTTTATATTTCTGTCTGAGTGCAGGATTATTCTCCAGCAGCACTTGGGCCCTGAACAATCACTGAAATGTATTTTATTTGTTTTCTCTCTGTTGTATGTTTTAGCATTTTTCTATCCTCAGAACAAGAAATTGTTCATGAATAGCAGTTTGTTTCCTACAAGCTCATTCACTGATTTTCAGCACTTATTTTCCTCTGCAAAGGTATTTTCCAAACTTTTATTTCCCTTCTCCCAAACCTACACATGCTTCCTTGCTTACTCTGATATAATTTTTCATGTTTCCGGTGGCTTTAAAATTCAGTACCCTGAAAGTACAGAGATCATATTGCTCCACCAAATAATCTGAGCTCCCAGTTCTGCTAATTTTGTACTGTTCATTCTTTCCCACTTTGGGATAATCTATTATACTTGGATCCAGGCACGCACTAAAAGCTAATACTTCCACGAAGAATGTGCAATTTGTACTGTTTAGTTTGTGATGAGATTCCTGAAGTCTTTTATGATTCTGTCTTGTTCCAAGGAAGCTTCTGCTCCCAACTTTTATACACAAAAAAAAAAAAAAAAAAAAAAAAGGAAAAAAACCAGACTGATACTAAAAAATTACATGCACACAAAAATATCTAGCAGTTCAGCAGATAAAGCCTTTTTCCAGGGAAGTCCAGTGGGCTGAAGAAAACTGTTTCCAAGGGCATTGAACTGTGTTTACTTTAAAGCAGACAACAAGTATAAACTTAAATGTAAAGAAGAATGCAATATTGCATTGCCCTTGCAAGTTTGTGATTTAAAATGTCTTGGGCTTTTTTTTTTTCTTTTATTTTTTTGAGTAATAATTAAAAGTGGTTGAATGTAGTGCAAACATATTGGCAAGATTTCCTCAATCATTTCTGTCTTCAGGTTCAGGCAATCCCACTATAGCCACCTTTCTTAGACTAAAAGCCAGTTAATAGCATTGTGCAAGGTCCAAGTCAGAATTGGCTCAGAAGGGTATTCACTCTGGGGCCTCTGTGTCTGCTAGAAAGCCACATTCTGAGTTAGAAAAAATATTGAGAAGTGTCAACAGGAAACATCACGGAAGGGCATACAAGACAAATTAGAGAAAAGGAGAGAACAGAAGGGAAAAAAAAAAGGTCTTGCAATGACAATGCACAAAAGAGAGAATAATATATATTTAAACAATTTGAAAGCAGAGACTGTAAGCTAGTTAGAAGAAGAAAAAGCCATAAAAAGGGCAGGCATTTGAATCAGTTGATGTCTTTGTCATAGTTACCTGATACCTGCTTCATTGATTAATCTGTTCCAGAGAAATATATCTATTTCTATGAAAAAAAAGGGAAATTTGTATTTTAAACCTTGCCAGTAACAACAAGCAGACACTCAGTGTGCACCAAAGTAACATTTACAATGCCTGGGCCAAATTCATGCCTTGTGTAATTTTATTGCTTTTACTGGAATTACACCAGAGATGAGTTTGGCCTTTTGCCTTTTTCTAGTATTGTATAATATATCTATTAGTGAACATGCAGAAGGAAACAGGGCATTTTGTCTTCAGAATTTTGCATAAAATCTTTTTCGATAGGCTTGATAAATAAAATAAACCACTTAATGTATGAAATAAAAAAGAATCAAACAACATTTTGTAGACATTAAAATAATGTTAATATACTTTGAAAATCAAGCAGTGACATTTGTACACACTGAAACAAAAATTCTAGAGAAATTTAAAGCCAGCAGACTGTCTCTGTTGCTTACTCTGTACCAAAGAGAAAATGAAGGTCCTGACATACCCCCTGGTCAGAGCCAGATTCAGGGAAGCTAGCACATGAGGGTATCCACCTCCTAGCCATGAAAAAGATAAAAAGATAGACACAGAAGTCCTCTCTTTTCCTCCTGAATAAACTGGGGATGTGAGGCACTATGCCCTAGTACATTACACATGCCATCACAGACAAGGAGCTGGCAGTATTTCCACTGCAAACTCCGTTTAGTCAGACCTTACAGTTTAGCCATTAATAGAGAAAGACTTTGGGCTAACACTTGACAAAACGAGTCTCAGCCTAGAGATGTTCACACACAGACACACACACTAAATCCATTAAGATTCTTGGGGAGACCAAAAAGAGGTAGTTATACTTTCAGATTCTTTCAACATCCTTGTTACTTTAAAAAAAAAAAAATGTTTTTTAAATAAAATTATGCAGGCGTAATTCCATAATGTAGACTAATTGCTTTTCCTGTGGAAAAAACAAACAAACAAACAAACTACAATTATACTATATTTTTTTCAAAAAAGTTTTACAGTAATAAAAGAAAACACATTAAAAAAAGTTTTGCCATCTATATGCAACACTATGGGGTCAGTTTAAAAAACCATGTCTCCTTTTTCTTGCCTGCAATTCAAGAGAACAAATAACTGCAGTTGTATTTTATTACTTCAATTATTTGCTGTAACAGATTGCGTTACATCAATGTTTTAACCATATAATGTAGCAGTCTAATGGGATTGATACCTAAGTGAGAGAAATTGTACGAACAGAAAGCTTCAGGAGCAAGGCAGAGGGCAAAGTAAGAGGGCAGCTTAAAAAGAAGGCTTTATGTTAAGCGTTTCACTTTAAGAGAAGATTTTTTAGCTCATTTTACTCCTCTGAATTTATGAAACCAATATTGCTAGCAATCTAGTAACTGAATTGTCCCTAAATTGACTACAGCATGATAAACCCCCAAGGAATTAACAAGTCTTTTAAAGATCTCCAGTTACATATTCATTTAGCATATTGTTTTATTACAATCGGGATCCTCATGGATCATGGATGTAATTATATAGCAAACCAACAAACCAACTTCACGCAGACAAACAATGTTCCCTGGTTTGGGAGGAATGACATATATGTAAATGAGAGCAAAATGTGGCCATTTTGTTTCATAATAGAACAGAACCATATCACTTGGATCCTGAGCAACTGCAGCCATCCTGATCCAGCTTTCTCTTCATGATTCCTTCACGAACCTTTTTTTTTTTTAGTATCAGAGATTATACATTTCAGCTGAAATTCTTAGGAAACAGATATTGCTACTAGAAACTGTTTTCTCATGTTTATTCTACTTTATTATGGATATAGGTTATTTCTTTCTATAACACTTGCTTTACTGATACTGGTCTCTGTCCACCAAAACAGATGGAAACTTCTCTAAGGACCTGAATAGATCTATTTTGTGGTTTCTTGTCATTATTCTTTACAGTTAAGGAAGTCCTTCAGTGATTTGTTGGATTAGGGCCTTAAGCTTCATATGTTTGAATCAGAAATGTAAATATGCACATTTTCTCTCAGGATTTAAAAACAAAGAACAAGAACTTGTTCAGTTGCCCAGATTAAGAGCCATTTACAGGTAATACTGAGGCTCTCATAAATGACCATGAACTCCTCCAAACCAAGGGTAAGGTGATGAGACTTCTCTGAGGTGCCTTCACTCAGAAAACAAAGCAGCCCTCAAAAAACAGAAAGAGGCTATTCCATGCCCCTTACCTCCATCTTCCCCATTTTCCCATATTTCAAACCATTTGTTTAGACTTGTCAGTCCTGAACTGATATGGTGTTATGTGACATAACACACCAAAGTAGCTGCCACCAAAAGGCTTTACTGTGACAGCAGTAACCACACAATGGGGTTGGAGGTTCCACAACTTTTTGTTTACTTAGAAACGAAATAATTTTCATGGGTGTATGGTATCAGTTAGCAAGTGTTGAGTTCTTTATGGTGATACTACTCATATTGACTTAAATGGAAAATGGATCAGCTCAGAAACCTTTAATAAGAAAAAGTTTTTCAGTGTACTTGTAGTGATGCCCTGTGGAGCCACTAGAACTAAAAATCTGTCAGCATACTTGATAGAAACTTTGTTTCATGGTTTTCTAACTCATAAGATTGAGATTAAAGTGAACAAAATCTTTGCTCATAGTTTGGCAGTCAAGTAATATTCCTCTGTGTGTAGATGTGTGTGTGTGAGACAGGGAGAGGGGAAAATTCAGCAGCCGTTCATTTGATGCTAAATTATCAGGTTATTTTCAACAAACCTTCATAGAAGGATAAGATACATCTTCTTCTAATGAAAACTGCATTCATTTAGCCTATAAACTTAACTTTGAACAAGCTAGCATCTACGCAAACCACTGAAAATAAAAACATTCATTCTCCAGCCCAGCTAAACTTGAAGCCAGACTTGAATACAACCAGGAAGGTGGAAGATGGTGGAAGGCTGTTCTTTAATCAGTCATCTTTTTCTACTGTACCACTGAAACAGAGGGGCTCACAAAATGCTTTATTTAATGCCCTGATCCATGACCTGCAGGACTATCCTCACAGCAGTAGCTACTCGATGGTCATAAATAACACCGATCCAGTGACAGTGCTTTGTGCACAGGAACGTTTCTACCATCTGAGCAAAGGCACAATCTTTTTTGATACTTTGTAAACAGTCACGATAGATGGCTGTTTGAAAAGTACCTGAATTTGCACACTAGAAATTGTTCACAATGTTTTTTTTTATTATCCTTATTTCAGCTGTATTTCTGTGTTCTGATATGTCATACATTAAAAGCATAAAGAACACAGCTTACAGGAGCAGTTTCTGTCAGAAACTTTGCAACTGTCTTGGATGTCTCTATGGTAAATGTCATTAATAATTATGGAATTTTCACCAAAGAAGGAGATTATATATGGAAAACACTGTATGCCAACTTTGTTTTTCCAAGCCTTCAAAAAACTAGATGGTCTGTGCCCTAATAAACCCTAGTAAAAGGGATGAGATTGGATTTCTACCTTCCTCACATCATTCCATGTCACAGTCAGCATTAAGATACAAAGGCAATGATCCAAATCAAAATTTTTCCTGTAGCTTCAAATTTTGAAATAATTAGCTTGCATGAAAATATCAAATGATACTCATATCTATGCATTTACTTCAACCAAAATTCAGCTAACAGCTATCCAGTGCATTTTATTGCCAGTAGCTAGATATTTTTCTTATCATAAGTCAGTATTTTTCTGTATTTCTTGCATGTCTTGCATGTTCTGTTTCAGTTATATTATTTGTATTTCATTGTGGGGATTAGGTTGGGATTTTTTTTGCATATTTCAAAGTAGAAAGCAATTTGTTCCATTTCAAACTATACTTAAGCCATCTTTTTTTCAGGAGTTTGTCAGCCATTCCTATACAATGGTATGTGTATATGCTATTTTAATATAGTATACCATGGTATGCCTGTCAAACCATAAAATGAAAACTATCAAGTTGCTTCTGTCAAAGTAATGAAGTATATGTGCTAGTCTCCTCAGTTTTTTGGGACTTGTCACTCTTTTTGACCCAGTTCAGGATTTTTATGATTTCTGTAGATATTTTAACTGCATTTTTTGCTGAATGTGGCTTTGCTGATGGTTCAGATTTTGCCCAAATTAAATGGAAGCAGAAAAAAAGGTTTTAAATTACCTGAACCTGTTCAGGGATAGGAAACATGGTGGGAATCACAGGAAAAATCATGTTCATAGCTGCAGAGTCCTGCAGCTAAGATGGTAAAAAAAAAAAAAAAAAGAAAAAAATAAAAAAGGTGGAAAAACATCTAAGCACCATAGGTTTGTGTAATATTAAAATTAATGTTTCAGAGGTTTTTCACATAATGCTGCTTAATGTCACTGTTTCATAACACTAAATATGACTTTTCGAAAACAACAAAATTTTGCTCACTTGTTAGACTAGAGGTTTATCACACAAAATAAGGTAAGAGCATTCAGTAGAATGCCACAATTTTAATCATTATTGTGTTTTTAAAAGTGTGAAGTGTACACTGGGAGAGATATTACTAAAGTAAACGTCTTATCTACATATATACACATATACACACACCTTTGTATTATCACAATTATATGTTAGACAGATAGGAAATGCTAAGAATTCCGTAAGTTGGTGTTAGACATCCATATGTATATTTATCTTCCAAGACAGCCTCTGAGTTTTCCATGCAGGCATGGACTGTAACACCCTAAGGTGTCTGATAAAGTGCCTTAGACTAAAGAATTTAATTTTAAAACTTTTTCTCCCACTTAAAGGTAAAAAGCAAATACTAAGATAGGTGCTTATAATATAATATGAATAAACAAAGACTGTTAACAACTGCTCATGAGAACCTGAACTCTGCATTTGGATCCACTCCCCAGCAATGCTCAACAGCTGTAGGAAGTGCCCACAGACAGTTAGGTCAGACAGTTCCTGGAGACAAGAGAGATAGATAACCTTGAGACATCTAAGCTTTAAGCTGTCCGGTAAAAAATGGATCTGTTATGGGGAAGAGTATTGGGCCTATCTGAACTCCTCAACTATCGCTAAAAATCCAGGAAATTATGGAAGAAGCAGTCCTGTGACTTTCAATTTCCACCCCATGTATCCTTTTTCCAGCCAAAATTTCCTATCCCAGTCATTATCATCAAAAATAAATAAATATATTTGCCAAACAAGGGCACTACAGTCCAGAAAATGCAAACTCCTTACCCATTTTGGCTGAAGAGTATGTGTGCCCGAATATACGGTTCTTCCACTTCCAACTGTTAAAAGTCCAATAAGCAGCAGTACTAGTCAGGATGGGGAGGTGACATTATTGAGATCTAATTTAATCTCTCACTATTGTGGAAGATGGGAAAAGACTTGTCCCTACTGTGCACTAAATTATCTTTAAAATCAGCATTGGGAATAAAGGATGTTTAGAGAATTTTATCTGTCCCTTAGCTTTCAACCACTGTTCCTACTGATGTCAGTGGACTTGACTGAAAGTCCTATATAGTCCTAAGAGGAGAGTTAGACCCCCCAAAGTGCAATTTCCCTTAGTGTTCTGATGTTGCTCAAAAAACACAGGCATGATGTTGTTGATGATGGATTCCTAAATGAAGCACAATTTAACCAAAGTGGAAGGATTTAGCAAAATTTGTTGTATGCTACTGTCTGTAACAGGCAGATCTTTAGCCAGTTTAGTGAGCATAAGTTACAGCTGGCTTCTGCTGGAATAGTTTATGCTCTTGACCCTCCTCAGTTGTATAGCCAACAGGGAGTTGTCAGGCTACATGTGTTTTTAAACTTCTTTCAGCTAAATCAGAAATCCAAAAGCAAAATACAGCTCTCAGCAGTATCATGTGGAGTTGTGACACTCCCTGGAGGGCTCAGGGTCCATAAACCAATGAATGGATTACAATGAGGCATAAATGTAGTATTTCCATCCATGACAGATATAATCTTGAGCCTGTATTTTTCATGTTACTTAACTCTTTCAGAACTTACTGTGTGACAGAAAATGTCTTATAATGCACATTGCAGTAAATATCAGGCAAGTATGCTTTATTGCTGAGCTCTACATGTTTCCAAAAGTTAACAGGCACAGCTGGGATATAAGAAATGGCAATGTAGTATATATTTCTTGAACATATGAAATACCTTGACTCTCTTCTCCCCCATCCTCCACATTACATCCCCAGCTGTTCTGATCAAGTCACACAGTGGATGAGTTTTTCCATCGTCAGCTTCTCCTAAAATGATAACCTTTATTCGGGCTTTTATCCTCCCAGAAATAAACTGCATTATCCACATTGTCATCACATTTAAATTAGACTATCCCAGCATCTATTGCATGGTGCAGAATAATAGAAATGGTAACAGATGGAAGGTGGTAAACTGCCTGTTGGTAGCTGTACCTAGCAGAAAATACTCAGTGCTAGTATTTAACATCTATTGATTTTCCTGCAAATGACTTCAATCTCTCTACCTGAAATTCCCTTCTGTCAGCCACCCTAGTATCCTATGGCCACAATGCCAGGTAGGTAAAAACTGGAAGCTGCACATTTCTGGAGACATGAAGCTGATTATATCCCAAAAGAGATGCTGGTGAAGGACCATCCAGCTTTTGAAGATTTCTAAAACACCTGAAAGACTTTTAGGTCAAGCAGGAAAAAAAAGTATGCTTGACAAAATAGCAAAGAATCATAGAAATCCTATTTTAACTCAGATACATTAAGCATTGGTCAGAATGGGTCTACTAGCCCATACATGAGAATCAGTAACTGCAGCAAATGAGAGCAAATAGGAGTGGTGAAGTAGATATCAAAAGAGAAAATAAACAAGCAAACAAAATGAAAAAAAAAAAATCACAAAATTAAATACTGACATATTACAGAGAGAGAATGGCTATTTCCAAACATTTGGTAATTTCAGATATTATACTGTGTTGCATAAAGTAAGACAATTATATTTCTTTTTAAACTGCCATTCTATTTAAATCAGTGAGCTGAGGTGTGTACTGGAGGTTGGTATTTGTAGGGATTTTTCCCCTTTAGCATAAACCTTGTTGATTTAAAAAGTGAACAAAGATGAATCAGGTGGTAAATATATTCATGTAATCATTTTCATTAATAAGCTGTTATAAATAATAGAGGGAAGGTTTTAAGTGTATAATTCTCCATAGCACAATTGAGATTTTTCCACATCTTCAGCAGTAAGTTAATTAGAATCACCTGCATTTTCTTGGGCAGACACCAAATGGATTGCAAACAAAAACAGATTAAAATAGCTGTAGCTCATGGCATACAGATGACAAGATTCACAAAGAGGACAATCAGGCAATGAAAACCTCCTCTTTTTCAAACATTTTTAAAGGAAATTCAGCTCTTGTGAGTTGCTGTAAAAAGACGTTTATAAGTGTTTTGCTGAAAGACTAGAATGGCTTTGTTTCTGATCCCATGATGAGTGAAAGAAATGTTTAAGAAAGATCACTTTACAGTGAGATTCAGACTGAAATGTGATGACTGTGATTCAAGCCAAGCCAAAAATTACAGCTCAGAATTAAAGGGGATGGACGTGGCTTGGGAATCCATTTTCCCACATTCCTGAATCTCAATCATCCCAGCCAATGTTTAAAAGAAAATACAGTGGAAAGCAATGAGGTCACTTTGTTTAGCTACAAGAAGACTGTCAGAATGGCAAAAGCATATACTGGAGAAAATGGCAAAATTACAGTGAAGAGACTGCATGTTAGATGGTTTCATTCAAAACAAATAGCTTCAAAGTCCAGTTTTGTTTCATGTTACAGGGAGCCTTCTGAGTAAGTCTTGTTCCTGGGGCTTTTAAACCATAAACTGCTTGAATGTCAAAGACAGTGCAACACAAGAGAGAAGATGAAGGCATAGCAGGCTTGATCTAAGGATTAAACAGAAACCTTGCATAGCAGTGAACTGTATGCAAGTTTAAATTGCACTTGCTTTGTACTGTTGCTACCCTTATTTATTTCTATATAAATATCCAAGTGGAAATTCTACCACCAAGTGATATGAAACAGAATAAAGTATATCATCCATCATATTCACTTGTTACTTATTCTCAGTATGTAATGCTCATATTCAGTGCTGTAATTGCTTGCATTAAACAGTTTCTACAGGGTCTTGAAAACAATAAGATCTTAGTCAAGCTTTTCCCCTTTCATTGCATCTTGAAGTTATTACTGTAAGAAAAAAGAGATTCTCTTTTTATATAGGAATGCCCCTCATCTTCTTGATATTATTGCAGTCAAACATAGAATTATTTCTTGTTAGCTAATTTCCTAAAGAGATTTACCAAACCTCATGTCAAACACCTCCTATAGAGTTCTTTCTTAGCCTGTTAAGAACTAGTACAATTTCTCCTCTCCATTCTTTCCTCCACTGTCTCTGCTTTTACTTAATTCTGATGCAATGTTGGATTTCTTCTAATAATAGAATGAAGAAAATCTTGTTCATGTTGCATTGAATTCAGGCTTGTCTGTCACAGGTCCTGCAGCTGGGCAGTGCTGGTCACAAGTCCACTACCTGCAAATCATGTGAAAGGTATCAATGGAGAGGACATCTCTCCATCATCTCTTCAATATGAAGCAATGAAGCATGTATTTTATGTTTCATTTGCTATGATATCAACTAGAGTGTTCTACTGGAGATCCTATTTGTAGTACATGCAAAGGTGCAATCTCTTCCCTGTTTCTGTTTGATACTCCTCTTTCTATAATTCAAGGGATCGCATTAGTCCTGTTTGCTATAGCACTGAACTGAGAGATCATGTTCAGATAATTATACAAAATAAACCTCAAGTAGGTCTTTTGTAACCTACAATCTGGGATGTTGGATCCACCCTGTGTTTCTCCAAACAAAAAACTTATTTTACCAGATTGCACCCATTTAAGGCAGCAATTCCGACATTCTATAACTTTATCTGTCCTTATCATCATTTAATATCTGCCTGATCTTTGAATGGTCTGCTTAATTTGCCAACAAAGGTTTTTTTTCTTACTGTCCACCTATCTATCTGATAAAGATATTAGATGGCACTGGGCTGAAAGCTTCACTTTTCAGAGCTCTGTTATGACCTTGTTAACTGATATCTCCCATTAACTATGACATTTTGAGGTCTGTCATTGAGCCACTTTTTAATCCATGTAATATATGCCTTGTTAATTCCATAAAATGCAAGTGCTTTAATCAAAATGCCATGTGGTACTAAGTCAAAAGCCTCATGGAAATCTAAACATACTATTTCAACACAATTGCCTTTATCAACCAGACCTGTCAAAAATCCAATCCTATAAAAAAACGCAACAAGTTTTCTAGATAAGGCCCAAATTTCCAGGAAACCATGCTGGTTGGGATTAATTGTATTTTGCTATGAGTTATTTGTTCATAGAATCCTGAATTCATCATTTAAATAAACTGTCTGGGACAAAGGTCAGCCTAGCCAGTCTCCAAGTGCATCCCTCTTACTGCTTTTCCAATACCACTGCCACTGTTTCCAGGTTTAGTGATTTCCAAGTATTTATATTTTGTTTGAAAATGAGAGACACACATCACCAATAAGTGAAAAAGCATTATTTTTACATCAGTGATTATTTCTTTGTCCTTCAGATTGACTTCCAATATAATTTACTCTTTGGTCTCCTAGGTTTGTTTATTCTTGTTGTTCTGGTAGAACTAGCTAACATGATATTTTTATATCACCCACTTCTATGGTAGATGAGTAGCTTCGCTGGACTGGAGATGGGACCTGTTTTCATATCAGATGTTAGCTGGGATGATGTTTTGAGCCTTGCAAGTGTGAGCCTTTGATGGTAGGAGTACAAGAAGTGGGTAATTCTGATGATTGAAGTGGCAGTTTTGTTACAGCAAAGTAGAGAAAATCCTAGTGTCAACTTCTGGCCCCTCTCTGTGAGCTTAAGAGCATGCCTAATCCCACACAATGCCTACCAAAAAGCAGGACAGAGACATCAGCAACACTGAAAACCATGCTGAGCGCAGTCTTATGTTCAAATGGAGCTGATGGTCATTTTAACCTGAGCTGATCAAGGTTTGCTTGGTTCAAGTATCTTCAACTCACACCACCTCTGCACCACACGCTTTACATCCGTATGCGCCTTGTTTGCTGTTAATGCCCCCATGTTCCTTTTTCCTCTGTGGTGTAACTTAAACTTGTTTCATTGCTCTCATCATTTTTACCTCTGATTTCCATGGCATCAAACATTTTTTTCTGCTCCCACATTCACTTGAAACTTGGGGTACCTTTTTAACCCTATCCAGATACAGTATTTTTAATGCCAAATTTAAATGTATCAGGTTTATTCTTCGTTATTCTTCATGATTTTCCTTCTACTGGCATAAAAATGTTGATCCTTCTGTGAAGCTTTATTTTTGTTACACATTGGTTTTGGTGTTTTTCTCATCAGACATATTATCTTGACATTAGTGTATTTGTTGCATTCAAGCATTTCTGCTTCTTTAAATGACTTCATGCCTCACTTTTGTGCCCTTAGTAAACTTTAAAAAAATTGTTTATAAATCGGTAATTTATGGTAAGATGCATATGAAAACACAAGGAACAAATTATAGTTTTAGGGAGAACATACCCTGATAATGACCTCTTAAATATTTGTAAAGATAGCCCTGGGCATCTGAGCCCACAAAATAGTTTATAATACAACAGCTTGATTACATAATGATACTTTAGTTCTAAAACGTATGATCTTTCTGTTTATGGGAAGGCATAATAGGCTTCTTTGAAACACAATAGTTTTGTCCTGTACATAACTGATTTTAAATGAAAGGACTAACTAAAGAATGCCTTTCTTCAAGTTTGCACTTCATTCTGTTGTTGAATCCAGGACGACGGTTTCTTTTACTAGACTCTACCAGGCCTGGGGACCACACCTAGTTCAGGATACACTAATTGTGAAAGTCTCATGGGTTTCTATGCAGAAAGTTACCTAGTACCATTTAAAATGGTATGTTTTGAATTGTAAATCTTGTTAAAAAACAGAGAAATTCCTGCATACCACCACCCCCAACCCCCCTCTCCCCCCCCCCCATATGGAGAATTTCCTTTTATATTCAGTTTGAAGATAGTCAAATATAGATTAAGCTTAGGCAGAATGCAATGTGATTAGGGAGAGGGATTTGTTCTATGCAACAAAAAAGAATTAATGAGAAGACTTGATTCAAGGCAGTTCATAAAACATCAGGACTAGCTCAACCAATATCAAAATCTAATATTTTAAAATGTATGTTGAGATAAATATATCACCTGTATTTTTTTCTTGTGTTTTCAATGTTTTTCTGCAATAGCAGGTTCCAGCTCAAATTGCTACTGGAGCTGATACTGACCTGCATTCATGATTATTTCCATTTTGACTAGAAGCAAGAATGCAAGAAATGTTCTCAAATAGGTGTTCTAACATCTTCTGTGCAGTTACAGAGAATGAATATAATGTTCGTTATCGTTCATGATTCTCAATTAAGCCTGAGTTCAGTTGCCTTTTAACTTTCCCAGCAGGAGTACCTGCATAACTTTTTCAACTAAAATAGTTAAAATTCGCCTATAATTTGTCAGCTAATCTGATACATTCTTGAGTAAGCCCTTTTCCTACATTTTTTTATACCATTACAAAATTTAGGGTGGAAATACTGAAGACAATATCATGTTTTTGGCTATCATTTCTAATTGTGGGTCCATCCTGTTCTCAGGTTCCTCATTAAAACAAACAGGAACACAGCTGGAAATTGGGATATAAAGCAAAATAAATCCTTGTTCTCCTCTAGGGCAAAATCCAGTGATTCTTTCTTGATAAACTGCACTCCAAAACACAAGAAAGTCAACCTTTACTGAACAGCGGTTGGAGTTTATCACAATGAATATTTTTTCTGAAACACTGTTTACCACTATACTTAAATGCCAGCACCAGATAAGAGACTCTGTAAGGCTTTTGTTTGGTCTTGTTCCCTCACTATTTATAGCCTGCCATGAAGAAACAATGACAGTAGTGCAGTGATGTTTTTATTCTCGATTGATAGAGGTGTCCTTAAAAGTGAATTTGCTTTGAAAATTGTTTATAGAATCATGATATTAGAACTATAAAGACATATTTTTCTCTCTCTTTCTCTCTCCTTCTCTTTCGCACCAAATTGGATTTCCAAAATAAGTTGTTAACAATCCAGCTAAGATAATGTGGTCATGAAAAGGATGTCCAAATCCACCAATTTGCATTGGTTTGGTTTGGCTTAACTTTCAAAGTTCTTGGAGAAGAAAGTTAATGGCACGTGAACACTATAATTGGCTTGATATTCTTGGATTTTATTTTTTTTTTCTTCTCTGCCATATTGCAGAGTATCCAAATGAAATGCTAATCAGACCTCATCTCTGGATCAAAGGAAATTTACAACAATAATAATGAATTTGTATACTCCAGATCATTTTGCAAGATGCAACATCTGCCAATTTGTCATTTTCACCTGATCTGGATAATTTATGTAGGTTCCAAATCAGTGCTATTAATGTGAGACATAGCTATTTCACCGAAAGTGGCATGTATTACTTTCACTTCCATATAACCAAAAAGGTTAACAACTGAATTGAGTTAGATCCAAACAAAGCTAACATTCTGTTTTGGGGCTTTTTTTGTTTGATTTTTCCTCTTTACTTTCTGGTTTAGACTTCAATTTACATGATGCAATTCTTAATCTCTTACCACGAGAGTCCCACATTCCTATGCTGGGAATTACTCTTGTGCTCTCATTCTCTCATTTCTAAAACAGAATGAGACTCTTCAGATTTAGGATAGAATTGCATTACTTAAACATTTTAGTAATTTCCATTTGCTCATATGTTATATATCCGTAGATGGATAAATTCCAAGTTTTTCTGATTACCAAATCCTTTTTGATTTCTCTCAAATAAACTTTTTCTTTATCCCTCTGTAACCAAAGGGGATCTTCATGAAATGAATCATCACTCTCAGTATTATGTTGCAGGACACCCACAGGTGTACAGTAAAAAATTGTCTAATAAAAGACATAGATAACCAGTGTGTAATATGGGATTATTATTCATCTTTAAAATAGATTATTTAAACCAGATCAGGGTGTTCCTAGCAGGATAGACATAAAATAAGAACTGTATTTTTTATAGAGAGAAAGTAAACACGCTAAAACCAGAAAGACTTTATTTGATTTCAGTCCGTATCAAAAAGAAAAGTAAATCTTTTAAAAAGTTTCAACATAGTGAGGAATACCTCCAAGCAAACGAGCCCACTGGCTATGCCATTTGTTTGCCAAGGCAATGTGCAAGTATCCTTGAAATAAGGACTTGAAACTCACTTCCTTCTTATTTAAGTGTAATTACAACAGGGCTTCTGGGTTTTTAAACTTGTTTTCATTCTTTCTTATAGTTTCAGATTTACATTTTTCCCCACGCCAGATCACGTAAAAAAATCTCCCTAGATACTTTGTCATGAAATATTTCCTGAAAATTTCTGGGTTTGACAAATTAGTGTTTTCCAAGAGAAAGGCTTTTTCTGAAATTGCTGTAAATAATAACATTAAAACTTGTAGTCCTAGTGACGAGTAACCTTAAAAGAACCCTGTTTTGTGTAGGTTCTCTTAGCTTCTTACGTACTTGCATGTCTTAAATGTGAAATGACAAAGCACAGTTTAGTGTTTTCAATTTTTAAGCATGCAGATTCAGTCGTTGCACAACAGCTAATTCTTCTGGAAAAGGAGAGCAGTTCCCATGTGCTTTGAAATGCTACAGCTATGCAAGCAGGGCTGGAAGTGCTATTTTAAACAGTCATATCAGCAGAGCTTGCTGTAGGAGATAACATGTTAGAAAAGGGAGTATGACATCTAGTTTCACCTAGAAGATAAACCTTGAGTAGATACGCAGGGAGAAACAAGACTGTCAGGTTGTCCTTGAAAAGAATGGCCTATATTAATGAAGAAATGTGCTCCAGAGCATATGCTATTTGGGATATTTAGTTTCATCTTCAGACTTGTCTGATCCACTATGAAGAATATAGTAGAGAAAGGGTAGTTGTGTGTAGTCTCATGCACATCATGATTTCAGAGTGGGCATCTCACTGCTTTATTTTCAGAAAGGTCACAGCCTCAGAAATTCATGTCTGGAAAATCCAGGCCACAGACTGAGAAATTTCCCCATCACTATTAATATAAACATGCCCCATTTACGCAGGGCTGGAGTTGCATTGTGTGTATCCTAAACATCCCTCCTCCATAAGCATGAGAGCTAATTCACTCTTCCTTTCCTGTCACACTCAAAAACCCTTGCAGAACTGTATTCTGATGACAGAATTACAAGATAATTATAGTTAGGTGTTTTGTATTCACCTAACTTAATCTACCACTTTTATTTTTCATTGTTGTTTTAATCAGGCAGGAGGCACTTCAGTGGCTGTCAGGTGGATTATTTTTCAGTCGTTCACTACATTGCTCTTCTTTAGACTTGTTAGAGCGCTTCTGGCTCCCTGACAGACATACAAAGAAAAATACTTCTATGATCTAAAATGAAATATGTGTTTCTCTTTCAGGTCTAGATGTTGATGGAATATACAGAGTTAGCGGCAATCTGGCAACAATACAGAAGTTACGATTTGTTGTCAATCAGGGTAAGTGATTCCTCCACGCTGGTAATGTTTTGTTTGGTACTTAACTGTCTCAGATGACACTATTTTAGAATCTACTATACATTAGTGGCATAGAATGATGAGCCACGTTCTCAAAAAGAGAGAAAAGGGAAGGTAGAAAGATATTGCACAGAGGAAAATGTCAGCTAGGAGAGAAAAAAGAGCAGAGTAAGCAGAGAAAAATAATAGTTAAACAGGAATCAAGAAACAAACAAACAAAAAAACTTAAAAAAAATGGATACATGAAATAAGGTGGGGGGGAAGAAGTATACGTAGAAATCAAAGAATCAAAGTGAGGGGAAAAAAAAAAGATTAAAAAAGGAAAAATAGCAGATTGTTTGCATGTTGAAAGTTAAACAAAACCAAAAGTAGAACAGGGATCCAAAGGAAACCAGCAAAAGAGAAAAAGGTGCTGAAAAGAACTGAAAAGGAAATATTAAAAATAGAGTACTGGCTCTGTCAAAGTCAGTGGAGAATTTACCGCTGATTTGAAAGGGCAAAGATTTTACCCCAGAAAATGAGAAGTAGAAAGATTAATAGTTTGGGTACCTGAGAACTAGAATTAGAACAAACCTGTACATATTTCCTGAACATATTTCCACAGATTTCATGTATAATGAACATATTTTCACATTTGCAAAAGAAATTTTTCACATTTGTGACCTAAATGAATCTAACATTGATCAGTAGATAGTGTTACAGGTGTGGAAGCTGGTAATGGTGGCTAATTAGAATAAATGACAAATGCAGTCACTTCTTTCAATAGTTTGCTACTCTTGGCAAAGACTAAGTATCTCCAGATTTAATAATTCAGCAAATATCAATGATATTTAACCTCCTGATACTATTTAACAAGAAAATAAAACTAAGCTTCACAGAAATTAGGAAAAATCCCAAATCTTAAACTTCATTAAAGACTTTTAAGTTAATGAAGTATAAATGTGAAGCTCCCACAACGTTTTCTCTTACTCCTTATTAACTCTTTGAAAGTTAACTGGAGACTATTCCCAGAACTGCTAAATATTGTGTATTGTACGTGGTTTCTTGGAGATGGTAGCTGTTGGAGAACAATTTCCTCAGTTAATTTTGTACTGTACAAGACTTTTGACTCAAAAGTTCTCATTAAATTGAAATATGCGAGACATTAAAATATTCTCACCTTCAAGCCTCCATTTACATCTTTAGGGAAGGTTTCAGGGGAGCAGTAGGTGTTTGCCACCTCCTCAGCTGCTCTAGATTAGACTTCTTTTCAGCTGAAACTGGAGGATGAAATGTGGTCTATGAGGAATCAGTATTGATGCCAGTAAACTCAGTGAAACTGAATATATCATCATTTATCAATCAAACAGCCTTATGGTTTTCACTTATTACTGGGCTTCACTTAGATTTACAGTTGTTGGGTATTTGTGTGTCGATAATGTTGTCTACCTTGCTTTTCAAAAGACCGTACACTGTATTTTGTTTGGAGACAGAGGAGCAAAACCAGGATTTTCTATCCTTCTTCACTGCCTAGGATCTTTGCTCAGGAAAAAATGTGCCATAAAAATAATGGCCCTGTCTATCATGTCTCATGGCATGAGGTTAATGTACTTTGGGTTAACGTACTTTGGGTTAACGTTACTCAAGTTTTCACCTAAAACAGATGGGCTGATACTGTAAAGCTAGACAGAAGTCTAAACTGGATTTTTGCATCACAGAGGTACCAGGCACTTTTTTCTCCTGGTTTATACCACTGTAAGATTAATATATAAAGGTGAAGTCAGTAATACATGAAAGCCACTCTGACAGTGGCTACTTAGGACATGTGAGAGAAATCTGCTGTTAAGGGACAAAAGAAAATTCAAAGAAAACTAGTATCCCTGGAGAACTATGTTATTATCTTATCAGTTGTAATAATTACTGTTTCTTATGTTCGTCTTTATTGATACAACTAAGGTACTTTTGCATTTTATATCATAACAAAATAGATTTTCAATAGAAAGTGTTATTATCCACCAGAGCATCCCTTACATGTCCTTTAATATCCCAGCTATGAAAATATCTAGCCTGTACTTAGTCTTTCCTCAGGCCTTTCCAAATGCATGCAGAAATGCCAAGGTTCAACTCCCTTAAAGCCTAACGCCGCTTTGCAGTCCTCAGGGGTGGCACTAACACAACATGAGGGAAAATGGGAGAGTCTAGCATTTCAGACCCCAAAGAATAATCCAGTAATTTTTAATCAGAATATTCAAGAATTAACACAGACACAAAGAACGGTTTCAAGATAACAGGATACTGTTCCAATTGTTTCAATAACATCCTTTCTCTGTGCTGGGTTTCCTGCAAGCAGGAAACAGCCCACTTAGTCACAGTGTACCTGCAAAAAACACCATGTTTTTATCACAAATGTTTGGGAATGTGGGGATAAGGGGATTTATTGTGTTTATAATGTGTCTTTGGGAGGGCAATAACTGTCTTCACCCAATGTCCCCAAGAGCCTGATGTCCCCTGTCAGTTGGATGTTGTGGACAGCAGCAGTTTCTGACTGTTTCATGAAGTCACAAATATTACTAGGAAAACTAGTATGTGCTCCCAATTTGCTTATTTAGCAGTCCTCTGAAGCTCTGTAGTAGAATTATGTTTAATAATGCACTCTCCACGCATCACTTTTGGTTATTATTATTGGCTCAATCCCTGTACCTTCATTTTTCTGTAGTTAACGGTGGGAAAGCAGTATTTATATATATGATTTTCCCATAGAGGGGTTTTTTTATTATTTTAGTTAAAGTTTAATTTAATTATAAATGCAAACAAATGTTCTGAAAAAGCCTATTTACACTGCAGAGATTGACTATGCAATCCGTTCTTATATAGGCCAAATACTTAATGGGCTCTTTCTTCCTGCTTGCTTTGCCATTGTGTTACACCTACATTTATAGGCTATAAATAATATGTATCACATTGAAAATTAAAGATCACAGAAAACACTCTGGGCTGCTTGCCATATTAAAGTATTTTTAATTAAAATAATCATTAATTAGAATATAGCAAAGCTTTATCTGGCTCCTTTTCCTATAATGTTAATGTCATCTGCAGCATCAAAAGTGAAATCAGAGAAAACTGGTGAATATGAAAGGAAAACAAATGAAGAGTTACAGCTTTATCATTAAGGAAGAAATCAGAACAGTAAAAATCTAAAAAGACCCTTGAAATTCTAGATATTTGGAGATGAGGATGGGTTTATAAAAAAACTCACTCTTTGTATCTTTTTAAATTCTCTGAATATACTTTTGTGTTCCATTCTTGTTTCTTGAGCCAGGCATCTCCTGAAGAGGGCTTTGACATTGCCACCATGAGCATCAGCAGAACAAACTACCTTATTTGCTTTATCCCTTTCATGGAGCTTTCTTTTTCTATAAAATTCTATTGATATCACACCTTTTTTGCTTCTGTGCAACAAGATTATCTTTTATCTGTGATTTATTTTCCCATTAAGAGCTGAAAAGATCAGTTGATTGTAAAAGGACCAGGCTACAACATCTCTCAGCACTTTTGAAACTCCAAGTCATCATTTTTCAAATCACTGAATCAAAGCAGTAGAAGCTGTTTGGATCAAACTGATATCATGAAATTCATACTTTTCTTAGTCTACAAGCATTGAAAGAATTTTGGTTTTAGAAACTAAGCTCCAAGTCATTCAGTATTTCAGTCTGCCAACCTATGGTAAAGGCTTCTATAATAGCCTGAGGCATTTGACAGAGATGTCCATTCCTCTTGTGTTTTCTGTATTACAGGTTAAATCTAATAGTTGCAATCTTAAAAAAAAAAAAAAAAAAAAAGTACTTGACAATTCATTAAGGATTTTATGAAAAATCTGTAGGACTTTTGATGATTCGAAGCAAGGTCCAGTAATATTTTTTTTTTTAATTTTTATTTATTTTATTTTATTTTATTTTATTTTATTTTAATTTTATTTACGCATATTTACAAGGATATACTTGTAATTCACACCTGTAGGAAAAGGGATAAGGTACTGTAAATGAGTTTGTTAAGCCATGTAAAATGTGCTGGCTAGGGTTTGAGAATGGTACTGAAAAGATCAGTTGTTTTGGCCTAAAGCCCCAGGCCCATGGGAAGGGGTGAGACCCAGGTGGAGCTGCTCAGGGCTGCTAAGGTACCACTGTATGAAAGTGCAGACAGGTGGAAGATGCTTTTCAAAGGCAAGTTTCTGATTTGATAAAATATGCCAACAGTGAGGCAAGAAGTGCTTGAGAAAGAAAAGAAAAGGGAAGTCTCTTCATCCACAAGGATGTTTAGGAGTGTGAACTTGTGTGCTCTCTACTCTGGTTGAACCTGTTGTGTTGATGTGCACCGTGATATAATGGGATAAGGACCTACTTTGTGCTAAACCCTACGGATTCCCTGTCCTGCTTGCATATATCTGTCCCAGCAACCCTCTCTTCCCGTTTGTGTTTGAAGACCAGAGATACCTCGGTAAGGAGGTAGAGGTTTCCTTCTTTGTGCCTCCTGTACTAATCTGCTGGGTATCTGGAAAGGCATTTAATTTTTACAACTGTGAAACAAGCAGTTTTCATAGGTACTAAGTTAACTATAAAGGGTTCATAACACATTGCTGAAACACTAGTAATCTATCCTAATGCATATATGTTCAGGGAAACTAACCATAGAAATACAAATTTCAATGCTTATTGGTTCAGTAAGTATTATTCAGTAAGTGTTGGCTCATACATAATACAAGAGTTCCTAATTGTCTTTATAGCCAATGCTTTGTTTGCTAAATGCTTGGTATTTGCTGTACAGATGACCTATGCATCTGTTACTTTGTTTGGAATACCTTGTGCATTAAGCAAACACCATGTACCGTCCAAAGGTCAATTACCGTGGTTTCACATGCTTGGTTACTATACTTATGTACCAAAGGGGTAGAGAGGGTTTGGGGGAGGGAGAAATATGAATTTTTAAGAAAGCTAAATATTACGTTGCTGCAGAAATGTACATTTCTTATGGAACATGGAAAAGATATCTGAATTGGTAACTACATTGGGGGGAAAAGTGAATTTAATCTTACCCTGCTGTTACCTGGAGTTAATAAAAACCATTTTGGCAAAAAAGAATTAAAATATTTCTGTTATTTCTCCTATAACAATATACTGGAATATAATTCAGGTTAAGAAAAATGGAAATTAAAATTTAAACCACAAATATGTGAACTGATTTCAAATATTTATTAACTAAATAATTTAATAATAAAATGCCTATTTGATTAATTGTTACAGAGTAAAAATTACAATAAAACTGTCTTGATCAGTGCTTTGCAGAAGCACCATTACTGTCTGTGCAGTTGTTTAACAAGGATTTAATTGGAAAGATAAGTGAATGCACATTTAAAAGTATTGTTAATTTGCTTTATAATCACCCCATCCTTCACAGTATTGACAGCACCAGGCACAAATCCCTTTCTCTCTTAAAAGTATTATTTTCCATATGTGCACAATAAATTCTGAAGCAGTAATTGGAAATTTTATGGATTTCAACATACCTAGTGTTTTGAGTTTATAGGTGTCATATCCCCTCTCTAAAGGTAGCTCATAGGTGGCATTTTAAGAAAAATCACTGCATTTTTATTAGCCATAGGCTGTTTTGGAGGTTGTGGTATGGTGGTTTGTTGTTTTTTGATTTTTTTTTCTTTCAGTTTGAAATATTCCTATTTACTTTTTCTTTTCATTTGAATACCGACAAAATCCTCATTGCAACTTTATTTTTGATTTAATAAACAACAGCCGTCAAAAACAGTAATTTCAATATGTTTATATTCCATCTGTACTTATATTTATTATTCTAAAATGGCTTGGATTAATCTAATTGACAAGTAAAAGCCCAGACCATATGATTAGCTAAGGATGATACCTTTAACCAGCAGGATTCTTCAACTACACTGACATGTTCTTTATCAATGAACTAGAAGAAAAAAAGAACAAATCTTGAAATCTGGGGGGTTTTGTTTGCCTTTTTTTTTTTTTTTCCTTTTTCTTCAATATTACTGATTATATGAGCTTACTGGGACCATATGTCCGAGCCTCAGCTATGAGGAACCAGAGTGGTTTCCTGCCTGGCTCTGTCATGTAGGGCAAAGTCTGTGGAGCTGACACAAGACTGAAGCTGCCTTTGAAACAGAGCCACCAGGTCAACACAAATGGGCTGGGTGGTTTTGAAGCAAGCATTTAGAAGGAAAAAAAAAAGGGAGACGGGGGCAGGGGAGGAGGATTTGGAGCCGGGGGGGAAAGAATGAGAAGCAGCTCCTTTTTACAGTTTTATTTTTTTATAATAAGAAAAAGGGAGGGGTGTGGTGTGGTGGAACAACAAACAAAACTCCCCATTTGAAAATACCCAAGTATTTCCATTGACCTAATACATCCATTTCAAAGGAACCCAGAAACTCTGGTCTTGCTGTTAACAAAGGCTCTGAAGGCTCTGTGGAAAGAGGAGAGCAGGTCTGTCAGCTGCCAACTTCGCAAGAACAGCTACAAACATGAAGGTCCAACAGGGTTGTTGTGGGCTTTATTTTAAAATTGCAGCAAGGATCACTGGGAAAAGAGGGAGTTGGGGAAGAGGGATTGGTTCCCTATTGCACTCACTTTGCTTTTTATTTGCAGGTCCTTGATTTCTTGTGCATATGCATTAGTGAGATTTCCCTTTGTATCCTTGTTCACTTTTAGACATTTTTGGAGGTTACCGATCGTATTTTTCTGGCATGCGTGAATATGCTTAGAAACACATGACCGTATCTTGGTTGAGGTCTAACCTTAAAGCCAACCTCCAGCCTTGGTGACATTCTCTGTGTGATCAAGTATGGCCCAGACAGCAAAGCCTTCCTCACTTCTGCCAGCCATTACTCATGTAAGCAGTCTCCCTGAGAAACCAGTAAGAACGGTCCAAAGTTCATGTTGGAAATATCAGGCTAAAACCGGGTTACTTGTTAACTGAGAACCAAAATGTCTTGAAAGCCTTGAGTCAAAAATAGTTTTTTCTTTCTTTTTCACACTTCTCAGGCAAGCACAGAAAATAAAATGGACTGAAGCAATTTTCAGAAATAATTGTAAAACAGCTTGTTTCTGGGTGAAGACCTGCATATTCCAAGCTGTAGCCAAGAATTTCCTTGTTTTGTTTTTTGTTTGCTTTTGTTTTGCTTGTTTGGGGTTTTTTGTTTGGTTTGTTTATGTTTATTTTATTTTTTCTAAGCTTTAAAACTCTGACAACAGAATACTTTAACTGAGCCCACAGTATTTGGTGAATCAAATATGTGCATGTTACTAATGTAAGTTCTTCCTTTTTCCTCTCTGTCTGAATGTCTGTTTTAAAATGCAGAACATCATTATCATTATTATTATTAATGATATTAATATATTATAATATAATAATAATAATGATGTTGTCTATCTTAAAATAATAATAATAATCATTCAAAAGAAGGTGTGGTTTCCACATCTTACCTTTCTCTTTCCAGAGAAGAAGGTGGGGAAGCACAGTACCCCAAAGAGTCATTTATAAATGTAAGTCAGGTGATGAAACCTGATGGAAATACTAATTTTTACAACCAGTGCTTTGAATTATTTTGTAAATAATGTGAATCATATCAAAAACGGGATGTTAGAGCTAGAATATTAATGTTTTTCCAATATAACTTGTTTTCATTGTGAAGGCAAGAAAAAAAAAGAGGAAGATAATCAGAATTAAGTCTTATTTGCCCAATCTGTAGCTCTAGACACAGTACGATTTCTCTTACCAATGGTATTGTCATGTTTTTCTTTTCAATGGTGTGATGAATAATTTGGTAGAATGGGGCAGAAGAGGCAGTAAACTAGGTTAGTGTGGTCAGCCACAAGCATACCATTGATTTTATGGCATGTATTGTATGATCAAGCATTCAAAACATGTTTTTTATTTCTTTTCTAACCACAGCAATATTTGCGTTACAATAGCTTTTTCCTTAGTAACACTTCAAGAAGCTGAAGAGGTTCGTGATAACCCCTCAAGGAGTGTTATTTAGGAGCTGAGAAGGACTGTAGTTGTGTATGTTGTAACAAGGGATTGCCTTTTTTGGGGGATGATCATCGTTGTCATGGGTGACTCTTTGTTTGGGTTTGTTGTTCTGATAGTAATGCTACAGGAAATACCATTCCACAGAACTCCAAAATAACAAGGAAAGGAAATAATTTATCAAGTCATTTGCTAAAAGTATTAACAGGGAAACTTTATACCTAGGATTTTTAGGATGATGGAATAATCTTCAGAAGCTGGAGGTTGCCAGGCTTTTTTATAGACTAAACTAAGTGTCAGAGGTACTTGCATGGGATGATTTTGTGCTGCAAGGAGGTGGATACCCCAGAGAACTAAGCTGCAGAGTTGACACTTAAAGTTAGTTGCGCTCAATATCTTACAAGATATGTGGTCAACGGCTGAATGTCCAGTTGGAAAACAGCAACAAGTGGTGTCCCTCGGGGATCGGTGTTAGGACCTATCTTGTTCAACATCTTTGTTGGCAACATGGACAGTGGGATTGAGTGCATCCTGAGCAAGTTTGCTGACAACACCAAGCTGTGTGGTTTGGTTGATACGCTGGAGGGAAGAGATGCCATCCAGAGGGACCTTGACATGCTTGCGAGGTGGGTCCATGCCAACCTTCTGAAGTTTAACCAAGCCAAGTGCAAGCTCCTGCACCTGGGCCGGGGCAATCCCAGGAAGGTTGGGCAGAGAAGAGATTCAGAGCAGCCCTGCAGAAAAGGATTTGGGGGTGTTGGTTGATGAGAAACTGAACATGAGCTAGCAGTGTGCACCTGCAGCCCAGAAAGCCAACCATATCCTAGGCTCCACCAAAAGAAGCGTGACCAGGAGGTCGAAGGAGGTGATCCTGCCCCTCTACTCTGCTCTCGTGAGACCCCGCTTGGAGTACTGTGTACAGTTCTGGTGTCCTCAGCATAAGAAGGACATGGAGTTGTTGGAGCAAGTCCAGAGGAGGGCTGCGAGGACGATCAGGGGACTGGAGCACTTCACATATGCAGGCAGGCTGAGAAAGTTGGGGCTGCTCAGCCTGGAGAAGAGAAGGCTGCATGGAGACCTCATTGCAGCCTTTCAGTGTCTGAAGGGGGCCTATAAGGATGCTGGGGAGGGACTTTTCATTAGAGACTGTAGTGATAGGACAAGGGGTAACAGGTTCAAACTTAAACAGGAGAAGTTTAGATTAGATATAAGGAAGAAGTTCTTTACTGTGAGGGTGGTGAGGCGCTGGAACAGGTTGCCCAAGGAAGTTGTGAATGCTCCATCCCTGGCGGTGTTCAAGGCCAGGTTGGACAGAGCCTTGTGTGACATGGTTGTGTGAGCTGTCCCCACCCATGGTAGGAGGGTTGGAACTAGATGATCCTAAGGTCCTTTCCAACCCTAACTATTCTATGATTCTATTCTATAATTCTAAGATCATGGTGTGGCCTAATGTTTGGGGTGGTTTTCTCCCCTTTGGTCAATATCTGTAATTCTGTGGTTTGTATGTAATATTAGCTGACAAATATGAACTTGCAATAGGGTCTGCATCAAATAGGGTGATGTATAGCATCGTATAAGTGGACATACATTACAAAATACCATGCAGAGTGGCATGGGATAAGAAGTTACCACACTGTAGAATTAGGCTTTATCATGGTATTTGTGGTCTTCTGTATATTGAGAACTGGGAAAACCATAAATGCTGTGGTAGATACAACTGTTGTCAGTAGTGAGTGACTTTTGGTTGGGGGAGGCTTTGGTAATGCATTTAACTGTTGAATTCTGTTGGTTAGTTTAGTGGGAGGTAAAGCATGCTGGGGGCCAAATTGGGACATCACTGGGGGTCAGACTCGAAAACATAAAATCAAGAAAATCTAGGAGAAAGAAAAAGTAGAAAACCATCATCTTCTGTGATGGTTGGAAACTTTTGAGTTTAGTCTCATTTCTGGATACAATCTTGTTAGAAGTACATTCATTCTGAAAATAAATTAACATTCTTAAAAAAATTTCAAGTCACTCACACCATATTTTTTTTATGGATCATATGGATTTAAAATGGAATATTCTTGATAATTTTTTTTTATATATATATTATTGTGTAAAAAATTATCAGATTTTTTTGCATCGGCAAATTATCACTTTCCTGGAAAGCATCTTCCCCTAATACTTTCTTTGGACGTTTTCATCTGGATTCAATTACCTGAATTAGTGTTTAGTGCCACTTGAGAGGATGCTGGGTATCAGAATCATCCTCATGAGGCTGGCAGGTCTAGTAGAGGGGTGTACAGTGGATTTGTGCTTTCGGAAATTGAGTGCTAGAAGCTGGGTGAGATGTCTTAGAGCATTTAAGAAGCATTAGATACCTATAATTAGGCAAATTAATAATTTTTCTTGGCTACACTATTGTTTTTTCACTTCATATGTGTATTAAAAATATTACATAAGTATTTAGTGAGAAAAAAACAATTTTTTTCTTAAAAAGCTTTATGAAATTCTGATGTAGAAAATAGTTGTACTCCATTGTCCTGAAAAAATACATGCTACATACGTAAATATAAGAGACATTTCTTTCTCCTTCTTTTCCAAGTCTTAATTTACACTTTAGATTTATTATTGTAGGGATTATTAAACATATTAATTTAAACACTTAGAGAGGTAGTCACACTGTATTTTAATTTCAAGGTTATGCATGGTACCAGAATCTTAAAAGTGAGAATGTAGCACAGCTCTCACTTGAGTTTTCAGCTCTCATCTGAACGTTAACACTATTCAGTCTGTGGCATGCCTGTTGTCAGTAAAACAGGAATTGTTCAGATCTCTTGGGATCAAAGGTCCTGTTTCCCAACTCTACTATAATAATCTGAGCCTAATCAAAACCCTTCTCATGGACAAACAGCTCAGGGGGAGTTGTGAGAATGATGCCTTTTGAAATCAACCTATGAATTCATGGTTCTAATTCGAACATATTGTCTCTTCTTCATATAACTTCTATTATTATTTATACAGCATAACTATGGTAAAATTTTGAAATAATCAGGACATGGAGAATTGAATATTACAGCACATATATTTCAAAACATTTTTGCCCTTCTACTTCACAAGCAATATCCAGCATGCAGCAAAATCTGCTAGTTTATAATCCTTTTCCGTGTTCCAATTGCACACTTTTTCCCTTATTACCAGCTGACATAATGTGGGATACTTGGCTCATCCATGAGCTGCACCCTGGTATGGCACTAAGACACATATGGGCATGAGATATTTGGGGGTGACAGTGGCCTGGAGTTAGGTTATGCCAAAATCCTAATATAAACCTCAGCAGACACGAAACATAGCATTCCTCATCTCTTGCAAGCTGAGTGTAGATTATGATGAGAGATATCTTTAACCTGAAACTGGTTTTAAAATTACGTTACCAGAAGTGGCTGCAAATGGGTTCATCACACTTTTAAATACCATGAACTGTAAAGACTGGACTGGGTAGATTATTAGAAGGTGGAAAAAATCTCTTAAAAAAAATATGGAATGTTAATGCTGGATTTTTACGTATTGTGGTATACTAAAGAAATATTTTTTTTATTATTTTGTTCCTCTTGGTGTAATCAGATAATTAAAACCCAAACAAACAGGGATTTCAAAACACATTTTCATCAACCAATGTTATGTATTTATGATACAGAAGATTGAAAATGACTTAAGTAGGTAGCAGCAGTGAAGAGAAGATGGATGTGAGGAAGAGAAGATTACTTGCTCACAGTAGAACTTTCTTTAGCTAGTGCTGGATGTTTTTCTAGAGACAGATCATCAATGCAAAAGGAAAAGGAAGATACAGGAGAAAAATAGCAAGAAGATTGTATCACTTTGGTGCCAAAAACTATTTCTTGGTGTAAGAAAAGTTAGCCAGTTGCTCAGTGTTTTGTTCAGGGATAATGTTGACATCAGCTGAGGAGACAGAATAACTAGTTTCAAAATAAGTAGTGGCCAGTGCTCAGAAAAACAATGTTCTACATCATCTGAATAGCTTCAGGTAAAGCTGCATGACGCTGGACTTGAGCTCTGTATGGCGGGGACAGGATGGAATTGATCCTACTGAGAAACAAGGGTACACTTGGGAGGGCAAACTAGAGATGTGAAACTGCATGAGGACATCTGGGCTAAAGAGTAAAGATGTTATCTTTGTTAAAGATAACAAAGATAGATACCCAAACCAGCTGAAAGAGTAATACCAAGGGATTGCAGCACCATCAGCTGTCCTGCTGAATCCACGGAAAGAAACTTACTTTTGTTTTTTCCATGTTTAATGGTTTGCATAAATGAAGATGCTAACGCAACTTAGAGATATGTATTTTTGAATCAGCCACATGATAAAGCATTCAAACATAATGCAAATAATTGCAAACTGATGTATCCAGCAGTTAAAAAAAAAAAAAAAAGAATAAATAATTAAGCTTTACACATGGGCAATCCTTGCTAAAAATTGCAAATCAGAACTCTTCTGTTTGAATGTATTTTATTTTGTTAATGGATTCACTCATATGAAAGGCATCTAATTGTATAATGTATTATTAGTCATTTTCTTTGGCTTCCTATTAACTTTAAATAATTCTAATATTTAACATTTTATAGCATGCACAACAAAGTTCTTCTATCTCCAGCAGAGAAAAAAGCATGCATTAATAATAAAATTTTCATAACTCTTTTTACTGTGTATGTTGTGATACATATTTGAGCAGAAACGTTGAACATTGAAGTGTAAAATAACAAAGCATGTTAGACAGCATTTAAAAAATATACATTGTAATATACCACGGTTCTGTAAATACAAGAGCTAGAATATAATTCAGTACAATTAACTTATTTTAAAATTGAGTCACATATAAAGTGTGATAGGATATAACTAAATGTATCTACTAAATGTCTCTTCAGTGATAGCTAAACTGAAGTGTACAAAATGGTGATTAATGTGTACTAATGGAAGTGGTCTCCACCACAAGTTGTGAGCACTGTGGTTGTGGCTGAGTATAATAACCACACACTGATAATCTCTAACAAATCCTGAAGTTTTCCTGGACTGGAAATAAGATAACAGGTCACATTGCAAATTTTCTCCTTATGGCATTTTTCCTTTTGTTTTAGTAGGTCAGACCTTATTCCTGTGTTTTGTGGAAGTATTATGGGAATGAGCAGTGTCTAAGCTGCTTAACAAATGCACACTTTCCTCACACCAATCTGTTTTCTAGGGACAGCCAGGCTAGTGCTATACAGCATCCTCTCAGTTGGGTGCTATTAATGTTAATACAATGCACTTAGCATTTAACATATCAAGATCTCTCAAGAGCTTGCAAAGCAGCATCATTATCTTTACATTATGGGTACAAAAAATGAAGGATAGGGAGAGTAAAAGATTTGCCCAAGTTTCCATGGTAAATCAGTGACAGAGCCAGAAGCAGAGCCAAAATCTGTTGATTTATAGTCACTCTCCTATGCAGTGAGCCGTGCTATTTCACCAAACTCCATTTGCCAAGTCCCTACTGTTTACAGAGACTTTGGATAAGGTTGTTGTCACCTCCAAAATGTGAATTTTTGGGCTTAGAATAATGCAAAGCCAAATTAGATCTTAAATGTGGGTCTCCCCTGTGATGAATCTCCAAGTGCAGGGGCACCTATGCAATGGGCAGCAGTGCAAAGATCCACAAATAAGCTGTTTTAAATTCCTCTGTGCTGGGGCTACAGAGTAAAAGGACCTAGTCCTTGAGGAGCCACAAGTGTGTTTTACATGTGAATGAGGTCCTGGTTTTTATTCCTGTGGTCGTAGGGATGTGTCACAATGCATTGTGTTTTGCTCAACTAAGCCTCATGGAGCTACGTGTTTGCACCAAGTATTTTGTAGTTGCTTTTGAAAATGACTAAATCGACATAATATATGAGCAGCTATGTATGTTGGAGGGCTTGTGCTAACATCTCTGTGAGATACCAAAATATTACTAGCTAAATTTGGTAAGTAGGAAAATGAGGAGCTGAGTAACATGCCTAAGGAAGTTTGTGATGATTCAGGAATACAAACCAAATCTTCTTCCTTCAAATCCTTTGCCCTATATCCAGGGTCATTCTCTTTTCAGCTCCCTTAGGAGACACAATACAGACCGAAAGCTACAAAGAACTGGCTGTCTTCCTGCCACTGTGGATTACAGGAACAAGCAGACGGTCAAGGGATCGTCAATGTGCTCAGCCCCTGTAGGCAGGCATTCTCCCTTACAGGGGTGAAACATTTTCAAATTCCCCCTTGCAGTTTTATGCCTCTGTTTACAGTAATTGTATCAGTTGTAATGATAATATCAATGATTAATTTCTTCAGTGCATTTGCATGTGTGTGCCTGTGTTTCAAGAGATTGCCCTTGAACAGTAAAGGTATGTAGTAAACAGAGCAACAAAGAATTATTTATGTTAGAATAAGGGAAGAATGTAATGCTCCCCAGACCTCTGACTGCCTCTGGGATTCCTGCAGGGCCATATCCTGCCTACTGCGAAGCTCTGACTGAGCTGGAGTCTTTTAGTTTTCAGATTAAACATAAAGCAAGGCACTGAGTTACCTACAAGGGGTTATTTCCCCATTGCTGAGCCTCCATACATGCCTGCACTGGTCAGTCCTCCTCATGGTACAGGCGGCATTTATCCCTAAGCATTCATTCTTCCTGCCGGCTAACCAGTTTTATCCACCTCTGGTTCCATCTTGGCCAAGTTTGAATTTACTGAAGTACTTCCTACAGTTCATCTACTCCAGTTCACCACAAAGGTGCTTCAATCCATGCATCTGCTTACTTTCTTCCTACCACTGAACTAAGCATTTGGGGTTCTGCCAGCAGAAGATAGGGACATGTAATGCCATGATTTAACATAAATACAAATCCATGGCTGTTCTCTATCAGACTTTCTGGCTGCAGCCTCAATGAATAGGTGCGTGTGTCTGAACTCAGCTTTGGCTATTCACAGCTCCACATATCTGTGCACGTATCTGCATTCAGCTTGCCGATTTTTTTGTTTTGTTCTTGTTGGGGTTTGGTTTTGTTTTGTTTTCCTCATCCTGAGTCTAAACAGGCTCTAAAAATCCAAGCTATTCTTTCTCTCTCTCATCTTAGTGAGTGATATCAGAGAGCTTTGAAAGACTTCAGGTTTGCAGTAAAACTCGTACTGCTATGTAATTTTGTTTATCTGTGCTGCTGAAAACAAAGAATTTAGGTAAGGCTTTGTATAAAAAAGGCTAATAGAAAGTGGACAGCTTTATTATACATTTAAATGCATATTATGCATTTAAAAGTCACAGTTGGAAGAGAAAGAGAGATAGCAAGAAGCACAAACATGGGTTGGATTATTTCTTGTTAAGCAAATGTAGTACTGTGAAAGATTGACAGCACGGGAAACTGGAGTCCTCCATCCACACTTCATTTCTAATATCTGGCTTCAACAGCAGATTGTAACCATAAAAAGGCTATAGACTCTGGGTGACATGGCACTCTCTTTTGGATCCAGTTTTATAAAAGAAAACAATTATTCACAGAATGCATGTCTGTCTTTATTCTTTATTGCACATTTTAAAGTCTCCATGAATACTCATTTGCATGTGACAGCTAATGCTGCATCTTGTATTGGCCAGTAAGAGGCATGATTGCACTAAATTGGAAGCAGCAGGCACAGGTTTTCTTTTAAGAATGGGGGTGGGGGTAGCCATCCTCTTGTACTGTTCTCGTCTTCAGTCAAAACGATTTTAGAACAGTCGCAAGTCTAGTTACTGAGTTAATAAATCCCAAATTAACTGAACATGAAAACTTCACTTCCAATAGGTTACACTCTTTATCTTTTGTTAACAACCCCAACTTTTAAACCAATAGAGAAGTGGAGAATTTAAAATACTGAACATGTACTTCAGGAGTGAAAAATCAGGACAGTGACATTCCCTAAACTGATATTATTTCTTTTTCCTTTCTTTCATTTTTGATAAACCTGAATAAATACAGTCGCTCACCCTGCATATTTTTTCCAAATGATCTTATTATCTGAATGACACAAGAGGATAGCAGAATCTCAGCAAAGCAGAAAGGCTGCTGCCAGTAATGCTTACAATAAAAACTTATGTACACATCAGCAACAGAAAATACTTATTTTGTAACACATTCCTATTCCTTTTTCAAAATCATGCAGTTTCACCTTAGAAGCACTGGAAGATATCAAGATAAATAGTTCTATGCTTTCTATGTAACCCCCTTGAAAATTATCTGGAATATAATGGGGACAAAAGCAGCTCCTTGAAAACTACCTGAAACTCTTTCCTTAAATATAATCTCCCAGCAAAATAAGAGAGCATAGAAACTAGCTATTTATAAAAGTAAGGAGATTAAGAAAAACACCTTGGAAGGGTTTACTATAAAAAACAGCACATCATGATCATTCATTTCCAAAAAGTTAAAATTGAAAGTTGATTTTTTTTTTCCTCCTATTTCCTGACAGCTATAAAGCTGTCATACTTTTCATTAGAAAGCCCTAAAATGCCACATGAATTGTAACTAAAACATCAGAAAGTTTTTCATGCATGCAGCTTAACAATGAGATTACCTGCAGTATGTTTTTTCCAGCAAGAAAACTATATACAACCATTGCATTCCAGTAACAGACAGGACTTACTTTGTAAGATGGATTTCAACAGATCTGGAGGCTTCTGTTCCTTATAAAACTATGCCAAAGACTATTTAAGTGGCCAGTAATATAAACATTATGCTACTAACACTGAACAGTTTATCGCATAAATATAATTGTCTTCTTTTAGAAGAATAATAAAAACCGAATCCATATGTTCTACAATATTTAAAAATATTTTCTGCAAGATGTATTAATCCCAGCAAAGAAGCAGTTCTTCTACTATAGGACTAGAACAGCAGTTTTAGTTTATTGCATTGTCATTGTTTAATTTGTTTGTCCCGGTAGTAATTTCACAGATTTTTATGAACTGTTACTTTTATGGAAAATCAAGTTACAAATGATGGACGCTGTTTGCTTTCAGGAAAAGAAAGGTCATGAAGGTAGATAATGTATTTATTTACTTACTGTACTCAACTTTTTAAAAAATACCTCAATTCCTAGCAAAAGCTAAAGTAACTGTGGTTTTTAGACCCAGGAGACACATATTTTGATACTGCTCCTCAGTAACACTGCTAACTCTGTAGTCTATTCAAATTTGGGAGTCGAAATTAAAGCTCTGATAAACAACGTTTGGTAGCAATAGCTGTGCAGAGCTCACAGTTTATCTTTACAGAAATGTGATCTTGCAGCTAAATGTCATTTTGTGTATTTGTTTTTACAAATTTGAGCTGAATTTTATAGCAATAACTTATTTGTTAAAAACCTCACAGTTCCACTTTGGACTAAGTTTTTTTCCATCTATTAAAAAATAACTGGTTTTTTTTCTAGGCAATATAAGGCTTAATTTTTAATTCTTCTGTTTTAGAATTTAAAATTATTAACTGGCATGTATGAACCTGAACTTTAGATTTCTCACAGTGTAACTTAATGACAAGATGAGACTTTAAATAACTTTCAGACAAAAAGCAGCTCTCAAAAATTGACTGTTTAAATGCAACAAGGAAAACAAGCTTAAGCTGCTGATATATTTTGGGCATGTTCACATCTGTAAATGAGGCTGAAATATCTGGTCTATTTAAACATAAACAAATCTAAAAATATTTTCATTTTAGAATATTAATTATTGCAGCCCCACCAATTAAACAGCCTGTAAGACACCTAAAAAATAAATGTAAGAAAAAGTACATAATGCCGATTACATACAGTATTTATATTATAATAAAAATAAAAATCTAAGAACAAGAAAAATAAAAAAATAAGTTACTACTCCTTGTTTCATAGTTTCATTGTTATCAAATACGCAAAACATGAGAGGCTTTCTGTACTGTGATAAGTAATGATTGGTTGTAAAAGCTGAAAGAAATTTCTCTGGGCTACAAAATGCACATTGTCTACCTTTTTTTAACCAGAGTCTTCATCAGCTGGAATACCACTAAGTTTCTTTTTTGCTCTCCATATCACAGTAAGAAATACATTGTCATTGCTTGTTGGAGTCGTGATCAGATCCTACAAACAGTTATTCTATGCATGTAAATTTTTTTATGTGTTGTGATTTGCACATTGCTTAGACTGAATTTAGTCACCAGCAAAGCTCAGTCTCATGTTTGATCTGTGCTGTATCACTTTTAGTCTGTCCAGTTTTTATTAATATATCTTTTACCCAAAGAAAACAAAACAAAAGACCAAATCAAAGTTTTTTCCTTTTTCTTTTTAAGCCAGGTATACACTCTTCAAACCAGATAGTGTGATATTACATATATTAATACACATATATTTGTATAGACAAACAAGTCTGTGTTTAAAGAGATGTGAACTCTGGATATCTGAGGCTTAACACTGGTTTTCTCTGTGGGCTCTTGTATCAGTCCATCACTGTGCCTCTGTTTCTTACTGCACCTTTTGTGTGCCTTAATTGCTTAGATTATAAACTTTTTCTCACTCATTATGTGCTCTTGTAATGCATGACACAGTAGGGAGTGGATCTTATTAGGTCATCTTGTCACTAGTCTGGTTATAATAATCCAGATGGTGATACTACCACTATTAATAAGAATAATACAGTATTAAACTACCACCACCAATAAAACCAGATAATAACCATCGTTATGTTGTTTTTCTTAAGAAGTGTTCAAAGCCTTGCTGTGAAGCTTCCTTATTCCAAACTCCATAGAAAGTCAGTAAAAGTTTTAAGGATGTATTTATTTATTTAGATTTTGATATCTATATTAAAAAAAATCACATTTATGTGCTGCAGTTTTAAAACTAACAAGATGAGTTTCAACGTGGCCATGAAAACTCTAACTCATTGTTTCACATTATCATATATATTGGCCTAGACATATATCTGTGAGGCTTCTTGTTTGTTTTGGTTTTTTGCTGTCAAAGAAATTACAGCAACACATTTTTATTTCCTTTGTCTGTGTGACATATGCTCAGGTCAAATGTTGAACTCTATTTTATGTTATAAATACATTTTAGATTAGGGCATACTTTTTGCATATGTAAGCAAGAATATTAGGAGGTATTCGGGTCACTCTTCAGCCTGAGAATAGTTGTTGACACTTCATTAAAGAATATCTGGGATATTTTTAACCTAGATCAGTTCAGTGACCCAGTTTATAACGCAGCCTCGGTTGTGTAGGTGCCATTCAGGGGACAGTGAAGTGCAGCCGTCAAGTCAAAATGAGTGGGTAGGGCTGTGCAAGAGCATTTTTTAAGAGGCGTTGAGTATGGAAGGCAGCATCTTGTCGCTCACTGTGCTGTAACCATCCAAATGACTGACTGAGACTGTTAAATGTAATTGTCTCCTGATTAACCACCCCCTTACTGAAGAACAATAGAGCCTACATGGGAACTGGGAAGGCAAATGGCAAACATGGTGGAGCACAGGAAGAAAATAATACAGGCTGGGGCTGGAAAGGGTGTGTCAGGAGGGACTTGCCATCACTAGATTAGGCAAATCATGTTGAGGGGCAAAAAAGTAGGAAGGTTCTGCCCAGTCGGGTACACCACAAAGTCATGGAGGAGGAGGAGGAGCTGAGCAGGGCACGGGTGTACTCAGGAGGTTTTGTAATTAATCCAGGCTCTGGTGCTTCTGAAGAGTGAAACACTTAGGACTTTCCTGTGCTAAGCTTGTATTTCAGTCCCATCAGCCGGGTCCCCCTGGGGAAGCCATCATGGAAAAGGGCTTATGGCCAGCAGCACCCTCGGAGAGGTGGGGGAGGCAGGGCTGGGGAAGAGCCAAAACCCAAGAGGAATGATTGTACAGAAGGAATGGGAATGGGAGGACATTTCAGAGATCACGATTTGGAAAATGAATATACTTGGCCCAATTTCATTTGACTTCAAGCATCAGCCTCAGATCAACTCCCGCAGGCTACAGCAGAAGATGGATCCAAGAGTACCCATCAGTAAAAAGGAGTGTGCTACGTTTGAAATCTCTTCTGTCTCTATTTGATCTATTTGATCCACTGGTACGCTTTGCTGAGGAGGGAAAAAACCATATTTCACATGTATACTACTGCTTTGTCTCTGAGGGCCAGAATTCAAACTTCATTCAAGTCAGATACCAAAACTTTGCATATTTCTCTTAATTTTATGGACCCTTAACTGTCAAAACTGAACTTAATATTTTTAAGGATTGAATTTCCCAGGATATTCTCTGTACTTTTTTAGTCTGGCAGAAGATACTGTAAGAACTATAATTCTCATATTAATTTGGCATTTTTGCTTTAAAGCAAATTCTGTGAGTGGGAGAGGGATGGTGGAATTGAGATACTCTAAGAATTAATGGGCTTTGCATCTGTTTATTCCACAAATAGACAATATTTTGGTGAAATCACTGAGATTTTACTTTTTTGAAATCTCTTGCCTGTCTTTACCAACTCCCATTTAAAAGTAAGCCACTGGCTTTAAAACAGATATTGATCCTGTGTGCTTCTGAATGCCACCTTAATAGTTCTGAGCTTCTTAAATCATGTTAAAGACTTTGTACATACAGAAGGCACTGGATGTCACCAAAGTTGTCCAGCATCTGGCAAGACCAGTGCTTAGTTCTTTGTGGCAAGAGAATAAACTCACGGTGATGGGGTTCCTGCTCTCACAAACTGCTGTATCTACAGAAGGAAGGAGTTGGGGTTGAGAGATGAGATGTGGTGAAGGTCTGCCCCATACACATCTCACAGTTCTCACACACCTATCCCATCTTCTGCTACATGTCCTTACCCCCATACTAGTATTGAACACTTTGCAGTCTGCGATATTCTGTGGGAATAGACAAAATATGCAACTAGTCCCCCAAGGCAGAATACCCAATAAAATAAAATTGCAGGAAACATTTAATGTGAAGGAGGAACATCAGCAGTGATAAAAGCAGGGAGATTTGTGGTTGGGTTTTTTGCTGGGTTTTTGGGTTTTGGGTTTTTTGTTTTGGTTCTGGTTTTTGGGGGGGGGGGGGGTTTATATTATTACTTCATAAACATTTATTCCCAAGGAAAATAATTCCCAAAGGTAAAATGGTTAGGAAGCTGATTCGTTTGTCATGGTGTCAAGTTTGTTCCTGAACAGAAGGATTTCCCATGTACTTAGCAAGTGAGAGAAGTCTCATTAAGGCTAAAAATCTTTTGTTTAATTAAGATTATACCCCTAGAGGGCAAGCACTGTCTTCATTTTACATATAAGTAAACTACACCATAGAGAGGTAAGAGGTAATTCCTTTTTCCTGAGAAAAGCACACAAGCTAAGGACAAGGCACCTCATCAGGTTCTGGAAGAAATCCTTCTCTTTAGCTTTGTGACATCAATACTTCCTAATGCACACGGTAGACCTGCAAATGCTATGTTCACCTTCAGATTTTGGGTGCATGGTTGCTGTACTTGGTCCTGTCTGGGACAGGACAATGCACTCACAGACAGGGGATTTGGATCCCACCTGTACATGTTTGGTGTCCTTCTCTAGGCTGCTTCCAGAGCTTTCCTTAATCTCCTTAGAAGATGATCACAAGCAAGCAGTTGGGGCTGCACAGACTGTCAGTGGTGAAGCAGCAAAGAAATCCGCAAATCACCTTTGCTCTCCCGAGGTGAAATCTTCATTTCTTCTAATAGAATTAGCAATCCCACTTACAGTTTCTAACGACATCTTTGAGGCCCTCACACTTTAAAGCTCTGCTGAGCTTTAGGTTGTAGGTTTACTTGCCAGGTCTTCTTGCCAGTAGAAGAAGTGTGTTTGCTTTTTCTTTTTTTTTTAAAGGTTATTGACCATGTAATACATTTTTTCCAGAAGAAATGCCGCCACCCTCAATAACACTGCTTCTTGAAGTCATAATGCTGTGATTCAACATGATGATGTGAAGCAATGCTAGTGTGGTACTATGTTAGGTTATCGCAGAATATACAGTAATGAGTGTGAGCTCCTCGGGTGCAAGGTCACACCAAATCCAGTGGAAGTTCTCATGTTGTTACCTACAAAAACAAAGTTATATCTCCTTTTTCTCTCATGCTTTTGGTAACCTTATCTACTACACAGAAATAAATTTCATTAGAAAACATGCATAATGTTGTATTGAAATTGTGTTAAATTATTGGAAGTATTTGACATTATCTTCTTTTCTTTCTTTGATACCAATATTTTTGTAGGCTTCTTATACAGACTGCACTAATTTCTGTACTATATAATCCTGTACCATCTAATATGACTAACACACTAGCTATTTCTCTCTCAGCCTCTTCATGCTTTCTCTGTGAATCACATCAGTGACAGCAGTTAAGTAAATCAAAGTTTATAAGACTTGAGGAAAAATTGTCACATGTTACACACAAAACCAGCTACTGTATTTCAAATTTCTGGTTGAGGTAACAATATCAAAGGATCTCTGTCATATGGGAATCTTTTTCTCACACATTCCTGAACTGTATACTGTTAAAAGGCTTTAGTAAGTGAAGTGCAGTAAACCCAAAGTGCCAGTTTACTACTGGAGAAAAAAAACAAACACCAAAATAACAACAGACAAACCAAAACCAAATGAATCCTTCCTGTGAATATGCTCTGTGTGTGTGTCAGTGTGTTCGTGCGCTGCTTTTTCTTCTGCCATTCCAACAAGAATATTGAAAAAGCAAAAAGTATTAGAGCAGAAATGCCCTAACTATTTTAAAGTTCTCTGATCAGCTCCCTATATCGGCAAAAGAAATAATTTCAAACCTTTCTTACCAGTTGATTCAGGATGTTTCTTTTCTTAATGTTTGCAGTGTGTCTTGTAAAGAGAAGTGGAGTAAAAAGCTTTTGTTTATTTTTTTTTTTTGCATAAGTTTCAGAGGAATAGAGTCTTTAGTTTTACTCTTCAGGGTCAGTCATTTTAATTTGGGACAGCAGAAGATAGGTAATTAAATAACTTTTTTTTTCCCTTTCTTTTCCTCTCTTCCACCCCCCTCCCCCCTCCCCACCCAGAAGAAAATGCTCCTTTACAAATGGCCTTTGCTTTTCTCCTTAGTCAATAAATCATGGGAGGCCCCAACCTAGTAAACCTGCCTTGGACTGATGCTTTATAAGCACTTTAGAGTAGTAATTAATCAATGTGCCACTCTTCAATGCAGAACGTAAGTATCAGGAAGCAAGGCAGGTAACGTTTTCTATAAACAAGATAATGGCAGAGCAGTGCCCGTGCCGGAGGCTGCCTGCAGACCCGCCTTGCACAGAGACAGGCATTTTCCTCAATCATACAGTGCAGCACTACCGCGCCTGGCCCTGGTGACTAGGGCTGCTTCCATTCGCCACTGACATTTAACAGGGTGTTTGGTAGCAGCAGTCTGCTGCTGTGGCATGGGTTTGCTTTGCTTTACTTTCACCACAGCAAGGTTCAGAGCAGTTTGCTCAGCTCTTCAAAGGAGCGTGCGCTCTTGTGAAAGTTTGCAGAATACCTATGTTATTTTGTCACACACAAATACAAATGACCCAGGCTTGATCAAAGTATTCTTCCTTCGTAGTGAATTTCTACCTATATAAGGAAAGAGTAGAAATACTCAAGTAATTGCTTGCCCAAAGTGAGTAAATTTAGCCTTTAACTAGATCTCTTTCCTTTGTTTATTTGATACTTGCATGTTTATTTTCTTGGTCGTAAACAGACTACTGAAATAGTGATCCACAGAGGGAAAACACAAATATTTATGGAATAATATATTTGAAATGGAATATAAATTTTGTGCCAACCACTGATCTCAGTCAGTAGGAATATTATCACCTTTTGGTATGTCTCCAGTAAAATTACACCTTTTGCCAATATCTGGTTTGATTAAATACTGAAAAAGGAATGAAAAGTTTTTAGGTTTCAGCTATTCTTTATGGTACATTTTCTCATGAAACAATACAAAGAAAGTAGCTCTTGACAAGTCGCATTTTTCCACACAGTGATCCCTTGTTAGAGACCTGCGAGACTACTGTAATTTCGTTCCCATTACTTTCAATGAATTCCATGCCCATAAAAGAGAGAATGGATAGTGGAGCCTGAGTTCTTGTACTACCCACTGTGTAGGTACCGAAAGGAGGATGGAGACTTACTGTGGGATTCCTTACATTGCTCTTCTGCTATATATTAGCTTTAATCTTCCACTGAGAAAAATATAGGCATTTGTAACAAAAATAATGAGAGTTAACCCTTTGGAGACTCTATGGTGTGGGTCAAATTTACTTTTTGGTATTCTGATGTAAAACACCAAGATTAGAGAAGTCACACCAATGTAAAACACATGTGCATAGGCACATACATATATATGGAGACATGTATTTCTTTTCATTTAACAAACATATATAATTCAGACCTTAGCCTCTACCAAAATAAACCTTTGTTAACTGTAAATTGTTGTTTCTATCAAAGTTTTTATTAGCAGTGTCTCATTAACTGTAGAAAAAGATCAATATATAACCAGCCTTAATGTCTGCAAAAAACTACTCATAAGTCTGGCCGTGCAAGCACCATGATATCCAAGCACTGCAACCTTACAATAAACTTCTCTTCTGCTTAAAAAATATGAGCAGCCACAATACATGCATCCATTCCGTGTAAATTACATGACCTAGAATGAATTAACTTCTATCACCAAAGCTACATATGCAGTGTTAACGTAGCTGGGGTTAATTTGCTGGTAAAAGTATTAGAAGCAATTCTGTTTGTCTCTAAGAAATCAGATTTTGTCTTGGTTGTTTATATGTAGGCATAGAAAGAAATCTGGAAGCAACAGGGTATGTGAAGGAAGAGGGAAAGGGTTACAGCCTTGAGTTTCCTGGGAAGCACAGCTTGCAGAGAAGGTTTCTCCATCTGGTAAGCCTCCTGGAATGCCAGACTGGAGCAACCACTTTGCAGGAGCTGTACAGGGGGACACCTTCCCTGGCCATCCACCACCACAGTCAGCCTCGTACTGGTGCCAATACCCTTGCTTCTGTTACTCATCAGCCTCCAACCAGTCTGCTCTGTGACATGAACTGGCTGCACACAGGGGCATGCATGCAGTGATGGTGGTTGGTAAATCTGTTGAAAATGCAAGGATATAATATCGATGTATAATATCCAAGTAGCGTGGGTCAATGTGTGAATGAGCCTGAGAAAAAAACACAGGAGAATTAAAGCAACTGTCAGAGCTACAAAGGGAGTTCCTTGGGCTTCTTCTTGTACAGGCTAAATTAGGATATGGGAAATGAAGGAATGTGTTTTAGTGAAGCATTTCTAAACTGTGCAAAATTTGGAGATGGCAGTTACTGTGAATGTATAATTACAGACCTTTTCCCCCTTTCACCCCACTCCCCAAATAGAGTTTACTGGCAGTAAAGAAATGTGCTGATAAATAGTTCTGCTTCAAGAAAGGGAATGTTATAGAAAATTCATTTGACTGTTGAGGAGTTGCATGTTATACCTGGAGACAAAATTCTACCACAGAATGTAAAATAGCCTTCCTTCATGCCCACATTGTAAAAGAGCTTTAATATAGCATTTCTGATAAAGTCTCCATGAAGTGTGTGTATGTGTTCTCTGAGGCATTCATTTGGCTGGCAAATTGGAAAATGGTTAACACAGTGATTGTGGGGTGTCATTTTTGTAGTGGAGAATGTGCGCCAGAAGAATTCAACTGTAACCACTAAATATTTGCTTAAAAATAATTTTAACCATCTGGACTCCTTTTTTCTTATTATTTTTATTCTTCTTTTGAGGTAGGGTCAGAAGGGAGTATTTTAATAGGAATTATTTGCAGTTACAAAATGAATTTGGTTAATTTGGTTACCACCCCTATTTATATGATGACTACAAATAGTTCCCAACATTTGAAGTTTTAAAGAAGCAGCAGATTTTTCTCTCTTGAGCTTCAGAAGCTGGAAACGAACTTACAAAAGACAATAAATTGTTCTTGATGGAATAAATAGTTTGTGGGGTTGCTATTGTTCCTCTTAACAATACACTAACATGTGCTAATAGAGGAAGAATTGAAGAGCTTGCATAGTACAGACTCTTCTGCCAGGCTAAATTTTTCCACTTTGGAGCTGGAATCAGGTTCCCTGCTTGCTGGGCAGGGAAATTGCAGTGCTGGGATTCCCAGGAGCCAGCACCTGCTGCCCGCTCCAGTGCTGGGAGAGCTTTGGGGCGTCTTATGCAGCAAGCTCAGCAGACACAGTATGTGCTTTGGAGGAAACACAAGAGTGACCTGCAAAACTGTCTCTAGACGAGCCTTATCAGAGTTTATGTGTCAGAGACTGGATGCCCGAAATCATTATCTTTGGCCAGAATAAGGATGCTTGCTAAAAGCAGGGTTGGAATAGTTTTCATGTCCTTAATACTTCAAGGGAGTTTGTGTGTGTGTGTGCCCTATTTAAGAACATACACCTTGTTTTTAAATATTCAGACTTCAGTGACAGATTATTTGGTTCTGAATCCAGTAAAACATAGTTAAATATAGTTGGTAGATGCACATATTTCTATGTTGTCTGTGTCTTGCCTTAGCATATTAAATGAATGGTTTATGGAGTCTGCTTTAAATATATCTGTTGAAAGATTTTTATCATACTTTGAAATGCCTAGGTCTTAACAGCTGCCTTTGTACACTAATGATATACTGGTAATTGTGCACAGGAGATAAAATAACCTAAGAAAATAGACAAACTTGCATGTAGTGCTCTTGTTTTAATAGCTCTTGGATATATTTTTTCTCTGTTTTCTCTTACACTGCAGCACAGGTTTCATCCAACTCATTCTACATTAGGAACAATTTAGTATCATTTCATTTAAAATATGAAAGCTTTATATGGAGACTAAATGTGTAGCCACAAGGTGAAATTAAAAAAATATATTAGTCTCATCATTAAAAAAAGCCTTTAAAGTTTCCATTATCCATTATGTCAGGTAGCAAATATCTTTTCAATGTAACTCCAGACATTAAATCTGTCAAGAGGCATGCAGTAAAATAAATGTCTGGGATACCTTCATAAACAAAAATCTTATTTCCATAATTCATACAGCTGGCTGGCATTTATTGGCACGTCAGGTGCAATGGGGACATTTCAGGAACATTAACATGTACAGCATCATTTGTCAACAAAGCAACAATGTAAGCAAATCGTTCAGAACTCATACAGATTTACAGCTTTCTCTGCCAGCTGCTAATTACGGTGTGCTCTGCCTATTTGGTATGGTCTTTTTTATTGGAAAATGACAAAGGGGTTATGGCATCCCAGTTTGGAATATAGATGCGCTTTTAGTAATAATATGAGAGTGGTGATATGACTACACAGCCTGGAGTTTTGATCTAGTTGCACTAGTCTTACAATTGACCGATTTTGATTGATGAAGGACAGAGAGAAATTCACAGTGATATTTACTTAGTGAGGGTAAGTAACCTCTGCAAACAAAGAAATAATAAAATACTAGAGTGCCAAAAGAAGTATCCTTGCTTTAATATTGTTTTTTCCTACCAAACATGACATGGAATATTCAGTCCTTACTGTAAACCTGATTCTTTTTATTGAGTAATGTTTAGCAAGCCCTATATATTACAAACTGGCAAATATCATTTGAACATTGCTGAATCCACTTTGATAAATAAGAAATAAGCTTTCAGTATTTTAAACAATGCAAAGGTTAAATAAAAGCCAACAATACCATCTGTAAGGGCCAAAATATGTGTGAATTATCTGCTTTCAACATCCTCTGTGTCCGTCTGTATTTCTCTCCCTTTATTTGTTTGAGCGTGTGTGTTTACGAATGTATGTGTTTTTGCAAGTTAATGACAGCAAGTCAGTTCTACTTTTTATTTCCGGGCTTCGGCCAGTTTGCATTTCAATCTCATGAAAATATAATTAGTAGAGCTTTATGCTTCAACTGTATAAACTGAATATGTTTTCATAATGATTATACCTGTTATTCAGCCAAAGGTAAGAGGATTTTATTAGCTAAACACATATTAAGACACCTAATAAAATTCAGTATTCAGTTCTATTTCTTAGTTTCAGTTCATGAACAGTAACCACTATTCTGAGTTAAGATCTTGACCATTTATTTTAAAGAAAAAAGTAATTAGACCATATTATGCATTAATCTCTTGCCAATTCTCATTTTTTAAATCAAAGTAATTCTAGACTTGGGAACTACATAATTTTATGCAAAGAAAGTATGATTTGCCAACCTTATTAAAATCTTTAAGGATCATATTTCTATAGGCTTCTAAAAATTATCCCACAAAAATGTGTGGGTGCACCCATCTGTAAAAATCAATGGGCAGCTAGGAGCGTAATTATCCAGTTTTGCACATGCAAATGTAGGTGTTTAAGTACAAATTAGCTGAACTCCAGATTTTGCTGGTGCATTTTTGTGAGCTAATTAATAATTTTTCCTTGAATTCAATAATACAGGTTAAAATACCCAAAGATTTTTAGAGAAAATAATCACTTTTCTGCAAAATATCAGACATCACTAAATTCTTTGAAAATGCTACTGATATAAGAGTAAAATGAGGTATAGCTTAGTGCCAGTATTTGGGTGTTGTTTTGGTTTTAATGACTATATAATTCTTTTAATATAATAAACTCTATTGGCTCCAGCTCCAGAGCAACTACTGTCTGATGATGCTTCTCCAGAAGCAAAATGCACATGTTCCTAAAGAAAAAACAACTGCACCAAGATTATAAAAACTTGACCATCAGTCTAAATCTGTATGAGCAATCTTCTGAATGGAAGTTATTTTGTATTAGAAGCAATTTACCCATCTGGAAAAACAAAGAAAGATGTTTGCAAATGTTGAAGTGACTGACTGCTAGCCAATGCTCAAAGAAAGTTAAAACCCCATGTACTTCTAAGGTACCTGGCCTTTATTTCAGGCCTGGAAATGTAAAATACATTGAAGAGCTCTTCGAAGCAATGGGGAAGTTCACTGACACGTTGGTTTTGTGCTCCCCACCTGCTGATGCTGTCACCCACCACCAGCCTGGCAGGCTCATTGCTCACACAGCTGCACAGTAGTTTTTGAGGAAAGGGGAGCAGTTATAAAGTTTCTTGAATGAGATATGGAAATTAATGGCTGCAACGCCTTGGTAGTAATTGTGTGACTATTCTGGGAGAGCAGGCTGTTTGGGGAGGGGTGAGCTATGGGGATGAACCTTGATAGGGGTTTTGTGGGGTGAAGGAGGAAGTCAGAAGTGAGAAGAAGGGATGAGACATAAGGCAGTTGAGTGAATATGAGTTTCCTGGAATGTGGGGCTGTAGTGTGCCTTTGCGCTGCTATAGGGGTTTATGGATAATAAGGAAATAAACATTTAACACAGAGCTTAAAAATACAAAGGTTTATGACCCCTGAAATTCACAGATATCCCCAATATAGTACCCAAATATAACAGGACTACTGAAAGTCCTAACACACCAAGACTATTTGATGGAAAACTAACTTTATACTGTAATACCAGATAGTTTGAGTTTATTATTTGTGAAATTTTTCCATTTGTGTTCATGTCTTTGTACACTTGAAGAGGAAGTTTAGGCATTCCTTAATCCATAGAGATTGCTTTTCTTCCTGATTCTTTTGATTCCACTTGCCTAATAATAATGGGCATTATCTTATATCCATATTTAATTTTATTATGCCACTAGCATTGCAAGAAAAGGATGTTCTTTTCAAACATTGTAATGCATTTAGTATTTCACTAGTCATGAGTTAAATCAATTTTTCCCTTTATTGGATCTGAATTATAAATCAACTAGTCATTGTATGGGATACTGTATATGAATGTACAGTATATCATTATGATGTATCCTATAATAATGTCTCTTAGACATGAAAACTAAAGATGGTGGTTTAAAGTGCTGAGAGAGAAAAAATTGAAAACATCTGTTAGTAGGAAGTAGAGAAGACTTTTCATTAAAGTTTGTCGAGTGTATTTGATAGGAAGAACACACTGGGATGTATTCCGCCACCCCTTACACCCACCCTGATATCCAGAATGTTTTTCTATCTTGTGTAGAGAAGCCAATATTGTCAGAGATACTAAAAAGCTAGCTCTGTACTTTGGGTAAGGCACAGTACAGCAGCTCAAGAAATTCAAGAGCCAGGGCAGAGCTAGGATTCACAAGTTTTATGGAAAAAGAGATGTTACAATAATGTCTGTGTTGGTCTTCATCCATGCAGGGGTAATGATAGCTGCGTTACTCTTAGAGTCAGTATGTCTTGTATGGAAGAAGTGGGACGGTTTTGGGTTAAAGCTCTTTTATTTCCAATTGCCAACTACTTGCAAGAAGAGGAAGGCTTAAAAATAAATACACAAGAAAAAAAAAAGAAAAAGAGGAAGTCAAAGATATTTGGGAATCAAAGGTATTTGGAGGCATCTAGTTAGGAGATTTCACCACCCAAGGTACTGTGAATGAAATGATAAAAAAAAAGAAAGAATGGTAAAAAACTTCCTGGATAGCATGGTTTAGCTTATTTGTACAGAAATTCATTTAAGCAGACATAATGTCTACTTAAGGAAGATCAAGAAAAGCCATTCTACATATACACAGCAACAGTACTTTGTGGTGTTGCCCACAGTAGGGATTCTGTCAGTACCAAGCTGATGGGTTACTGCTCTATCTCTGCAAACTCTGCTCAGTTGTGGGTGCTGCCAGCACCATGACACTGCAGGAGCTGGAGTGGGCACCAGGAGGAAAACACAATAGTTACATGCTCATCCCATTCACATGCCATTTTTGCATGCTACCAGAGGCATCTATGAATGTGTGCTGGTGTCTTACTCACTTTATAACTGCTCAGGCACAATGTGAAATAACTTCTGCATCCCTTAGAAGAGTACCATAAGCACAGCATGCAGCCTTTGCAGCTATCCAGCTGCAGCATGGACAACTCATACATCCTGCTGCAGGTCTAACAGCTTAAAAGCCACTATCTCACCTTACCTTTGCAATCTTTTCCCATTTCTTCCCACACTGAGCTGTCTCTGAAGTCTGTTGTTTCCATGATGATATGCAGAACTATAAACCCAGATACAGCAGCTGCAAGGCCCAGTGCGAATTACCCCCAAGCCAATAGAAAACAGAATATTGCTTATTGATTTGGTGTAGTCTGTTGTGTAGTTGATGGAGAACAAACTAATACAAATAAAATGACTCAACTGGACGCTGACTGTGGGCCTCAGTGAGTCACATGAAGTAGGTTTCTGATATCCTTTATCATCACACACAGCCAGTGAAACAAGAGTGCTACTGTCTTCTGCTGACACGGAGAGTTACCTCAGGCTATTCTGAAAAATGCTTTTTTCTTATTTTTAGACCTGAATCAGCCCATGCTAGTAAATGTATTCTTGTGAATACAGATCCTACTTTGTTGTAATGCCCATGGGAAAGCGGTAGTGTAACCTGTTTGGATGCAGCTGCAGACCACCTGTAGGGAAAGTCAAATTACGGAGAGACCCCACTGTTCTTTGCATTAATGCTTTTTGTGTTGTGGCTTGACTCCCCTCTCCCTCCCCCTCGATGTATCTTTCTCAACTGTGGAGATAGAGAGGACATTTTAAGACCTTCTGTCCCTTTAAGGCGTCTTGTGATTGAAAGAAGATTTGAAAGACTGTAAAAACTCCCCAGTCACCAGAGACTGATGGTGTGCAAGGAGTCTTTAACACTTTTAGGTCGACTTTTACTCCTGGTCTTCTTGCAGATTTGGGGGGTGTTGGGTGGGGGTGTTTTGTTCTGTGCTTAAAGGGCACATTTACATCTCCCTCAATTAATCTGCATATTAGGGAAGTCTAACTTTTGAAGGAAAAAAAATGGTTTTCAAGAATTAAAGCCCTAACTTGTCACACTTTTTTTTCCATTGTGTCTAAATAAAAGACCTGATAAACAAAAGAAAACGGAACTCTAAGTGCAATGACTGCGTATCCTACACATCCACACGAAAATGCGTATATTTCACTGATCCTGCTTAACGACACCGGAATTCCCTTTACATACACATTTGTCTGAGCTCAGGACAGAGGCATAATTAGGCACGTAAACCAACTGGTTTGAGGAGATTATGTGTCCTTGGTATGAAAAGTAGTTTTAGTTAGTTCTGTCAGTTGCAATTGCTTGACACTCTTGGTATCTGTAGCTTGTAAGTACATTAGGCTTTTATTCATTTACCAGGTAGTATTTTGTTGCATAATGATGCAATATTCTACCTTATGTCACATAAAAACTGCTTGTAATGAAAATTTCATGTCATTACTTCTTTTCACTCCATTTCTTCACAGATGAATCCCACAGTTTTACTAACCGTTGATGTACTAGTTAACACAGACAGAGTTTGTAGATGGAAGTAATGTCATCAAGTGTTGCCTCACTTTTAAATTCCTTCCTCTCATTGGTGGTATCAATGTTCACTTTAAAGACACTGATGATACTGAATTAAATTGGTATTTATGTGTAGGGTCATGTGTACTTAAAGAAGTTTCTGTGTAACTTTTCCTTAATTGAAATTAGATTGAAGTGTTGCTGTGTACACTGCGACTTAATGGTGACAACGTTGAGCCAGCTTCGAAGCTCAGATGCATGGCACGCATCCCAAGAAATCTGCTATGATGCTCCCACATACATCTATGCATATTTTTATGGTACAAGAGACATAAGGTGTGGAAAAGGAGCAGTCTCTTTAAGGGGGATGTGGCAACCCTATCTGCCAGTCATCTTGCCTCTGCTGTTCTATTCCTTTTACAGCCATTCTGCCTTTCTGGTATCTACAACATCTTTACATATGTGTTAATGTCTGCACAGCTATTGAAATCCATGGGAAATTGAGAGGGCATAAGGGTAATGGACCAGTAACACTGGTCCTTTGTAAAAATGCTTTTTGTCTGATTTGGGGATGGATTGCTTGCAGAGGAATGGCCATCTTATACTCTAGATAACATAATATGTGGCTGACATGATCTGCAAACCATTTTGGGAATCAGTCTGAAGCTCACGGCTGTCAAGCAATGTGAGGGCCCAGTGCTGCCATTGGCTGTAATGAGATCTCACCATGAAATACCTGCATCACTGTATTTTGACTCAGTGCAAGAGGAGACTGGTGCACCCCCTCCTCCATAACACATATGTAGAAAATGGAAAAATAACTTCTCATTGGTAGAAATGTTTTGACTAGGAGCTTAATTTATAGTGGCTCATAGAATTGCAGCATGGAATAAGCAATGTCCTTGAACATTTTTCATGTGCTTCTAAGTAACTCTTTAAAAAGCATTGGTTTCCCTTGTAAAAATCATTAAACTTTTTCAAAAAGAACTAGTAGCCTAGGCTAGTAATCATCACAGTGCTTTAAATACTAGAGGATAATTAGTGACATGAATTAATTAAATACATTTCAGGTATAGTAACAAAGTTGAGAAAAATTGCCAAATATTAGCAAAGCTCCAAAATTTAACTACTTTGTGTTTCATGCTGTTTTAATGACTGTGATTTAAAAAATATGCATAATTCCAAAGAGGTCACATGTTTCACATAATAAAAATTACTGTGACATAAAATATATATTTTCTTTAAAAGTACTTGTAATATCAAAAGGACTGTGAAGCATTAGCCATTTAATACAAATTTATCTTTTCTTTCAGATGATTACATTTTCATTTTAATTGCTCACATTTCCAGTTCTGATCTTAATGTTTTATAGCAGTGAAGACGTGCCACAAAAAAAAAAAAAAAAAAAATTTGTTAGTTAACAGTCTTCAGAAGTCCTAATTTGGCCAATGTGTTCTGCTGCAAAGTCTTGGAATGCTGTCTTGCAGTTTCAAAAGTGATCTTATTTGGCTTCCCAGAAACTATTATGCCTGGAGGATGCCATGAGAACAAGGGCTGCCTTGTTAACAAGTAGAAAACTCTCAAAAACAAGATAGGATCCAGATATAAATCATAATTTAAATGCACAGAGCTATGTTCACAACCACAGTAATGTAATTCATTTACATCTAGTTATTACTTATCTCCACCCGAACTACTAAGTTCAGGAATGCAGCTGCCTTGTGCCTTGTGACTCGTGGGGGTTAGGGAAGAATGACATCACCAAATTTAAGCACATTACCATGCTGACATAGTGGCACCTTGTTTTCCCTTCTACAGATAGAGCGAGGATTGTGTACTACCCCCTATTCTTCCAAAGAATACCTTTTTTCCCCTTTCAAGCAGCTGCTATATGAAGGGTTGCAAATGTCACTTCAACTAATGATGAATGATGCTTGACCCTTGGACCTGTTACTATGAATTTTATGCAATGCTAAATTAATATGAAAGATCTCTGCTAGAAGACTTGAGCTATTATGCATGCAGCATAAATGATATGTTAAACAATCCAAATTTTTTTCTCATAACCATGGTAAAATGCAGAGCTGCTTCAACATTTTGATGTGTATTTCCACTTAAGATTAGTATCTTTTAGTTCTAAAAATATTTTTGTTAAGCAAATCAGTTTGCAAAAAAAATTGTCAAAAGGGCAACTGGCCCACATGTCTTTGTTGTTCGCGTTTGAATATAATTAATTATGTAAAGCAATAGTTAATGGGAGCTTAACAATTAGAAGAATCTGTCAAATAGTCACACGGAAATTACTTACTAATTGAACTACTGGTCTTTTATTGTTTCAGGAAGCAGTACAGAGTGTCATTATTTTATCTCATAAGTTCATTATTATTGCATATCACATTTTTCAAGCAATATATGCTTCCTAGTAGACTAATACATAAATAACCCTCCTGGTAATGTCACAGTGTGCAAAAGTGTTTGAAATTAAAACACCTGTTTTAATTGGTATTCAGATCTGTGCAGTTAAAATATGATAATCCTCTTGCAGTTACATGACATTCTTAAAGCTTTGAACTTCCATCTGTATCTTATATTATGATGTTTCAGGATTGTTGTGAGTTGATTATGTTAACTTCGGAAACATTGCTTGCATTTAGAATAAAAAACTTCAGCTTGAATAGCCAGAAAAGCAGATGCTGTCTTCCTTGTCAACTGCTCTGTTGTGCATTGCTTTGAAACTTTTTATAAGATTCTGTATCCAAAAAGAAGTATAAATCTCCATTTACTTGAAACGTTACTCTAATCAATATTTTAATACATTCCGGTCCCTCCCATAAGAAATATATCTCAAGGAATCATGGACATGAAAATCTCATATTTTATGTTGAAATCCTCCTGCTAATTGCAAGTCCGTTCACAAGACTAATTTGAAGAACAGGAAAAATACACATACCATAAAGTTTAAAATTTGTTTTGAAGCATATGTTTTCTCACTTGAAATATATGCATGTAAGTTTAGATGCAATAAGAGGAATTGGAAATATTACAATCAGAATGCACATCCAGATAAACCTTGCAAAAGGGAAAGGTAGGTACAAATATTTTGTTAATGTGACAAATCTGCATTAGGTCATACCACAGAGCAAGGGAAAATGCAAAACATGGATGTGCACATGAGATGAAGGAAAAGGTGTAATGTTAGAAACAATTTGGTGAATGCATGAGAGGCTGTGTCTTCTCCTTCCATGTAAGACTGCAAGGCGTGTGTGGGAAATGGAAAACATTATGCCACTGAGTCACCTGTATTTCATTACACACCTTCTTTGCCAGGGAGGAGCCATGAATTTTACCAAGCATGTTTACATGTGACCTGCAGTATTTATGCATATTCTGTTGCTCGGTAAGAGAAGGTATAGCTGTGCATGTGGAATTGCACATGGCAGGGTAGATGGAGTTGGGTTTTTTATAAGCCCACACTGACCTTGAAATGTCAGCTTTTTGGTTAAAAAGACCTAGGCAAGGTCTCAAACATTTTTGCGTATGCAGCTCTTAATTCCACCTGTCATGCAACTACATGCATTTCATGAACACAGGTTTAATCAAAATCTTAGGGCTTCCATATTTCCAAAAGTCTCATATTCCTCAAACAAAAGCTATTTTCATTGTCACAAAAATTTCAATGCAGGCACTGTGCAAGAGAAGCTAAAATGGGCAGACTAACCCATGCCTGGATCAGGACATACGCCAGTATCTGATTCTCAGCTGGTATGGCTTCATAGCATACGTAGATGTGAGGTTAATGAATTTGTATGAAAAAAAGTGTACTTACCGAAAATCTTACCTATTCTGTGATTCTCAAAATGCATAAAAATATTTTAAAATTCATGTTATTATTAGCACTATTATTATCAAAGAACATTTCTTTAACATTTGGAAGTCCTCCAGTGCACTTGAAGAAATATTTGTTTTAGAACTTCTATAATCCTCTCCTGTTTAAAGTTTTGTTTTAAACACACAATTATCATCTCATATGCACTGATTCAGTAAGCACTTAGAAACATTCCTATCTTTAACAGCATAGCTAGTCCCGCTAATATCCAGGCAATGGAATTAGAGCTTCAGATATTAGCAAAAAGTAGTGCAAATCAGAATTAAGCAACATGGTTTTGAATCAAGTTGACTGAGGACTTTTTATTTCTTAGACTTGATGTGAAAGTTTAAAAAAAAATCAAAGCAAACATTACTGATATTAATAATTATTTTAAAAGTGTATAAAGTTGAATATTTTAGGCTGGTAGCTAGAAGGAATTAGGCACTGAAATAACCTTCCAGTAAGGATAGTGAAGAAAAATCCTAAAAGCTTTTAGACAGAACCATCATCAAAAATATTATGTATATTAGAATAAGAATAGTATTATTGTTGGGTTTAACATCCTAGTCACATGAACTAAAATAGATTAATTAACTTGCATTGTAGAATATGAGTGTTACCAAGCTGATGATTTATTTGGATGTATCAGATTTATAATTGTACCTTTGCCTTTCCTAGCGTAACTTTCAATACAGACAAGCCTACATGTAATGTGGGACTTGGCTGCTGAAAACTCACTGTGTCATGTCTGTGCAGGAACCTACACAACATGGAAGTGATATTCGCTGTCCTGTATAGTGTCACAGATCATATAGCTGATGATAGCAAATTGTCATGTTAGGTAACAATTTCAGCCAAAATTTTGTGAACTGAAGTGGGGGAGATGGAACGTGAGTTATTCTTATGACCCAAACACAGGCCTGGGTTGTCTGGCTTGCGTTGTTCAAAGCAACTCATTTTATTGCTAATAGAAAAAATAAGTAATGCCTAAAGCAAGGTGCAAGTATTAAAATGCTAATTTGAAAGTATTTAACAAAACTGTCCTTTCTTTTTGTATAACTTGAATAAAGTGTCTAAATGACCTCTTCCTAACCAGAAGAGAATATAGAGAAGAAATTAAGCTTTATTGGTAAATTAAAGCCCAAATCCTATGGTTGATGAGAGATATGGTCCGTTTGAAATAGTTACAGTTTCAGATTTTCTCTTCTACTATCAGCGGGTGGAGACCAACATAATCCAATTAATTGTAATTCCCTTTTGCGGCACTGGTACAGTGGTGAATGATAAAGTCCATTGAAGTCTTATCTTTGGCCAGATAATCCAAGTGGATTCATATTATGAAATAGTCCTTTATAAAAGTTCTGATGAACAGAAGTATTTTGACTTTAGTGAAGCAAAAGATAAATTCTATACAAAATAAAATGTTTTGTCCTTGACATTTACAGAACTTGTATACACCTGATTTCATGTAAGAATACTTCTTTCAGCTGGTCTATTTCAAAGAGCCCTTTCATTAAATAATAATAATATTAAAAAAAAATACAGAATTTGTTCTCTGGATATCCTACAAACTGGTGTGTGAGAACAGAGATTTACATGTATGGGTAATCTTTATTCTTGTAAACAGCCCCATTAAACTAAATAGGGTTAAAAATATAAAGAATATATGAATTACATATTGAGAATTGTTTACATTTCTATTTTTCTAATAAAGCAATAAACTAATATTGATAAACATTATAACTGTAAAAAACTCATATATGTATGTTCCTTTTCTCTATTCCAAGTGGACTAGGGAAATTGCCTAATTTTAGCTGAAGCTTTGATCTATTTACATTTGGAAGTAATTTACATAGAAGAAGTCATAATGATCTTTATTGTTTTGTTAATTATTTCCTTTGATTATTGAAACTCACTCACTGAGGCACAAGCTTATTGTTATTGGGGTCACTTCCAATAATATATTTGGCTATGTGCAATAAGTATTGGGTAGGATTCTTGTTTTTTGAATTGTTTTCGGTCAGACCCTTTCAGTTTAACAATCACTGGAGGCAGGACTGATTTAATGCATCAGCAGTCTGATCCAGCGCTACACAGTTTGTATTTCTCCATTCCTTTAAAGCTGCCCACAGCAAGCCCACATTATGGCAGGAGTATTTTCACTCATAGCATGTTGAAATCTCATATTTACTAAGGGATACTGAACTGTCATTCATGGGAGACAACACACTAGACCATATATTGAGGTCAGATCTATTCAGAGAGTCTCAAAAATACTTTTTTGTTGTTGTTGTTGTTGTTGTTTGTTTCATTTTTATTTTCCTTAAAGTGTCTGGTTGAAATTTCATACAAAGAATTTTTTACCCTTTGGGGTACATTACATATGAAATAATTTATGACCCATGAATCACAAGAAGGCAGTGAACTAGGTTTCAGATAAGTCTGCCAAATATTACAAAACATTGTGTACAGATTTTTGGACTATGAAAAGGCTTTTGACAAGAATGGAAATAGAAACAGTGTTAGAAACAGCAAGAAGGGGAAGAACAGAAAAGCTATACGACAGAATCCTGAAGCACTCTGAGTTAGTAGTACAGTTATGTACAGTACAATATGAATCTGAACATAGTTTTGAACTATAAAAATGGGACAGAGACTCATTGCCCGATTCCTCTCTATTAGATGTCGAGAACCTTCAATTCGTTTAAAATACAGATTTGTGGACATTGATACACAAAATTCTGATAAAAGACCTGACTTTTGTCACAAAAATGAGGAAAAATAAAAAAAAGGAGAAAAATCCTCTAAAAATAGATTGCAGAGAAGGTTCCTGGAGAGCAATTACATGATAAAAAAAAGATAATAACAGATTTGAAGTTGGAAGGGAAATAATTACCTTGGTTAATATACGTATACACAACATATGACTAAGTGAGGAAGGTCAAGTAGAAAGTAGAATTCAGAATGGACATTTGCTTTTGAATATTAAGATATATCATCAAAAGTAATTTCCTGATCTAGGCAAGTATTTGATGTTTGTGTTCTTCTTTCTTGGGTATAGAAATACTAGCATCCACCTAGAAAATGGAATAAAATCCACTAGCCTGCATGGAGAAATTAGGTGGTCATTAGTCTGGTTCAGAGTAAAGAGGGAAGAATAAACAGAAAAAAAAAACCAAACAACAAAACAAAACAAAAAGTGGTTTTTAACTACTAGGAAGAAACTGAAGTTACTTTTCAACAATTTGTTGAAAGTAGAAAGAATTCGATAGAGGACAGAATCTTACCATGGTATGACAAATTCAATTTTCACTCAGCATAGCGATTTGATTTCTATTAGTTGCAGATCTGCCAAGCCCTCAACCAAGGCTGAGAAACCTCCACAACCATGGGCAGGTATGAGCTGGGTGGGAATTCCTCCATCCTCTTTCCTTACCCCTTTCTTTAAACCCTTTGGGGTATTTGAGTATTTCTTTGACCCCAAAGGAATAATTTGGTACTGCAGGTTTCAGGTGCTCAGGCTACATCTACCTGCTCCTACTCTTTGTTAGCAAGTCACCTCTGGATCTTACAGAAGTATGTTGATCTGTAGACAGCTGGTCTATTTGCTCCTAGGGAGCTTTCATCTGCACTTTGAAGGGAAATATTCTATATTTAAAATCACTCCTTTTCCCATACAGACTAGTTGATTCAACTAACTTTAATGAATTTTAAAAGTACTTGTAATCAAATCACAATGATACAATATGCCAAGTCAAAACTAATATTGCTGTCATCTAACCCTGTAGCAGGTATTGGCAGTGGACAGTTATGAGTATCTTAGTGATGATACCCATTTCTGGCTACCAAAAGGATTCTTCTTTCAGCACCACTATATATTTTTATGCTTCCAATTTCAAACAACAACTAATAGCATAGAAATTTCCCCAATGCAATGGCATCACTAGCTGAACACTTTTCTAAACCTTTGAACTACTCTGCATGCTTTCACGATGTACCATTTCTGAACTTCTCGAATATACTGGATCTTTTTCACAGAAACAATGAAATAGTTTATCCCTGTCTTACTCTGTGGACTTCAGTGGAACTATGCGAGGATGAATATGACCCAGTGTGCTCAAGTACAGATTTTTTTTTTTTTTTTTCTGGCACAGTTTAAGATTTAAGTTAGCAGTACTTGGTTGTTTCAGCATGCCCTCAGGTCAGTCAACTATCTTTTCAGAGAACTGAAATAAACAGCACTCCGAATGTACGTAGAGATGTTCTGCTTTTTAACTTCAATTGATGAGTAATTTGTGCCTGGGCTCCATAGAAATGGGTACTCGAATAATAAACAAATGCTCAGGCATTATAACATCCTGGTTTAAAATATCTGTTAAAATGACATGACATGTTCCTGTAGTAAAGAAGGAGTAATGCATGCAAGCTTTCGTTTGCTGTTATATCCTTTGTAATTCATTGATGGTAGCATTGGATGGATTAAGCAGAAGCTGCTTAGAAATACACTGTAGATGAAATTTAATTATTTGCTAATTTGACATTTTATTTTTGTTATTTAAACACTCTTGGAAGTGAAGGACTATGCAGGCAGGACAGTGGACCTCTCAAACTTAGCAAGGGAGAGAGGAAGAAGAATTGTTTAGCTGGGAGAGAACTCATAAAAGTCTGGCTGAATGAGTAAACTATTGCTTTGCATGGGTTGAGGTTTCTGTTGTGCTATTTAATCAAAGTTCAAGGGATTGTATGCTTCTTGGAGTGTGTATATAAAATGCAATGTCAGGACAGGATTTACTGACAGTGGAGGAAGCTAAACATCGTGTGCCACATTGCCAAGGGGTAAGCACCTTGTCATATGATGAGCAAAAGCATTCACCACCTCATAGCATCCCATTGCTGTCATGTCTTCTTGCGTGTCTTGCTCTGTTACTGCTCTAAATTGAGTGTGATCACTTTTAAAGCATGTGTTTGCCCCAGGAGGGCTGCTATGTCTCTGCACTAGTGATGAGAGAAGGTGTGGCTATTAAAATGGAGGTACAGCTATGGAACACACATACCTTTCAGAGTACAAATTAATATTTGGGTTTAAACTGAAAAAGAGAACATTTGGATTAGATACTAGAAAGAAATTCTTCCCGTTGAGGGTGGTGATACATTGGCACAGGTTGCCCAGAGAACCTGTGGCTGCCCCATCCCTGGAAGTTTTCAAGGCCAGGTTGATGGGGATTTGAGCAACCTAGTCGAGTGGCAGGTGAGACTGGGACTAGACGTTCTTTAAGGTACCTTCCAACCTAAACCATTCTAGGATTTTAGGATTCTGTAACTCTGATTTGGATCTCTGACTAGTAGAGAGTTAGCAAACAGATTACAGTACGAGACCCAATAAGACACATCTCACCAAGGTCTTTAGAAAGCTTTTTGAGCGCACAATCTCCGTAGCAGACCAGGTTCTAGTTGAGTTTACAAGAATTGCTTTCCATATTATTTAGGATCACTCAGGAGATGTAGGAATATATAATAGTCAAAGTGAAGTAAGACTTCTGAACGTGGTGCTCTGGAATTTAATGGCAGCATGGGCAAAAGACAGTTTATAACTGGGAAAATACTTCTATAAATTATCTTAAAAGAAAACTGAACAAGCAATGCTCTCAAATGACTGTATTTTGCTCCTAGATATTAGTCTGCATAACAGGCAGGACATGTGGTTAGAAGAACCACATCCATTTTCTTTCAAAACTGAGTTCTCTGTACTGCCTAGGTTGATTTTCATATTTTCTTTGCTTTCTGCCTTCAACTGATCTTTCCATTCCTTTTTGAACAAGGATAACCTTGTGATGGTATGCTTAAACCAAAGCTGAACTCCTCTTTCATTCTACTGCAGACATTGTGAATATCATTAAAAACGTGTATTGCTGAAAAGACTGATTTGCTAAGAATAATGAGTAACACACACATTCCCTTCACAAATGTATTGTATATTGATTTTTTTTAACTAATAACTTTGACAAGTGTCGGCACTATTTTTTTTACTTCTTTTTCCTTAATGTGGTCTTTACATTTTCAGCCCGTATATTAGGATAAATTTTATGGGATTTTCTGGGCATATTTGTGTCTCTATCTAAGATATATGATATCAACTGGCAGTGATGGCTGAACTAATCAAATACTACTGACAAGTTAAAGCAAATTTTTAGGACTGTGAGATTTTTAGCATCTTCCCAGATACAGTATCTCATGACTGAAAGCCGTCCTTGACTGTCAAGTTTAAATACCAGATTTGAGACTTAATCTTTATGTAAGCAAAACACCCCAATAAAAAAATATGTCTGTGTAAAGCCAAAAAGCCAGCTCCTCCCCTTAAACCTAGCCTGAAATGCATGTGTGTGTTTGTTTATGGCCCTATTGCCATGGTATGTGAGCGATTCGAACCAGTGGGAACCAAACAAGACTCTTAACTGAACGGACTTCTATTTTCTTTTTAATATTTTTTTTTTTTTTTTTTAGTTGGCATTTGTTCCTTCTAGCAAACATTTTTAAAAACTCTCTTATTGCTAGAGGGAAAATTGACACCCTTTGCTTTCACGATGATACATTCCTAACACGTTTCCTTGAAGAGCTGGAAATGGTGCAAAAATCTGGTAAGATAAGTCTCTATAAAGCCTTAGAAGTCAAGCATTCCACTTTAGACATTTAAGACAAATGCATGGCAAAAACAAGTTGGGTTTTTTTAAGGTTTCTACTTAAAGTTCTGTGCCAAAGCTACAGTACTTATACATTTTCTAAATGTGTTTTAAGCAATAAGTTGTACAACATTTTTAGAACATGTGTTAAGCTATTTCTCTAAGAATGAAGCTCTTAACAAAACATAAGCACTCTGCATGAGATCTTAGCAGTGAAGTGCTTAAAAGATAAAGTAAGAATTGGTACCATGGGAAGAACACCAGCTGTAGAGCACACAGGTCCATTATGAGAAGTATGGTAGTGGGTAGGGAGAAAATGATTTAATCAGGAGTAAAACCAATTTTATTATAAGGGCACGCAGGGGGTGTGGCACCATAGTGAGAGGGACATTTCAAAATATCTGACAGATTTCAACAATGTGAAAACCCACCCTGTTCTTTAAAGTGACAGTAAACCCCATCAGGTCTCTCTTTTTGATGCTATTGTTAACAGTTGACTGTTTAAAGCTGACCTGCTAAGATGCTGTCGATCTAGTTCAATAGTGTGTGGCAAAATAAAAGGCTAATTGTTGAAATACGATCAATCAAGTATGATCTCAGAGTCTAAAGAAGATCCCCTCTGGTAACTCATTTGAGATCAAATCATTACTTTTATGATTGAGGTAATTCAATGAAAGAAAAAAGAGGCTTGAAACCAAAGAAGCAAAAAAGACAACTAAATGAAATGCACAAGTCTGCCTTTGTTCCAGCTTTGTCTCACATTGCTCCAAGTTAAGGAATTGGGTCCATTCCTTTATTTGAATACATTTCCTGAATCCAGAAATTTAAAAGCGTTTAATAGTATTTATTACATAAAAGTTTAAACACGACTCCATTTTGAATAAGATTTTCTGTCCAAAAGTAAACGCCATAGTGAGAAAACTATTGCGTTAAAGTACCAGGGATCTGGAGTTGTGGGTGTCCATGTGTCTCAAATTATTTTACCATTTCGTTTAAGAACATTTCAATAAAGGTGCTGTTGTTGAAGCTAACTGAATTGCTAAACATGAAATTTCACTGACATTTAGTGAAATATTTCAGGATTATGTTGTTTCAAATTAAATATTTTCAGCAGTTTTTACAATTGTCCCCCGAGTTGCATTCAGACTGAAATTTTCTAAAAAGGACATTCATAGCACATGTGAAAAAAGCAAACTCCAGTTCTGGAGCAACAGGACTTGGAGAAAGTGTGTGTCGTTTTGATTTGGACTAATAAGGATTTGTACTTTCCTAGAGTTTTATATGGATTATGATCTCACTGTTTATTATATTCTAACAGTATCACACTAGTAGAATTAAAAAGAAAAAAACAAAACCAAAGAAAAATAGAATAATCATCCAATCTTGTTTTATTTTTATTAGAAACTATTTTAGGATTTAGTTTCTTTTGTATTTAAATTCCTTAGCTCAGTCAAGCTTCAAAAGAAAATGTTTTTTTGTTTGCAAAACAGTTTTGTATGCACTTGTGGTTTGTCTTTAGTGTGTTATCATTTTTGACAGCTTTGCATAGCCTAGGTAGGCCAACAGGGGTCTGTCTAATATTGTTGCTGGGCAAATCTTCCTCCCAGAGATGAAAACCAAACAAAATATATTTGAAGCAGTAAGAAGGAATTAATATCCTTTCTCTCACAGTATTTTATTCCTTGCTGACATTACATTCAGGCAAAAAAGGAGAAAAGCGCTACCCATTATTCCCTTGTACATAGCAAGGCTAACACATGTAAAGCAATAACTCATTTTCTATTGCCATGTTTAGCATATGTCTCCTGTTGGCTCAGCAAGGCCTTTAGGCCGGTCCCTTGAGCCGTCCATCTTTGGCAACTCTTAGCCCCTTGGCCTCGAAACCAATAGCTTTGAATCATGTTGAGCTGTGATGCTAATTTTCATACTGGTGCATTATGGGAATAAATGTATCTCACATGCTGTGTCAATGGTACTGTCTCTTTGTGTCTCTTGTTTTTTGTTAGCTGCATTCCTACAGATGGTATTCCACTGAAAATGTTCTCTTCCTAAAAAAAAAAAAAAGAAAAAAAAACCATGCACAGCACCAAACCTCTGGGTGCAGAAGGCTGTTAACGGTTGCTGATGATAGTAGGCAAACATTAACATAATAATTAGTGTCTTGTAATTGTTTCATTAAAACCAGTTGTTCCATTTCTCTCGTGTTTTCCCAGAAGAAAAGCTGAATTTGGACGACAGCCAGTGGGAGGACATCCACGTTGTCACCGGAGCACTCAAGATGTTTTTCAGGGAGCTGCCTGAGCCACTGTTCCCATACTGCTTCTTTGAACAGTTTGTGGAGGCGATAAGTAAGTACATCAGATACAGTAGAAGCTAGTGAAATAGCCTATTATATAAAAATAATAATAAACTTAAAAATAAAAGAACAGAGGCATCTCAAATCTAACTTACCTTCTGTTATCCATGATCCTGTCTTTTTATTGGTTTTGACTGCCTTTTATCTCATGCAGCATTTAGTTATTTAAGTGGAGAAAAAATACCAAATTAGTGATTTATAAATTTTGTATATGTGATTTAACTGTAGAACTTACAATGGTTTAGGAAAGGAATTAAAATGTGTATGTATTGAAAATGTGCTAGGTTGATAATCCATATATCTCCAAACACGAGAGAGACTAATAATTGTGGATCATGTTAGAAGGGGCTGTCTTTATATTAACCAGAATGAAATGTGTGTGTTTTGTTCCACAAGGTTGCAGACTCTTGCCTTGCAGTGATCACAAAAAGAATGCAAAAACATTCATGTTCTCATTTTCATATCTACCTTTGCTTTATTTTTGGTTTGTTTTTTTTTAAGTTGGCAAGCAGCAAAAGTATTTTCAAAGACCAAGGCATTTATTCTGTAACATCTCTCTGGTTTGTGTGCTGCAATCCCTCTCTGTATTTAATATATGTAGGTGCATTTTGTAAAATTATCAGCTTGAAAAAACTTTACTAAAAACCAGAGTGATTTGGGGGTTTACTCCTGTCAGAAAAGGGGAGGGGGCAAGACGAGGGAGAAGAGGGATAGCTTAAAGTGAAAAAGCCTAGCAGGAGATTAATTAAAGATCCAACAGAGAAAAATCTCTAGGAAGAAAACAAACCCAATAAAGTACTTAGAGATCTGTTTTCTGAATGGTGGGCACGCATATTTGCCATTACTGTTAATGAGAGCTGTGTGTGCACATGCGCAGCTGTCAGAGAATGTGAAACTCTTAATACATGGTTCACTTTGATTCTATATTCATAAGAGTCTTTAGTCCAACTAAAGCTTTTCCAGGCCCAGCACCAGATATAATGAGGTTAAATACATCTCACAAGATCTTTCCCTTCTTGGTTATTTAGAGATGCAGTGTAATTAAATGCACAAGGTAAAGAAACGCATTACCTGAAAGTTTACTCTTGGTAGCTCACTTTCTTCTCCTTTCAAAGGAAACTAGATGGAGAACATCATCTCTCGAGTTTAAGTTTTGGTTGCAGAATCTCAGTAGTGCTGAGGGGAAAAACAGTAAAGGGTTTCTTAAATGTTCACGTTCAGTTTCTGTGAGGCACTGGGATAAGATGCTTATTTAAGCACCAGAACTTGAACGCGCCCTTTGGGTGGTTCTCCACCCACCTGCTATGTCCTCTTGGAAGAATGAGACACAGTGCCTTAAGCAGACACAGACAGTTCATGGGGCACAGCCTGGCATGCCATTCATGTCTCTTCTTGTCACCTTATTCCACAGTTGGATGTTTAATACATACCCTCTGCTATCATCACTTTCTCTTCCTGATAATCCACCATCATACTGATCTTCTGAGGCTAAATATAGTCTTCCTTCCCCTTATCACTACTTTCCATTGCCCTTTGGTGTACGCTTTGGCTCAGCAAACACCATTGTATTTTGAAGAATGTTATCAGGACACCATGATCCCAACCTTTGTGTTGTCTTCTGCTCTCATCCTCTCTGCTAATGTCCAAGTCAGGGTGATTCGAAATCTCTTGGTGGTCCAGTGGGGAGGTTTCTGATAGTAAAAATAACAGGTAAACAGTAATAGACTTGAAAATTAAGAGTTTGAAAGCTTGTTGGGAAGAGACTGTCCACTAAAACATTAATATTCACTAGTGAGAAATTAATGTCCCTTTCTCCTATTTGAACTATTATAAATTCTTATGATTTTGAGAGCCATTATGCACATTGATAGACTAATGAACAGTTTATTCCTAGAAAGAAAATGCTAGCACTCTTAAGACATGCTTCACACTATTTCAAAACCCTAGTTCTTGTTGCTTGCTTTACTGCACATCAGGGTGATTTCTACCTAATCCAACTGTCTAAGTTAATCTACAATTTCCAAACAATCTTCTCTTTATTTATTTGGCCTTTACTGTCACAATATCTACAAATCTGTATTCTTACTATTTCTACTTAAAAAAGGTCTATAAGAACAATTAGGTGTTTTCAGGTTTCATGGAGCTCTCTTACTAGTCCTGAGGCAAAGTAAAAAATCTCTTTTCTTCAATATCATTTCCGTTGCAGCTGATTCGTTGGCCACTTTGTGCTAATTCCTCTGCCTGGTCAGTAGTGAGCTGCTAGAAAATTTCCCTTCTTCTTCAGGTTGATGAGAAAAATAGGCTCTTGCATCTCTGTCTTTTCTGTCCATTCTTCAAAAAAGGGAATTATTAGCATGCAGGGCATGGGAGTGCAGTACAGTTAGAAGGAGTGCTTAATAATGCCAGAAATAAACCAACTTGGTGAAGGCTAGGAAAAAGGTAATTAGGACACAATCCCACACTGCCATAATGATTATACCATTTGTCCAGCACTGAACATCCCTTAATCAGAGCCATACATTTGGTATGTAAGATGAAGTGGTCTAAAAATCTCTCTGTAGTAGGCAGTAACAAGTTACCAATAATATTTCTTTGGGATTTCATCATTTAGCTACAAGTTTCAGGAGGAATGAGTACCCAAGAGGTGCCATGGACTCCTTATGCTGATGTTATTTTGAAAGTTATGTGAAAAAATCCATAGCAAGCTTAGTATTACTTTTCCTTGAGAATGCAATTGCAATTAATATCTCTATTATGTTCATGGAAACAAAATTTTACAGTACCATGTATCAGTCAAAATGCTTGCTCTCCACCTTCAATTTCACCTATAAATGACTTCTGATATGGCCATAATATTAGAATAATTTAGATATGACCAGAATATTAGAAGATAATTCAGGGCATTATAGAATCTCAGAATTCTGCTTGTGAGGCTGAAGCTGGATAATTACTGTCCATATAGCTTATATCAGAAAATTTATAATGTAATAAATGGATAGGCCACAAGACCCCTGACCTAATACTAATTTTGTTTCTTAGGATTTGGAAAGCAGTTTTTTTCAAGGACTTTGTCTATTATATTACTGGCAAGTCATTTTGCGGTATTTTGGATGAAATATGCACTTCTAAATTGTGCCCAAATGCTGCTATGAAGTCAGGTTCAGCCACACTTAAATTACTTAGCACCGCAAATAGTTCTATTGATTTTCTGAAAGATCAACAGACATGGTTCAACAGATTGTCTGCAAGTAAGATTGTGCTTCATGTAAGTAACGTGGTAGAAGTGCCAATAACTGAAGCACTTAATCAACTTATTTACTGCCATTCAACTCCCATGGCCATACAAACTTATGCCAGGACTTCAGCCACTGAAACAAAAAAGTTTACCCCAAAACCTGTTAAGAAATATTAGAAGTTAAATGTGTTAGTTGATTATAAATTTTTGTTTTAATTGAACTAGTTTTCTTGAAAGGTCTCAGACACAAGGCATGGAAAAAAACAAATTGTTCTACTGTCATGGTTTAAGCCCAGCTGGTAACTCAGAACCATGCAGCTGCTCTCGCTTACCCTCCACTATTCCCACCTCCGGTGGGATGAGGAGGAGATTCAAAAGAATGTAAACCTCGTGGTTTGAGATAAGAAGAGTTTAATAACTAAAGTATAATATAAAACTACTACTACTACTACTAATAATAATAATGACAAGGAAAATAACAAGAGGAGAGAATATAAAGCTAAAAATGGAAGGGGAAAAATACAATTAACACAAGTGACGCACAATACAATTGCTCGCCACCCACCGACCAATACCTAGCCTGATCTGAGCAGCAATCAGTCCCTTCCGGGTAACTCCTGCCAGTTTATATACTGGGCACGACGTGCTGTGGTATGGAATACTCCTTTGGCTAGTTTCGGGCAGGTGTCCTGTCTCTGCTTCCTCCTGGGTTTCCATGCCCCTCCTCACTGGCAGAGCATGAGAGATTGAAAAGTCCTTAATCAGAGTAAAGCACTACTTAGCAACAATTAAACCACCAGTTTAATGTTATCAGCACTGTTCTCCAACTAAAGCCAAAACACGGCACTGCACCAGCTACTCGGAAGAAAAAAAAATAACTGTTACAGCTAAAACCAGGACATCTACTACAGTCTTCAGTGCAATTATGGCTGATATTCACAGAATAGGAAATATTCAAATACAGACTGGTCCTTCCAGATCTTTTCAGCTGCAAAAAGCTCTATAGACCATGCATCTCTATAGACAATGCATCTGTCCAACTACAGCTACAAAAAATCCCCACTGATACACCACAAAGGAAAATTCCACCCTGTTCCCAAAGCTGCAACATCTGTCTCTGGTTTGGAAGGCTGGAGTTCAGGTCTTTGATTTTCTCTGCAACAGGTTGGAAATATTACTATATTGGAAAGATTTTTTCAATAAGGCCTAGTGATTATGCCTTCATTTCAGTTCTTTATCTCTAATATGAATTTAATGTGTCATGTAAATACTGTAGATAAATAGGTGATTTATTGTTTAAAATGCACACACAGAGACACATGTATGTATACGTATATACTCTAAATAGAAAATCTTTTTCCAGAATTATAATTATTCTGCAGACGGTTTTCTGAATGAAGGTATCTGTTACTGCTGTGGGTTTCCCACTTCAGGCAGATGAATACAGAAATGAGTTTAATAAAAATGTAGAGTTGGAAAATCTGTCTTGCAGGCATTCAAGTGGAATCCACAACCTTATATCAGATATCTCAGACCTCAGGATGAGGAACAGAAAACATGGGATCCATATCAGCCACCAAGTCCCTGGAGAAGGGACAGCATGTGTAGAGTACCAGATCTAGTCAACATGTGTGGCTTAGGTCCTTGCAATCCCTCCCAGGATCAAGCCTCACCAGACACTTAGGCAAAGTAATCCCCCATCTCCAGAGCGCAAGCTGTGGCAGGAAAAGAAACATTTCTCTATGCAGGGAGAAGCAAAGCTGTAGGCACCTAAAGTTCTTCGAAGGCCACAATAGCAGCATCTAATTAACTTATACACCTTCAGGGACAGATGGCAGCTGAATGAGCTTTTTCAGAATTATAATGGTGCATAGACACTACCTAGGGTCCACGTTAGATACTCATATAATTTGGGGAGGTTTTATTAAGATCTGGAAATTTTTTTTTTTTTTTTTTGATTGCTTTGATAGACCATTAACACTTTTTTCAAATTATTTTACACATATTCTTTCGATATATCACTTAGGGTCTCCTGGTGCATGTTAAGCAGAACTTACAATCTCTTTTCTATCAATCCTAAAATGTTATGTGTTACTCTACTATACGGAAACTGAAGATGGTTGTTTAGTATCTTACACATGATAGAGTTTTATAACTTCTTAGGTTATTGAAAGATGTTAGATTAAAAAAATTATTACAGTTTTGCTGCTATGAGATACTGGTCTTTACTGGTCTTGTCTGACAAAATCTATAATCATAACACAGCAGATCAATAGACTCTTCTTTCATAAGAATGACAGACTTTGTTTAAACCCACAAAAGCTAGCAGTGCCATCAGTAGTTGTCAGTCCTCTCCATGTTGGTCAGCTGTCTTTATCTCCAGGATGCCTGGGATCAGTAATATAGGTTTTCTCTGAGCTTGGGCTTTAGTCCTGCTTCAGAGAGGTCCTCCAAGAACTTGCTGCCTGTGTGGATTGAGACAGCATGTTGCAGAAATTCACATCTATCTGGGCAATGATCACACTTTGGTCTTCAGCAGGCCATAGAAAATTTTGTACTGAATAATGCAACTTTTGAGGAGTTTGCACAGAAGCTGTCTGCACCAAAACCAGAAAAAAAAAACCAAACCAAACCCTGTGTCAGGAGGCAATAAGCAAATCTAGTCATCAATACATAATCATGATTGAAGAACAGAGCCACATTGGTTGAAAATATAGTGTAGAGAGGACCTGCTCTGAACTACTATGCAGTGTTATGAAAATAGTAGCTGGGAAACAGAAAGGAAGTAAATACATTCATTTATTCTGACAGTCATAACATCCTTGTGTCATCTTGGTGGAAAGTTACAAAAGATGTCTAAAGAGATTTTCAAAAGACATCTAAAGAGATTTTCAAAAGACATCTAAAGAAACCTCACTTGAGGTTTACAAAGAACAAGGCTCAAGGCCAACTTGTCTTGGAAAGACAAGTCAGCATATTGCACTGTAAGAAATCCATGACAGTCTCTTAACATCATCATGTAATAGGTTCCTGAGAAACCAAATCTTATCAGTCTCTGGCATTATGCAAATTTCTGTCATAATCTCAATCTGTGGGCTTCGAGTCCTAACGAAACTGCCTTCAGATTCACAGTTGGCAAGCCTCCTATTGAAATTGCTTTCCTATCCTCCATTTACTTGTCCAAGGAAGTTCTGGGGCTTGGCATGGCATCAGAAAGCCTCAATGTCATGTGAACATTTTGATTTGTAAACAAGTCCAAGGTCACTACAGTATATCTCACATAATAATTTGTAATTAATACCTTTTTGACCAAATCTAAATATCAGAAGGCAGTAGAAATCCATTAATGTGAACAGAACAAAAAATGTGTAGAAACAAGACTTATTCAAAAGTTGAGGTACAACTCTTTAAAAGATTTCCTAAAAAAGGGAATGATTTTGTGGGTAGCATAATCTCAGGCATATTTATCCATATAAATATATTAATATGTTATGGCATATCTGTAGATGTATGTTTTCTCCCAAGCAAAATAACACTAAGAGTAATAACAGAAATTCAACAAGTGGTATTAGGTATTTTCAGTGGAAACTAAGTACTGTTAAATCCAGCTTTTTGAAACCTTATCTGAAAAGTTGTGTGAAATTCTGATCCAAGAATTTTTAACTGATATTGCAATAGAAAGAAAAAACCCTCACATTTTAGAAGAGATGTTTAGATGATACAAGGCATTAAAAGGCTAGAAGTGAAGGCTTCCAATCTGTGGGTGTTAATAAAATACAGGCAAAAAGTGATTCTATGCTCATCCTGAGTGAAACCAATAAGTAAAAAAAAAAAAAAAAAAAAAAAATAGATGAGAAGGTGTAGTTTAAACTGAGGAACTATATTCCACAAGAAAAGTTGAACAAGTACAACTTGGCTACAAATATATTTTAGCCATAACATTCCCAGCTATAAGCTACCCTACTAGACTACAGTCTCCACTCAGATTTGAGCCAGTAAGAAAGCAGAACTCCACTGAAGATGTAAATGGAGGCTGTCATATTTGTAATAGCAGCAAAGTGGTAACTAAAGAGGTTCATTCCAGTCTTTTTGTTCCCAGGAGGTGTCAAGGAACAGTATGCCCCAGTAACCTCCTAGTGCTCTTCCCTTCACAGTTGCAAACTGTTTCTGCTCCACAGCATATTAAAATAGATCTTTCCAGGTTTGGAAGCAACTGTTTTATAAAAAAAAGGAAAAAAATTAATAAATTGGAGAGCATGCCTATGAACAGATTTTTTCTTTTGAGGTGGAAAATAGCCCAACATGTTAAGAAATAACGGCCATTGGAAAGAAAATTAGTGAGTAAAACATTTCTTCCTAGGGTTGTTTTTTTCCTTTTCTTATTAGAAAGTTTTAATTAAGTAAGTTGTTAAAAGAGAAATTAAAAGAAAATCTACACATGAAGGTTTAGCTCCTCTGTAGGGCTTTGCTCTGTGAAGGATGCCCAGGTTTCACCTGTCCATAGGGAGCCTGATTCTAGGTTCTGCTAGGACACAATTCTGTTGGGCTACAAATGTTGGGCTACAAAGAGAAGTTCATAAAGCTCTTAGATGTGCACTGAAATAATATTTTAACCTTTTTTTTTTTTTTTTGCTTTATAAGCCTTGCCTAACACAGTGTTGCAGTGACGCTGTCAGATCAGTTAATTTACCTTTTGAGGAAAAGAAGAGAATCTGAGGAACATCACTGAAAGGGTTGCACCAGTGATGAAAGTTGCCTTAATATTAAAGGAAGAGAAAAACTGTATAATTTGGGTTTATAAATATGATGGAGGCTTTACAATTATCGTCAAAAGTAATGAAAAAGTTTTTAAAAGAATTTCTACTTGGATTTTGCTGTCATGTAAAAGTTTGCACAGGAGAGACATATTCTTCCCTGGCTTAGTCTTTTTTGTTATAGTTATAATTTTTTTAGCACAGTGGGAATTTTATTGCGGATGCCTGGCCTGTCTCTTAACTCATGCTAATTAGATTCATAATTAAATGTTAAACAAGAATTGACTAGGCCAACTGGCTTGCACAGGTGTTTGTGGTATGAATGGTTTAATGCTTGCACAATAAATTATTGGATACAAATCTGCAGTGTTCTGCTCAGTGAGAACCTTTTTCAAGAACTTTGCTGTACATGATAGGTTCAGTATAGTACTTTGAAGCCAGGACTTGCAAAGAGCACTCATTAGACAGAATTATGTCAAAATTGTGACTTGTCCTCAATTACACAAACACTAACAAGGCTAATTTCTTTTTTTCCTGTGTTCTTACCTGCCATGGGACACGGGTGGTCAGAGCATTAACGTCTATGGGAAGCTGGAGGAGTCATTGGATGCTTGGTGGAAATGTCTGAGAAGCAGTGTGGCTCACTTCAATTTGCAAAAAAGTTGTTTATATTTGTAACTGATAGCCAGATCAATCACTGAGGGTCTGGTAGCTCTCTGGTAGGTTTACACCAGCTGCTGGTTGACAGAGTGTGCAATCAAAAACTTGCAAATAGAAAAAAGCATGGGTTTGTTCCTCTTCTACTTACTTTTGGGGCATGGAAAATAGCATATTTGTGTTATTTAAATTTCATCTGTGGTTAAGAGAATCATTTTGTGCAGGAAAGAAAGGGCAGAAGCAAGAAGGAAACCAACTTAAGAGATCATATGTGGGTTAGCATAAGAGAAACTTGGAGAAAATCAAGCAGGAGAGAATGGTGAAAGAGAAACTGAGAAATCCAAGCAACAACACTGGGCAGAAGAGAGGAGGAAAGAGTGAAGGAGCTCTTTAGTGACTGTGACAAGACCTCTGCAACGTGGAGTCTTTGCAGGAGGCAGGAGTAAAGGAACTTCCCATTAAGGTTTTCTTGAGCTCTTGACAAAGTAAGAATTGGCACTCTGGGTTCAAGGGGAAAAATGTTTCATCAGGCTTGTGACTGAAAGTAAGAAAGGAGGAGAAGCAGCCTATAATGCCCCAGTTATATAATTTCAGAGGTGCAAAAATGAAAGAGATGGAAGGAGGGTGGGGAGTGGTGAATAGAAGGCCAGAAAGGGAGGGAAAGTAACTCTCAAGAACAAGAGAAGGCAATGCAGAAATTCATCACATGCAGTGCTGTGCTGTCTTCATCTCTCCATACACCTTCTTACTATCTAAAAGTTGTTCCCAAATAAAAGTAATAAGAGTAACACCATGTATCCCTGATTGGTGATCAGAAACATCAAAGAATAGCATGATAATGTCTTGGTGAAAAAAGATGACAACTGAGTTTTCTTTGGTCCTCACCATGTAGATGTTTGAAGACCTGGACTAGTACACTATTTGAAGATCTAGACTACGACAACTGTAGTATTCAGAGTAAGCACTAACTTTATGGACTACATTTATGTGTCCTAAATACTTCAAGCACCTTTGGCCCCTGGTAAATTTAAGCTGTTTTCACTTACACGAGTCCTTCAAGGAACTATTACCTCCCACTGGGCTCTCCAGCACCAGCGTGCTGCGACCACACTGCATGAGTGCTCCTAACATCAGGCTCTTCATTCAGAAATTTCTCTGCCAATTTGTGCAACTGTTAGGTCCTCAAGTTCTATCAGGTAAAATCAGCCATAAAATGTGTCTTGATATGAACCATTACGTTGCAGTTTTATAAAATATTCTTTTATAATGATGGAAAGTGTACATAGTACCATGTCTATGTACTCTTTGCAACTTCAGACAAGACTCCTGATAACAAAGAATTAATTGAGCTAAAAAAGCACAACTTTAACATTCACACTTAGGACTATGACAAACCTTTGGGCAAAAATCAGGTAGAAGTAAAATTAAGTAATACAGACCCTGTTTTATCTGTACCTTTAACACCTGAGAGCAGTAATAGGTCATGAAAGGAGTTACAACAGCTCTCTTTTTTCTGGAAATGTTCTAGAAATGGTCTGAAACTCACATGGAGAAAGAAACAAGAAATTTCATGTTCTAAAAATTCCACAAAAGCAGACAGGCACAGAAACGAGTCATGAATGGTCAAAAAAAATATCCTCACAGTTTAATAGCACACATATGGGGCTGGAAAAGAGAAATGCCATGTTGCACACGGGTATGATAAAATGCAATAATATAACTAGAATAATAACAACAGCACTATCTACAGAAATGCTCACTGAATTTCACAGAATTTCAGAGAGAAGTTGAGTCACGGGTTCAAATCAGGCACAGGTTTGCTAGGGTGGAAGTCTGAGGTCCCCATCCAACTGCAAGGTCCCATACATGGGTAGGCGAAATCCCAAGAACAAGTACAGGCAGGGCAGAGAATGAATTGAGAGCAGTGCTGAGGGCTTGGGTGTATTAGTTGAGAAGCTCAGAGTGAGCTGGCCATGTGTGCTTGCAGCCCAGAAAGCCAACCATGCCCTGGACTGCACCAAAAGGAGCATTGAGGGAGGGGAATCCCCTGTAATCTGTTTGTGTTCTTACCAAGGCTGGGCAGAGTTCAAAGTTAATAGGACTTATAGTGTCTCTTGAGGGACATAAATTGTGAAAAATTAGTGCTGGCAAACTGGGTAATGTGGCTGCAGAAAAGTATCTTTAGCAGCTGCACTACACCAGCTGAACCAGATAACAGCTAAGAAGGGAAGTCAAGTAAAAGAAGACATAGCGTGGGAATGGAAGAAATGAGTAGTGCTGTACATCCTCCTCCTAAACGAGTGTGAGGGAGTGCATGGCCCCAAGACAAGCTATTGCACAAGATACTTAACAAACAAAAATTTTACTTATAAGGATGCTTCCTTGGATGCTGAAATATTTCTTCAATCCACTGCCTTCTTGTCGTACAAGTATTAAATTTGAAATGTCCCCAATTTTAAAATAAAATGCAATTTACTGGCTTCCTGCAGAGTCAAACAGCTCCCTTTGACTCCCTTCTGTATAAAATTCATTAACCTGTTAACCCGTTTGACTACGGTTACATTTTGGCCAAAACGCTAATGCTTTAATTGCCTGGGAAGGTACTATGTCAGAGAGATAATCTCACTAAGAACAGAAGCACAATCTAATTCAGTGACAGCTCATGGTCTGACTCATTCGCTGTTAAACACTTTTGAGTGATAGTGTTGCACAGGGGGAAAAAAAGATAGAAGTGCAAGCCAGGTACAAACCCTCTTCACCTAGGTTTTCTTAAATGGTTAGAAAATCAAATGGTATATTAATCACTCACACAAAACTTAAGATCTGAAGCAACCAGAAAGGTACAACCCTCAAAGGTTTTAGAAACCAAAAACATGACTGAGAACTGGAGATCTGCTAAAGCTCATCTGAAATACTTGGTGTTTTTTCTCCTTTTCCTTTTCCTTCTTTTTTTTTTGCTTCTTCTTCATCTACTTCTTTTCCTTTTTCCCACTGTTTTTCTAATTATTTTTTCCTGTTCCTTTCCATTTCCTTTTCCCTTTTACCTTTTCTCTTTTTCCTTTTCCATTTCCTTTTCTTTTATTTTTCCTTTTCCTTATCTATTTTCTTTTTCTTTTTTCTTTTTCTTTTCCTTTTCAGACAAAACAAAAATGGGAGAAGCAGGGAGGGTTGCCTGGCAGGCAGGCTTATATACGCTTCTGCAGCTCCAGCCCTGGGCTATCAAGTGGCACTTCTAGAACAGCCTTTTCCTTGGCTTGTGTTTGATTTGCATCTGTATGTTCACATGCAGCCAGAGGCCTCTCTCTGCAGCTGAGGTCATTGTTTATTTTTCTTTGCCCCACAGATCAGGGCACCTGATGAGGCTAGATTCCTGTTTGCAAGCTTAAGCATATTAACATTAAAAAAAAAAAAAAAAGTCCTCTATCTGGATATCCTCCACAGAGAAGTATCAAACCGTGATGAGAGTAACCACTTCAGGGGATGTTAATACAATTTGATCCAAAATCTGTGTTTTTGCTTTGAAGCAGTAGCTGTCCTTTAGTTCAGATGGTATTTGTGAATCACTGCCTCAGAAAAGTAGTCTTTTCGGAACATGCTTTGGGCTGATGACAGGCAAAGTGAAGTAGATTCTGTCTCAGAAATCTTGAAAAGTAATCTTAGGCTTGACGTAACATACCATGTCATGAAATTTTATAAGCCACATAAGCACAAAGCAGGTTTTAAATTTGAAGAATATTAATCCTATTTTCAGATAGGATACTTTCCATCAATTTGGATAACAAATATCTGATGCAGAATATAGGCAGGAAGCTGTCAATGCTGAGATCCCTTAAAACCTGCATTCTTACTAGGTAGTGACTGTGGTAACCTGTTTTCTATCTCTGCTATTTGATAGTTGCTCAGACTATATAGATACACACAGATCAAGCATGCACACATACACTGAAGATTTCTATCTGGAAATAAATACCTGGTTTATTTTACCATCTTTAACCCCTCAGCACCAGTGATTTAGAGTTCCTGATGCTAAAAAGTGATGCAAAATGCATTAATGCTTAGCACGAGGAAATACCAACTCCTGGTGCCAAAAGGTTCATAAATATAGTAATGAAACCTCTTGACTCAAAGTGAGCACTATCTAACAAAACAAGCATGAACAGCCTTTAGGAGATTTTGCAGCTGGATTTATTCCACTGTGTCAGAGCTGAACCTCCATGATAGCAGTTTTAAAAACTGTGCATGGCTAAAAAATGGAGTTTAAAGAAGCCAGGCAGCCAAAAATTAGAAATAAATATATAAAACTGTGGAAAGGAAAAGTAAATGCACCTCAGTATCACATACCAGAAAAATAGACCCCAAGAATCTCCAAGTATGAATTCAGTGACAGATGTCAAGGTCTTTGGGAAGTGTCCACCAAGCTTTATTTTGCACATGTTCCTGAACAACTACAACGAGTACTTTGTGTGATAATTTACTAGCAAATCAGTATCAATAAATCAGAATCATGTAAGTAGTCATGTTTATTATATCCTTGTTGCTTAATATTCATGATAGTAATTTATTTTTATAGTACAGTTTCACTGTTATCTCCTCCACTGCTGTAACTTTCAGTCAAGCAAGCTGCAAATGTAGAAGGTCAAGTAACCCTTTGAAGGCCATAAAAGTTCATTCACTTGGAATTTGCCTGGTTAGTGTTTTTGTTCTTTTGAGGATGCTTTAGTGGCTCCTTAAAATATTTATACTATAATTCCTAACCTAGCATTATTTATTTAACAAATATCAGTGCAAAATGAGAGTTGCAAAGCAGTATATGGATGCAAACTCTATAAACAAAGAAACCAAAATTTCTAGCACTGCACAATTGAAAATGGTCATGAAATTTGCTGTTAAAGTCTGTATTTTAGTGGATAGTAGTTCTTTTCTTTTAAAAAATTTAAGGCACACACTTATTTAATACTTCCTAATGTTTTGCAATGGCAAGAATGAAATCAAAATTAAGCCAATTCTTTTTTAAACGTTGAAAAGAGAAAGAAATGTCATCCTTGGTTCAACAAGGCGTTTTACTATGTTTCTCAGTTTAAATGAAAGCAAATGAAATTCCCACTTCAGGCCACTTTTCACTTCAGGAGAAACACAAAGGAGTTATAATCTAAGTAGGAGTCAGGACGAATCACATAGGACTTGTTAACCAGGTTGGCAGTGATAGAAACAGGAGTTTTTATCTGTGGCACATGTGGAGTACAAACAACTACAGCTTCTACCTCTCACTCCTACTGAAGCACCTCATTACTGATTTAGTGAGACCTTAGTAACCTAAAATCTAGTCTAATTGTATATTTTAACAATGTCCAAAATATTTAACTGTGTAACCATTGTCTCTTCTTTTCATGTACTTTTTAATAGAAAAATGGATTTTAGCTATTCCAGTTGAGCTGAAAGGACCCATACCTTTCTTTTGGTGCAATCATAAAGTACTATTAGGTTTAACAAGAAAGAGCAAATTCGAAAATTATGTAGATGTCAAGATTTTCTGCATTGCCTATGAATTAGAAATCAGCAGAAGAATTCTTGATTTTCCTTGGGATGTTTTCTTTAATATTTTTGTCTGCTGCTGATTTGCTTTACCATTTCACTTCAGACTGAGTTTATGTAGTGGAAGAAGGATTCAATATGTAAAACTCTCCTGGTTAAAGGCAGTCTATAACTATACAATAGCCTTATTGGTATGTTCGCTTGTCTTTCATTTAAGATGAGCTTTTCATAATTGCACATAATTCATAATTTTCATAATTGCACATAATTGTTTCTCATCTAGAAACATATTTTTCATTAGAGAGGAGGTGAAGGGCACACAAAAAAATATTGCTGATCAGATGAATGAAGTATAAACCTGCCTCATCACAAAGATAACATCTGAAAATGCTTCAGGTTTATTTATGGCAAACAAAAAGTATGACTAGGCTTCAAGAAATTATGAAGATAAAGAGATATAAAAGGCATTTTTATTCTAAGTGTAAACTATCTTTAAATATATTTAGATTTACACCCTATAATTATTATGATTGTAATAATTAATCAATCAACTGATTAACATGTAGGGTCAGCAGGACACAGTGATCTTATCTTGAAGCTTGAATTAATTAATTATTCCTTACTTTACATTATTATTTTCGATTTGTGTATGTTTTCTCAAAATGTCCCTATTGACAAAATATATGTTTTGGGGGTTTTTTATTATGTATTGAGTCAAGCACAGGAAGTTACTGATGTACATTTACTAATTTGCCATCAGAATTTCAAATTAATTAAAAGATTTTTAAAGCATTGCATAATTTTTAACTACTTGTTATATTCTAATTAGCTAGGTTCAATTAAATTGTTTTCAATGTAGCAACTTAAGAGCTCTCAGCTTTTCAAGTGGCGTCAAATTCAGTGGTTGTATATTGTTGCAATGAGATAATTCTGTGTTCATTATACCACAAGCTAGAGAAGTCTTTCTGTGCAGTGTGTTCGTTTTCTGTCTGTGGCAGCATGAGGATTTTCCAGTGCCACAGACAACCCTGCTGTCAGGAGGTCTCCATGAAACTCAGCTACATTTTAATTTGCTTTATGCAAAAGCATTGCTTCCAATATCCCCTTCATTGTGCTGGACATTTCCTCTGACTCCTTGCAGTAGAACTTGGGTCACACTAAAGTCACTAATAAAATTCTTGCTGGCTCCAGGTGTTAGTAGTTCACTGCCATTCCTCCGGCATCCTTGGTCATTATTTAACCAAGCCTTTTCTTATCTCACCATGAACATTGTTGCTTCTAGCACGTTATTAAAAGTTGTCTCTTTTTTAAGTTAGTTTTAGGTTTTTGTATTGTGTGAGTATCCTGAAAATTTTTCAGTGTCTTTCTCATAATAATGAGCTTCAGAACTGTATGGGATCCATCAGTCAAGGGAAAGTGACCCTGCTTCCCTCCCCACCATAAACAGGGATGCCACTCTGAATATCATGCCAGATTTTACTGCCCTGCATGCCCTGTTGCACCATCACTTTGCCTGATTTCCTCCTGCTTGTCAGTCCCATGTTTGTTTGACATTCCTGGTTCTTAAGAATTTGGGTTAGGGATTTTTTTTTTTTTTCTTTTTCTGTCTTATATTGTCATATCTTTTTCTTTCATTCCACAGTTGCTAGTTTAAGGCAAGACTAGTAAGCCTTGATTGTATTGGAGAAAGGCATATATGTGCTCTGCCAGATTGCACCTAAATTCAATGGCTTGTCCCAAAAAATATTCACATGGTCTGTGCCTGTAAACCCACATTTCTGTCCGTTATCACTTACTGATCTGCCCTTTGCTTATGCTTTGATGAATAAAAATATTCAATCAACTTTATATGCACCTGTCTGTGCTCACAGGCTGCCCTGTGGGCCATGGAATGGCCAGCAAGGATGCTGGCATGGTGCTGGGGGTGCTGTTTTAGCTGCTCAAACCAGGTTGCCATTGTGTCTTGCCTTACCTTGTCCTATATTATAATCATCAATGCCATACACTTCTTAGATGTCATAAACCATCTTTCCTTTTTGCCTTTTTCTCTCATAATGCAAGGCTGAAACACTCCCCAACTGTAATCACCCTTGTTCCCCATATTGGCAATTCCATCACAACAGGCCAAAAGAACGTCAAGTCTAAGTTTAGAAGAAATGTCATAGCCCTTCAGACATCCCACTTTCAGGCAGAATAGGGGCAGGACCTCTTTTTATACCTCCCAAGAAGTAGTAGAATGTGCCTGTCTCACATCTCCTGCCCTGCTGAGCCCTTTCTCCTCCTCCTTCTCCTGCCAGGCCCCCCATGCAAACAGATACAACGCAATTGTCTTCTCCACGTGTGCTTTTTCTCCCTTTTTTTCCAGTCCATAACACCCTACTGCAGTGAGGCCATGTCCTGACTGGGGCTATTCAGCTCTACTAGGATCTGTATCATCAAAAAGAGATGCTAAAAGATCCAGCTGCTGGCTCTCTCACTCAGCTCTCAGAGAAGTTCATATCCCAACCTGTGTTTTGTTTGTTTGTTTGTTTGTTTGAGTTTGGTTTTTTTTAAATGGTAGTGTAGGAGTTGATAGAAGTAATAGTAGCAGGTTTGGTGACCCTAAATAGAAAGGGTAGGAGAAGCAGTTATCACCAAGCTTTTGCTTTGAAATTTAAACTTAGCAAACACTTCCCTGGTGAAGTATACATATGGAACTACAAAATCCCACTTTTTATCCATTTGTTTTCCTGACCATAACCACGTTTTCACACTGTCAGCATTTTCATTAGAAGCTCTTTTTGTCAGAGGTTTATAACGAGAATGTAAAGATTTGCTATGGGCTAAATCTCAATCCAAGAGCAAATGTTTATACCAATTCTGAAACCAATCAGCTTGCCCATTTGTAGTTATGCATGTGTTCATCATCTGTTACTGCTTGTCCAATGCTCTGCAACTTCTGGAAGGAAAAAGAGACATCTGGAGGAAAAAAAAAATGCTATCCTCCAGATAGCACACTGTATGTTCTCCTGAGTTATTGAATAAGGTACTACATAAATGCAGGCTTTTCAGCTGATACAATTTTTTTTTTTTTTCTGAAGCTTGTCAAATTTACTGCAGAGAATATTTTAACAGAGGGTTTAGACTGTTCTCTTTTTGTGCATTACTTACATGGAAGTTGAGCTAAAAATTCACTGGAAATTATTCACTTAATGAACTGAGCCACTTTTATGATGCCAGGCACGATGAATTCTTTGAAAATGTTTCAGCTTATCTTCTGGACCTGTGGGTTAACAGGGTTTTCCTGTCTGTCACTTCCACTGTGTATCAGTCATTAAATCCCATGGTGTTCTGAGGATGAGTTAAATTTAAGGGATGATTTAAAGTCTTTCTCCTTCTCTGACTATGATGGTTTGAACAAAAAAGTACATAGTGTGGGCATGTATAGTGACATAAAGGTAGATTTGCACACAGAATAAACAGTTAGGACCAGGCTCACTAAATTATTTGCATCTGCAAGTCCTGCCTGTCTCCAACATGTATCAATATAAAGTTTATCTGGACAAACTGCAGTTATAAAGATAAGCCAGGATTAGAATTGCCTCAATTTGAACACAGAAGGTGCCTGAGGTCAGTTGCAGAGCACATCAGGATGCTTTGTAATACTTAGTATTTATATACAATATGTGTTATAAGGATTTACTTTATAATAGTGTTAAAGTGATACTCAAGTCCCTTTAAGGACTAGGTTATATATAAACCCCATAGTGAATGAGCGCCTTCCTTCCTGGAAAGCAATGGGTGGGTTGAGGTGTCGGTGCTACCATGTCATGCAGAAAAGGATATGACCACCTAAGCCCAGGAGCAAGGCAGAGGCTGGGAAGGAAGCCCAAAGAGAGACTCTTCTGTCTCCAGCAGAATCTGGGAGAGCATGTCCTTCCTGGTTCCTCTGCTGTTCATGGATCTGTATGTATTTACAGTCTTGGGTCAGGTCAGGCTGCTGGATGCACTCATACTGAAGCTTCTGAATCTCTCTCAGTGCATGCTGAAGATCTCTGAGCGCCTCACTGAGGATGGAGTTCCCATCATGGTTGCCAGGAACATGAAAATTAAGCACTATAACACCCACCATTAGTAAATAGTGTAAACCCTGGGTGTCCTACCTTTTTAAAAAAGCTTGGTCTATTCAACAACAACAAAGCAATCCTTCAGAGGCTTACCCCTACCTCAGGCCTCCTCAGACAGAAAACCCTGTCACAGAGCCACTCTCTGAGTGAATTTTCCCACGGCTGCCTATCAGTGCCATTCCGCAGTCCTGCAGGAGCTGTGTTACCTCCCCACGGCCCTGCCATGCCACGGCAGAGCCCAGCTGTGCTGGCCGCCTGCGATGCCTGTGCAGCCAGCCCAGCTGGGGCTGCCATGCTGTTGCCAGTGCACATGCCATCTCTAAGTTTACCCAGTAAACCTCATGAAAAAGAAAAAATAAAATGAAGCCCTTATTAGAGCTTCTCGGTAGACAACAGTAAAAATGAATTGAGTCACCCCATCATAGATCAGGCACATCTCTGACTGCAGAATGGTGTCACAACAAAGTGGCTGCAGTTATTTCTAAACAGCTATAGTTAAAGCAGTTTGAAAAGTGTGTATAGACCACCCTGTATAGCCATGAAGGAATTTATTTTTTGCTTTGGGAAATAATTCATGAACAGTTATAACTCCTTGACAAATCATTGTGCAAACAATGAAAAGAGTTTTTCAGGACAGTCATGAGCACACATCTGGTATGAATGTTCTCAGAATACTTCTCCACACTGGCAGACACAGCCCTTTTGTCTTTGGGAGATTTTGAGTGAATAAAAATGCTCACCTGAACATTTGTGAACATGCAGGTACATCAGCAGATCTTCTGTGAAAAAAAAAGAAAAATCACAATATTCTTTCTCTTTTAGCTTTATTTACCCGGCTCTGCTTTCAACCAGGAAGCTTTAAGAACCTAATTAATTATGAGCTAATTAACAGAGCTTTGCAAAGTTAATTCGAGATTGCTAGTATTAGTGTAAACATTTCACAGAAAGTAAACTGAGGCACACAGATTAACTTGTGTAAATCAGGTACCAAAGCAAGCAGTTACAGCAGCAGTCCTCTCGGTTCCATTCCACACGCCCCACACCCCCCACGGCCCTCCATACTTTTTGCTATACGTTCACACTCTTTCCAAGCTTCACATCTGTCTAGTAAGGGTTAAAACAAGATTTAAAATCCTATATGAATTCTGTGCAAATATGTGTTCTGCATAAATCTGGGCCACAAAATTAATATATTTGTATACATTTTCCCCATCTGCTGACACATCCAGCTTGTGGCCCAGAACATTTTAGGGAAGAAAGGGCCATGTCTATGTTTTGTGCAATAGCTCAAGTGGAGTTATAGGCTTAGTGGTGCACTCAGGCTTCTCTACTAAACATAGAAAGCAGCCTGGGGTACTTTGGAAAGTTTCTTCAAAATTGACAGACCGCTGGGAGAAGGAGGAGTGGCATTTTAGTTTAGGTTTGGGTGGAGGTTTTTTTATATATGAGGATTTAAACTGCATAGTTATTGAAGAAATGTCTTTTCTTTTTTACTCTTTCATTCTTGTCAGCTATTATAATATATGTATGCGTGTGTGTGTATGTGTGTACATAACACTTCTAAATTTTCCATTTAAAAAACCCCAACAAAACAAAACCAAAAAACATTCAGATAAGGCTAAGGCTATCTCAAACCTCCAAGTCATGTAGGAGCAATTTTAGGGATTGTGACCTGAGAGAGGCAACTGTTTTCTAGTTTGTGACTGCAGACTCTCTTACCCCAGCTGTGTGCCTCTAATGTATTTTGCTGCATCAGGAGGTAAAGGAGATGTTCACTTGAAGACAGCATGCTGGAGAAATAATGTAAGAGCACATTGTCTCAGTAAAGCTTAGTGGCTTTACTGAGAGCTATATCGCGTGTTAGGAGATTGCATAGCGTGAGGCTGCTGCATAGTGTTCCCCTGGTGCACTAGCCTGCCTCTTCTACAGTCACAATCAAAGCGTGTGTTCCAGGAGGTTTGTTACATATCCTTGGGAGGAATCTTGGCCTTTTTTATTCTTTAATTCATTCACCATACCAGATTTGTGTGTGTGTGTGTGTTACTTAGCCATAGATGCCAAATATACTGCACAATTTTTAATATCCTGGAATATCCGTCTCCCAATTAAAAAAAAAAACCAAAACAGCAGCATATTTGCTTTTTTATGGCTTTTATTAACACTCTACTGGATGTTTTTTCTTAATTAGACCTTGGATACTGTAGCACATCTATCTTGTGAGTTTATGGACTAAAAGCTGAGGTCTAGCTGAGCTGGCTCCAAGTCATGACTTCAGAAGAATCAGTATGGCAGCTGTAAGTCGCCAAAGGACTCCTCTATGCATGGGGATTCTCCTGCGGCTTTCTTACTTGTAGATCCATGTAGTTTTATTGTTACTTCTGGGAACATGCAAAAGAAAAGAAAATCTATGTATGCTTGATCAGTTTGCACTCTGCGAGCTGTGTAGTAAGTTCCTTGTCATTAATAATCATTCATCTACTTGCTCGTAAAATGCTGTTCATTATATACCACTCTTTCCTTTGTAAATACATTTACTGTACCGGTGATGTTCTTGCAATGCAAACAGCAGGGTTAGCTGTATCACATGCAGAAATGACATGGCATGCTTACCTGACTAGTGTTATTGCTGATGGTGGTACAATAATTAAATTAGGGAATCATGTAGATGCATGGAGGTGAAAATAAGAAGCTGTATCAGAAAGAAAGACTACATAGTATTAAGAAGAATAATTTATTAATATAAATACATATCATATGTTGTATTCAAGTACTGTTGGGACTAGAGTTCTGGAAGTATAGATAGGGATAGACCTCAATAATATCAAAGTTCGATAACACAAATCAACTTTCCTTTTCAGAATAGACCTGCTTAGGTGCACAGCTATTTTCTGCAACAGCCTGATCTTAAACTGTATCATAAGTTAACTAGAAACTGAAACACTTGAAAAATGCCTTGGAATTTCCATGCATTCTGTGATTTTTTTAAATGTATAAACAAATAACACCAGCATTATAATAGGGTGGATAGTGGGGTTGAATTATGCTTCCTATTTTCAAGATGTCCATTTAGCTTTCATGTTCAGTATGTCAGAAATTAGCAAAATCACGCTTTGAAGTCCACCATGCAATGGCATGACTGGGTGAGCTCTCACATTTCAGTTCACCATAGCCAGTCCTCTCTATTGATACAGCAATACTGTCTTTCACCAGACAGAGAGCTCAATATTTGTCTTCTCCACACTTTAGGCCTTCCCACATAGAGGCAATGCATCATATATTTGTTTGACTGCTTTGGGTTTTGCTGGTGACTCACACTGACTGCATGGTTGTGCTTTTGCAGCAGGAGAATTATTTTATCACATTGCATAGTAACTCCCATGTCCAGTAAAATGCAAAAAGAATAAGATTCTTCACTTTACTCATATGCCAGATGATAGCTTTATTGCTACTGAATAAATCCTTCACTCTGTGATTTTTATTTTTTTTTTTACTTGGGATCATTAGATATTTGATGGAAACTAGAAGACTGACAAGCAAAGAGGAAAGTGAGACAAGGAAGATCAGTGCAATTGGAACTGGGAGTTTTAGGGAGAGATTTGTGCAATGACAAGCAAGAGATTTGGGTGCAAAGAAGTGGTTTGTCTACTTTTGTGTTTTGAGACTTGCAGGATGGTTGTGTACATGAATCCTAGGTGTATTTTTGCAGGGGTCTTTGCTGAGCAACACAGGCAGGTCCGAAAGACATCATAGAGGACAGATACCAGCCTTATGAAGTGCAGGAGTTCATTTATTACTTGCTCATCACCAGGTCTTCATGATGAATAACCATATCAAACTGCATTTCCAATAGACACCATCCTAAACAGGTGATAACTTATAAACACATACCAAAACATTTAGAGGGAAACCTCCTAGCAATACTGTCAGGCTCTAGGGAGCCAGGGAGGTCCCACATCTCATTGTCATTGCTGCTCTTCCCATTGATGTTAATTAGTTCATTTCTTTCTACATGAGTAGGAGATCTCTGTGTCACCAGTCCCTTTGATGGGCAGGGGTCCTTTATAGATATACATGGGGTCCATGCTGCTCTTCAATCTCCACTACAGATGTCCACAAGTTTTAAATTGGTGGATGCCATACTGCAGAAATCACATTTTCTCTTTATTTTCCTCCCTCTGCTGTGCCTCAATCTACTTACAGTAAAAGGCACTGAATCGAAATGAGAAAGATCTATATAGAGCTCAGTTGCTGTTATACCACTTGTGTAGATATCAGTGGATGATGCTGTTTTCCACCTTTTCATACTTTTTTTCCACAGCCTAGAACAAGGTCAGCTCAGCTTTGCTCCATATTCTCTTCCCTTTGGTTCAGTCCTATTTCCAGCTGTCCAACATATATCCACTTTCAAATGCAACAAAGAACACAGGGAAACTATCAGTATTTTGAACAGCCTTAAGTTGCTTTTACATGCTTTAAAAGGAGGAGTATACAGAGCAGCTGCTTCATTACCTCTGTGCATAACTCCAGGTATACCTTCATCATTATTTTATCACTTGCCATATATTCCTTGTGAAGGGAGAAAACAGGCATTTATATACTCACTTGATCCATCCTTATGTCCCTTTTGCATGTCTCTTCCTCACACACTGCTTACAGAGCCAGTTCCACAGAAACAGAGCCGCACAGTAACTGGGATTGCACTTCATGCATTGTTCTAAGGAGAAGAACAGAACAAGCATTTCCAATGAGGACACAATACATCTTTTGCTTTGCTCTCATTTATAGCATGCATGGTGCAAAAGCAGGTTAGATAACCATCCTGTGATGTGACTTTATTCTTTTTCTGTTTGTCCTTCATACTTGCAGTTTGTAATTGGAAAGGGCTGAAGATGGTATACCAAAAACAGAGAGAGAAAGCCAGGTGCACAAGTTCGTGTGCCATCTCAAAGAGGGAGGGAGCTTAAATTGCAGTCAACTAAGAAATTTAGGTGCACAAACTTCAAACTAACAGTAAACTATCCACGCACAATTTTTTGGCAATGCCAAGACCCCCTCCATTTGTCCAGAGTCATATAGCGTGTGTGGATGGCTTTGCACGGGAAATGATTCTGAACTTTGCAAATAGCTTTTATTATAGCTCCTCTGTGACACTGCTAGAAAACAGATTAGATCATAGCTCATTTCTCTTTTATTATTCTGACAGTGATTTAATTTGTTCAGAACTTCCATTTTGCCTTTAATATCTCATATGCGGTCACATTTTGGGAGCTTTTGAATGTGTTGGTTCCGCGTTCATTGCTACATGTCTCTCACCTTAGCCAACTCATTACAGAGAAACATCCTCCCTAAATAACAAATATTAACAAACATGTATGAACTTCAGATGATATAATTCCCAGTTCATTTCCTGGGCTGTATCACTGCCAGAGAAGGATCAAATAAGGAGCCTGCCTTATCCCTAAAATAAGGCATTCAAGCATGGGAAAAGTCCTTTGGTTTATACCTATAAGAGGGGAAATATATTAAATCCTTACCATACAAAGAATAAAGCTGAGTCCTCAGCTAGAACTTCAGAAATAAAAATGTTTGATAGCCCAAAATAAGCACTTCAGCCAGCCATTCTCTTCTGCAATACATTACACGTCTGCCTTTTTTAAAGTCAACTGCATGAGAGCATTTATACTACACTGTTGATGTGCTTTCAAAATGAATGTGGCTGAAAATGGACCCCCAGTGGGGTCCATATGAAGACTTGTTTGGGTTGTTTTCAGCAATGCAAAGTCATTACCCCATGGTCCTTTTCGTCCTACCTATACGACGCTGTTCAAGAAGGCCCGACACAGGATTAGGTCTTTCCCACCAGTCTCCAAACATTACAACGACCATTTTGTACCGCTGGTCATCTGGGTTGCCTGAAGCAGACGTCAGCCTACTCTAAAGTTATGTTGGCCAACCATTCAGCAGAAGCTGTTCAGTAGAAAAGCCTAAAAGTCATTTTTGCACATATAATATCTTTCTAACCTCGTCTGTGGACAGTAAATAATGATTTAAGCCTAAAAAAAACAGCTAAAAAGAAATGCAATATAAATAAATATAAATAGCCTGCAACAACAACAAAAATAACCACACCAAAAACCTTTGTGCAGGTCTAGCTTGGATCATTACAGTTAACTAATTTTTGGGAATAGTATCAAAGCAAAAAAGCTCTATAATTTTATTTTCATGTTCAGCTGTGACACTATGATGCTTTTTTTTTTTTTTGGTCTTGTGTCTGGGTTCTTTACCTACAAAAGCCAGCTGAGGGTTTAGGGGTTTTTCCTTTGGATCACAGAAAGATTTATTTCTGTGACTGAATATATTTTAAAATATATTTTAAATGTTTTCTATTATTCTCTCCTTCTGCTCTCCACACATGTTAAAATCCGTTCATTGCAACGGTCTGCAAAAGGAGCTGGAAACAGCTATGTCCTTTTCTGGGACTTGTTTTCTTTGTGAGCCTGCAAGTACATTGCTTTTGTGTGTGTTTGTGTGTGTGTGTACGTGCACAGGCTTAGTCCTCAGGTGGAACTGTGGTTCCTGTGCTTTCGTTCTCGAAGCTGTTATTCTGGAAGGGAATGGAGGCAGCTGTGTTTACAGCTCAAGTCTTGGCATACATTTACCAGAATCTATTATTCATATCGTTCAGTATCAGGGAGAGATCTCAGGCCACCTGTCTATCTGACAAATTCACCCTTTTGTGAGCTTTCTGTTCATAGCAAATTATGTTCACATTGATGAATTGAGTTTTTATGAGCATTGCTAACTAACATTCTCACAGAAGGCCAGGGGCAATAGACTGCAAGTGTTTCTGGTCCACAAGTAAATGTTAAAAAGAAAAAAACTGCCAGTATTTAAAGACAATTTGCCATGGAGGGGTAGTTAAAATATTTGGCAAAGCCTTGGTATTTATGAATTCAAGAATGCCCATAAGTTATTACAAATAGTGTGCTTATAACAAAAAAATAATTCTGTACTGCCCCCTGTGATTATGGAGGGCTTTTCAGTATTCTATGTATTAGCAGGAAGCTAGCGATCAAAGCTTTTAACAAACCTTTACCAGGGCTTAACATAGTCTAGGAACCATTCAGTTTTGCAAAGGGGATCTTCCATTGAAAATAGTGCAGTAAAATCAGTGGAACAAAGCTAATTCAACACAAAATGATTATTTACCTGGTGTCTTCAGCATGGAGCTGGTTCATATCCAAGACAAGCCACCAGCCATGGTAGCAGCTGTACCTTATAGATCAAAAGATCTGTAGTTATAGATCAAAATATTTCCATGAGTTTTTGTTGAGATGTGCTGGGACAACATTCCCCCTGTGTGCCCAAATTCCTTATGCCCCTTGCCCAACCCTTTGGTAGTGGAACACAGTGTCGGGGATTGACCATGACCCACCTCTGACAGCAAAAGCTAGTGAGCTAGAATGCAAGCCTACAGATACAGCTTCTGAAAAAATAAATGAATAAATGCTCAGCTATACCAGGTAAATATATTTACTAAAATACCATGCATCTAGTGCCATTTAATATGCCTTAGAGCATCTGAGACAGTGCATGAAGCGTCCCAGAAGCTCCTTAGGTCTTGGTGCAGTTGGAGGATAACATGGATACAATAGGATAACTCTTGATGTGGTTAGCTGCCACCATTTAGGTCACTGAATTCCACCACATCTACCATAAAGATGCTCTTAGGAGCCCACAAAAAAGGGGATGGCAATAAGTGACATTTCAGTGAGAGACCTAACACCACTAGCCATATCATGAGATCAAATTTCCAAAGCTGAAAATAAAGGAGGAAAAAAAAAAAAGGAAAAGCAGTTTCAAGGGGGAAATGATGCTTAAGAAGCCTTTCTTAAGACACAGAGGAGAAAAACAGGTTGGAATGAAGAAGCCACCTGGCCACAAACACTGGACTACCTTCACCCCATCTTGTCGGGATGCAGCATGGCATCCCTTCACACCCACGGTGGTGCTGCCTCTCGCCCGCTCTGCTCCTCTAGTTGAAAGCGTGGCAGCCTTGCCTGTTGTTTTGATAGGTGCGAATGGAGTGGCTGCCCCTTGTGAGCTATATCTGCCGTTTCCAAATGTGTACCGCCAAAGAAACAGGTTGCGCAGTGTGGCCTGCTGATCTGCGCCTGCCTGGCCAGTAGCTTGGACATAAGGAGCACTGCTGTTACCGTCTTCTGAAGTTTCGAGTCGAGGCAGAGAGTGATAAATGCGGTGGGTTGCTTTCAGTTTATCAGTCAAACCACCAGTTTGGGAGACCTTTTCCGTTAGGAGTCTTTGAATTTAAATTTCACATGTGCCAATCAGGTTGTCAAGTGCTTTGGTAGACCACCATTTTCTCAACTGGAAGGGTAGCAAGAGTTTAACTGTAGCTGAAAGCTTGCTCAAGCTGGCCATTCCTTAACGGGAGAACATTGTTCTGCTTTTCCTATTTTAACCCGTGCATTTGCTAGGTATCTTTAGCAGTGTCAAACAAACTTGTAGAATTGGTGATTAGCTGCCCAAAGAGCATAATATTCATTAATAATATTCATTATTAATTATAGAAGGTAAGTTTGGCTAATTGTCATTTCTATACAGTAGCACTGTATGACGATACATTTTAACAATCTATAAATAATTGATAAATTTTTTTCTTTCATCTTCTTTCCTAGTTTGCATAAAACTAATGACTTGGTAAATGTTACTCACTTCAAAATATTCTGCTGCTCCTATGAAAATTAAACTAACACTGTAACCTGAGCAAATAAGGAGGCTTTTCTTCTTATTGTAGGTTAAAAAAAAAAAAAAAAAAGAAAATATAACTCTTTCTTGAATCAAAAATTTGAGTCTGTGAAATCCAAATGAAAACCATTTATAGTATAAACATGTGAGTGATAAGGGGACTACTAAAATAAATAGATCTGACTTTTAAAGGATCAAAAAGAAAAACCTCAGGAAAGTTGTGATTTTACTTTATTCTTTAAGTCTTTAGAATGGCCAGAAGCAGTATTCTTCAAGCTTTAAACAGGATAAGACTATGACATGCACACAAAAACATGGGTCAAGGAAACCTTCAGTGTGAAGTGGTAGTATTTTCAATACTTATCAAATAACTGCATGCATAATCCCATAAATCAGGTTAACCGAAGATTCAGAATTCTTCTTAAATGAGGTGTTTGGTTATAGTTTCTGGCTGCTTTGTTAATATGATTACAGTACCTTGCTGGTTGCTTGAAATGAAGGATTTGTTGCAGCAAAAGTACAGTCTTCCTGAGTTCTCTGTTATTTTTACAAATCCACAATCTGTCAGTCTATAATGTTATTGCACTGAGACTTATTCTTTGATTTTCAGTGCAACTGAATACACTCCCAAATTTATTGGTGACACTATAATTTCACATTTATTTGGTGTGGACTAAGTTGTCTAGGAAAAAAAAAAAAAGGGAAGAAAAAGACCCACAAACTAAGTATTGTCTACAATTTCAATATGTTATTGTTTAAACCTATATAGATACTTACATATGCTTCATTATAATAATAATAATAATAATAAAAAAACCCCTTCAGGTTGTAAGGACTGCCTCTGTGACCTTTTTTCTCGTTTTAACCCTACTGATATGTCACCCATGGCAACTTTAAACCGATTTTAATAGAGTCTATCCTATTATTCATTTAAATTGAGGTGCAAGAGCACTTAGACCAGAGAAATTTGCATTCAGCAAATGGGGATTTGACGAGCAAAGATGATAAGATATATGTTTTATAACATGCCCTATTTTGCCAACAAATAAACAGCTCTTGAAATTGATAAACTTCAGAATATTTTATCTTCAAATGTTTATACGTAAATGATTAAAATGCATTAGCAATTCTGCTTTTGAAAAAAAAAACATATTGGGAAAACAACACAGTTGTGTTGATTAAATTTGTAATTAACAAATTTATTACTAATTCTGTTCAGTTCTTTAATATGCTGCATTCCTGAAGAAGAACATTAATACACAACGGCAGAAAGAAGCTAATTTTAAGACTTTGGAGAAATGAATGTCTTTTAATGCTGTGTGTTTCTCTTATCTACATGCCACATTATTGTAATAAGTACATTCAGGAATAATTTCTTTTCAAATATTTTTACAAATCTTGCTCTTATTTGCATGCAAGTAAGTTGTCAGCTTAAATCTTTGAAATGCAAAATATATCTCATTTCTATATTTCATCAAGGAGCCTTTCATGTTTAATAAATTACAACTTAGATCCTCCAAGACTTTGTTTTTCATTAACTAAAAGCAAAAGGATACATTTAAAATCTTAATCACAACCTGCAAGGGTATTTGCATGTTGCTGATATTTGTCTTGATGGGACTTTTAATATTTGCAAACTAATCAGGATAGCAAGGTTATACCAATAATTTCTTCAGACAATGAAAGTTTCCATATTTTAGTCTTCATTAACAGTATGTGCAACTTGGTTAAAACTTTAAATGTGTCAGTCCTGATGCGATATAAAAATGCATGCAGATCACTTCTGAAAAGAAAATGTGCACAAGAAAGGGCAGCATTTCTGAGACCTTGTAAGTGATTTTTAGGTCTGGATTACAACGGAAGAAATGATTACTGTTTGATCACGCGTTGGGCAGGATTGTTAACACGGCAGAACAAGTTAGGTAAAATCCCTCCACCCCTTGATACCGAATAAAGACTTGCATCCAGTAGGAATTGATGAGCATCTGTCTCCTGTACGATTTGACCTTCAGTTTAGCCCCAAGTTTTAATAAACATCCGAGTTCATCTCACAGAAGGGTCTACTGCTGATCTCTTTGTAATAAGGTGGGTCATCTCATCTTATCAGAGAGAGAAATCCTGACAGCTGGCACTATTTCCTGATCCTGGTGGTCTCTGGGGACAACAGCAGTATGGTGTTAGAGAAAAGGCAAACTTTTGCTGAACTTGCTGCTCCAGGACCCTCAGTTAATCTTTTCTGTGGAGTTGAAGATCAAAAAAAAACCAAAAAAACCAAACAAACAAACCAAACCTGAAAGGATTCAAAATATGCAACTAATACTGTGTAGTTAAACTGATGTAGCATGCATGTTGTTTCGCAAGCTAACAGGTCAAATATGGCTTTGCTTTAAGATTCCCAACAAATTTCATTTTTATAGAGAAATCTCTGAAAGCAGAAGGAGGTTGAGGGAGGGTGAGGTAAAAAGAAATAAATCATTGTAGTCACAGGAACAGTAATCCTTGTTGAGGATTTTGGCTGATTGATATAAATAACATCGTCCCCGCCATCTGTCCGAAGAGAGACCTTTCCAGTTAGTGTTAAGCTGCAACGGCAGAATAATTAATGAATGGTGTCCTTTGTGCTGGTAATAAAGACAAGACAAATTATGTTATAATCCAACTGCTGCTCATTTGTCACAGCCAAATAAAATGTCAAATAAAAGTGAGGGGGGCACTGTGTTTGTTTAATGGACTGCAAGCTACCTGTTCGTATTGTTGACAGACAACTATAGTATAAGTTGTGAATGTGGAAAGCAGAGAAATGCCGTGTATTGAATTCAGCATTTCTTTCATTGCTGGGGGAGGCAGGGAGGGACACGGAGGAGGGGGGAAAATGGCTCACTGGCTAGCATTAAGGCAAGTTTTAATTATATAGCTATAATACCACTTTCCCCTCTCAGAAAGCCTGTTTTAGATTACATGGTGCAAAAGGAAATTGCAGAAAATAATTTCAAACCAGCCTCACTCCTGCAAATTTGCAAAAATTTGGTGGTGTTCTCATCTCTTGCGTTTTCAGGACAGACACATTCATCCAGTTGCTAGGAAAACCAAATAATGAAAACATAGCTGGGATTTAGCAAGTTCCACTGGGAATTACCTATGATAGAGGGCAGGGCTGCACTTCCTCAGAACATGCTCCTGCTGTAAAAATTCACAAACCTGGCATTCATACAGGCATCTGTCGCTTGCTCTAATGCCAGTTCATAGTATACATACAAACATCTGCTTCCATGCACAAAGGGATACGGAACGCTTGACAGGTCTGTGTTAGCAGGGTTCGCAATGCCAGTTCTTTATGCAAAAACCCTAATGCTTCCCGTCAAGCCATTAGAAGTGATACAATCAGCCCAGGCCCCATTAAGCCATCAGTGTCCACCTGTGATAAAGATGGCCATTTGTTTTCTTAAAGCCCACTTAATGTCTGCTTAACTCAATTTGTCAGGAAATGTAGAACAATTTCCTCACAGCCTGAAATTTGGTAGTGGTTCAAAGTCAAAAGGCCAGATCTAGTCTTATTCAAATGATATAATGAACAGTCTTCAAATCTAAATCTCCCTTGGGGAGATGCTGTTTACTTTTTTTCCTTCATGTTAAAAGGGAAAAAAAGAAAAAAAAAAAAAAGTAAGAGTAGAATGTGTGCTTTTCTTTGATTACTAAAAATATTAAATCCTTTTAACCCCTTCACATGGATCATCTGAGAAATGAACTTCTTTGCTTCCTTCCTTCGCTGGAGTTTAATATACTAAAGGTTAGACAGAACAGAGCAAAAATACCAAAATAAATATACAAAAAAAATATTTTCAATATCTTTTAAAAGTCTCTTTTTAAGCATATAAATTTACAGCTTAATCACCTAAAACATATCTCCAGTTTTCACTCTTCCCAGGATCTCTCCTGGAGCACTGACAAGGGGCCCAATCCCACCTCTCTAGGGCAATGCCGAGGGCACCATTCTCAGTGAGCAAAGTCAGAGTGCATTTAAGACCATTGGTGGGAATTTTCTGTGGGAAAACAGACAAGAGCTGAATAAATGTGACAGGATATGGCCCTGACTTTGTAATTGTGCTGGGATGGTTCCTGTTCAGCATCCTAATTTTCATGTAAGGTGAAATCTGAGAAATGCTTTGCCTCTGCCACAGGTTTTCTCTGTCTCAAATCACTGTCTGTCCCCGGTCCTCAACCAACATGGCAGTTTGGAGAACATAGGTGAGAACCAGAGGGAATGCTAATGGAAGCCCATCCTCAGCACAGGCAGTGGGGGCAAGAGGAGGCTGTGAAGAAGAGGGGAGCAGGGATTTCAGGAGCTGGCAGTGATGTCTTGCCATGCTTCCACCACTTCACGCAACAAAAATAAGTATGAATAGGCCATCACTGCGGGAGGGCAGAGAGCTACAGCTAAGTCACCTCTTTGGCCAAAAGAAGTGGGGAGAAAAACCCTGTATATAAACAGGATTCCTAATTTCAAAGCCATACATAATCACACACCAATAGGTGCAGCTTATGGATACTGTTTCTGTAACTGAAGACAATTTTTGAAAGTGTGAGCAACTATTTGTGTTTCTCTGAAAAGGAGTGCAGGTCAAGCATCGTAGCACAGTCTCTCTGCTGGCTTTAACTGCTGTTGGGGAAGTGCGTTACAGCCCAGAGTTGTGCATTTGCAGAGAAAATATCACACCATGCAGATGCTCAAGTCTGCTCTTTCTGTACAGAAAACCCCACAAGGCTGTAACAGTGTATGAAATACCAGGAAAGAGCTCAGCATATTTTTCCAGTGCTTGGTAGAAGTTAGCAGTGAAGCACAATCATTTCAGTTGGGGTCAGACTATCTGTTGGCGATCAAAGTCCTAATTCTAATTAACCCCCAAAATTGTCTGATAAAGATCATTCCTCTTTTATGCTGCCTAACCAGTTGTATGTACGCTGGGCATGCAGTACCTAAGTCAGATGCTGCTTTGTTATAATTAGGGCAGCAAATTTTGGTTTCTGTTTGGTACTTGCTGTTACATATTGCATGTAATGTATGGCACTGTTAAGGGAAAAAAATTGGAGTCAAAGTGCCTAGAAAGTTAGGTCTGCTCTGTAGCACTGTGAGATTGTTGACATCTGCCGAGGTTGGAGAGCTCAGTAAGCAGGAAATGGGGTGTCACTCTGAGTGGTAGTTTACCATTATCCTGGCATCCTAATGAAGTGTCTGCAGTGCACAGAGCTTCTGGATGGCATCTTAACGCACGGCTAAGCAAAAGCACTTCTCTCCTTGTCACTGTCATCCATCTGCCTGCACCCTACTGTAGCCAATGGGATGGAACCATGCTACAATGTGCTATAAGCCATTTAGACTTGCACATTGCATAATCAGTCCCATCAAATATGTAAAAAATGACTATTATTGGTTATTTCCCTCAAACTCCGGCACCTGGAGTTTGATACATTAAAGTTTAACTTTTGTAAGTGCTGTTTTTTCCCATTAATTCCACATATATTTTTGTTGAATGGGACTGAGTTGCGAACTCATTGTCTTGGGTCTTGTTAACGGATCACAAAAGTTGTATGAATATTCATTGCAAACTCCATATCACATAAGATGAATTTATCAATTTCCCATATAGAAAGATTCCACACAATTCTCATTTTCTTTTATAACATCTATTTCTGGGGCATGAATAAAAAATAAAATCAATTCAAATTGGTCATTTTCCTTATAGCAAACATTAGTTAGTTTGAACACTTATAGGGTTTTTTTTTAAACAAGAAAATATTTTACAGTGTATCTGCATGAGACAATTTCCATAGTGTACTGCAAATGATCAAAATTGGGACTTTTACGTTTCATACAGTAACATTAAGATATCCTGACATCAAAAGTGATACAAACTCTTATCTATATATTTATACATAAAAACCTGTGTATTTCAGCCAGCATGACTTCCAGAATATAAAGACTTAACAAATTAAAGCAGAGTTTTGGGCAGTTGACATCTGTGAAAAAAAATTAAGTCAGCAGAGCACTCTCTTTTAAGCAAGTTTTCATTCCCTGATAACACCAAAGCTATCAAGGACTGGGGTTAAGAATTGTGTGACAGGGCAATCTTCTAAAATGGGCAAGAGCAAGATGAATTGGCAAAGTTGGGTGTTTATTTATACAAACAAGAGGGCAGAACATAATTTAGTTGAATCAGGAATTTTTCACAGACATTAAAACTATAGCAAACATAACAGCGGGGATGCTTGCACAGCAGCACAGTGGGGAAGCTCACAGAGCGTCTGCCCACACTACGGCTGGCTGTAGCTAGCGCCATAAGTCTCACAATTTCATTAGCACTCGAAAATTCAACTAAACCACTCAGTTCTGATTAAAAAAAAAAAGAAAAAATATGAAATAAACAAACCAAAAAAGCCCCAGACAAGACCTGGCTTTCCCTCAGCAGCTGAATCAGTTGCAAATTGTTGGAAAAACTCTTGGCAGACAGATTTTGCTGTAGCAACAGTGTGTGACATTTTAACAACCGCAGAAATCTTATCCAAAAAATCCCCAAAACAAGGTGAGAAGAGCCCTGTAAGAAAATTGGAGAAAACCATGCCTAAAAACCAACAACAAAACATAGATTAGGTGGCAGATCAATAGTTTGATATTTTATGCAGAATCATAAATCACTGAGGGTTTTTTCAGCATTTCAGCTTTGAGACTCAAAAGCATAAAAAGAAACCATAGCTCGTGTGTGATAAAATTAGGCCTTAATGTGAGCCATAAATGCCATTTAACATTAAACACGTACAAGCCACTGAAATGCCTGGTAAAGGGAAATGGGTGCAATAGTAAAACTATACAAAGTCAGTCAGACATGAATAATGCAGCAGGTCTGAGGAAGGTCATGGGTCAGACTCCAGTACCTTACAAAATAATGAATGCATGTCAGGTTAGAGACATACATCCCTTCCTAGAAAATGTGAGTTATTGGAGATAAACCCTGGACTTCCTGTTCTGAAACAAAGTGGCTTGTTGTAAACATCTATGTCCGTTTAAAATTAATGATTAAAAGAAAGATTCGGTGGGATTTGTTTAAGTATTCTTTATGACCACGAGTGCTAAAGGTTACTTTCTTCATTCATTTTTACCCAGCCACTGTTAATGTTACAGACACATCATGTTTTCTTCTGTGGTCAAATGTTTATCCAAAGCTCATTTACAAAAGAGCTTATATAATATGAAGCAAGTTTTTTTCAATGCATTCTTCATTTAAATATAAACAAGAGAGCATCTCTACAGTTTTGCTCCATTAAAGAGAGCCAGCCCTACATTTAAAGAGAGTAACCCAAATTCTAAATATGTTCTACAAAAATACTATATGGAAAACAATCTGTGGTTCACTTGAGTATCCTGATCTGCTAAAATTATCACCTATATCTCCCATATTTTTCCCCCAAAATGCAAAAAGGATTAACTGTCCTCTCATTCTTTATTTCATGTATGTGATTATGATGACTCTTTTTCTTCTGAAATCTTCACAGGGAGAAGAGTCTAACTTTCCAAAATGGGAATTTTTTCCCCTGATTTTCACCAATTTTCACTACAAAAAAAGAAATATAATGAAAAATAATATTGTTTCATTTTATGAAAACTAATCTGCTTCATTTTCTAGACTTAGATGGAGAATTTCACATCTGTTCAGTGTGTTTTCCTTCTTTTGCACCCTGTACTGCTAGCTTTCATAATGCAGTGCAAGGAAGGGGATACCTTCTGCACAGCTATTTCTATGAAAACATGTTTGATTATTTCTTCCCTCCAGTTGAGCATGGTAAAGAGAAAATCCCAAATTTTAAATTTAAATTAAAAAATCTTTCTATTTAGGAATCTGAAAGGGAAAAATTTCTAGGAAAGTGGAACTCAAGGCTTTACAGAAATAAAGCAAATACATAGGTATTGCAAACGAAACATAAGATCTTGCATCTGATCTGTTAAATATTCCATCAACAAGGTCAAGAGTAAAGACAAGCCCAGCCACAAAAACTGAAGCAAAAGTAAGCTTTAATAAAAAAAATATGAACAGTTTATACTCTTCAGCTTTTCAAGTGTAAAAACAAATTCTTTTATACTAGAGAAAAATCAAGCATGTATATAGCATTTGAAAAAACATCAATATCAACCATTTTAAGAGTACCCAATATTTTCATAGAACTATAAAAGATAGTGAGACTAAGTGTTATGGCAAAAAGTCTGGGCTCAGCAGCTTTGTGTGGGAAATGGTGAAATGTGACTGTGATTTATAATGAGAAAAGGTATCTACAACATACAATTTTCTACCTAGCTGCAAATAATAATTCATAGTGATGTCCCTTGGAGATAAAATACCTTTGCAATGTAGGACTCGTGGTAAAATGATCATGATAAATGTCAGACCAGTGCAGGTAACAGCTTTACAAACCATTAAGATTAGCTGGTGTGGTTTTTTTTTTTTTTTTTTTTTTTTTTTGATGATAACAGTAACCATGCTGTGACTCTATGTGGTAATAATATCTCAGTACTGATAAATGCCAGAGCCAGGCAGAGGTGTTTATCATTCCCAGTTCAGAAATGCTGACTAAAGTTACCACGTTGCCTGGTTTTTCTTCTTTTACAATAGACTAACAATTAACAAATAGACTGAATCGCAAAACAATTTTATGCAAAATTTCTACAGTTCTTGTGCTTTAGTGCCTACGTAACTATCTCTAGTACACTAGTACTGATTACTTTGGTATACTAAGTCCTAAACCAAAGCTTTCTACCTTTGCCATTCTCTTAATAAATAATTTCTTTGTAAATTAATACTTCTCTTTTCAGTTAACTTCTTTTACAAATATGCCTTACAAGGAAGTGCAGCCTTGGTTACCAAGCTGGTATCTGTGTTAATCAACACAGAGCTGAGACACTTCCTTCAAGAGAGCACAGTAAAGATTTACTGTACATTTCCTTGCAAATATTCTGCAATGGACAAACATTAGAAGTCTTTTCTTCCATTGAGTCTCTCCCTACCTCAGTGTTTCAGTTCTGCTCAAGTCCATTGAATTCTCAGGAGGAAACAGAAATAAAAATAGAGCTACTTGAGAAACTTTATTTGAGAAGTTGCAGTATAGCCAGGGTAGCCCCAAACTAAATATAACTTACCTAGTAAGATCATAACATGTCTTATTGTTACATAGGGCAATGAAACTGGTAGAGGATCTAGAGCACAAGTTTTGTGAGAAACAACTGAGGGAACTGGGATTGTTTAGCCTGGAGAAAAGGAGGCTCAAGGGAGACCTTATTGCTCTCTACAACTACCTGAAAGGAGGTTGTAGCAAAGTGGGGGTCAGCCTCTTCTCCAAGTAACAAGCTACAAGACAAGAGGAGACAGCCTTAAGTTGTGCCAGGGGAGGTTTAGATTGGATATTAAGAAAAATTCCTTCACTGAAAGGGTCATCAAGCATCGGAATATGCTGCCCAGGGAAGTGGTGGACTCACCATCTTTGGAGGTATTAAAAGACATGTAGATGTGGCACTTAGGAACATGGTTTACTGATGGACTTGGCAGTACTAGGTTAACGGTTGGACTTGATGAGCTTAAAGGTCTTTTCCAACCTAAAAGATTCTGTGATTCTATGTATGCACACCAAGTAGCACGAATACAGAATTTGTATCCCCTTCCTACAATAAATTCACTTCAGCAAATTTAATAATTTTCATTTGTAACTTCAGTCATATTTCCACTGGAGAAGATCACTCATAGAACGAAAATGAACAGTACTAATAGCTTGTGGCAGAAAACATCAATGGATGGCTGAGTTGCAAGACGAGGAGTTTGTACTGTTCAGAAGTTAAAGTTCTGTACTGGTCAAACCAGAACAAGAAAAAAATACACAGAAAGTGTATTTATAAGAAGGATGTGGACCTGCTGGAGCAAGTCCAGAGGAGGGCCACAAAGACGATCAGAGGGCTGGAGCACCTCTCCTATGGAGACAGGCTGAGAGAGTTGGGCTTGTTCAAGCGTGGAGAAGAGAAGGCTCAGGGGAGATCTTAGAGCAACTTCCAGTGCCTAAAGGGGCTGACAAGAAATCTGGAGAGGGGCTTTTTACAAGGGCATGTAGGGATAGGGGAATGGCTTTAAACTGACAGAGGGGAGGTTTAGATTAGATATTAGGAAGAAGTTCTTCACTGTGAGGGTGGCGAGGCACTGGCACAGGTTGCCCAGAGAAGCTGTGGCTGCCCCACCCTTGGCAGTGTTCAAGGCCAGGTTGGACGGGGCTTTGAGCAACCTGGTCAGGTAGAAGGTGTCCCTGCCCATGGCAGGGGGTTGGAACTAGATGATCTTTAAGGCACCTTCCAACCCAAACCATTCTATGATTCTATGATTCATTTGTGTTTAATTTCACTATCACTGTTGTCAATTGCATAAATTCCTATAGGATAAATCCATATGAAAGTTTGGAGGTTTTTTTACTGGAAAGTAATATCTATACACTTACTACTTTGAGATCTTGTCTCTCATATCTATACAATTTTTTATATTATAAAAAATATAGATATATATATCTGTGTGTGACATTAATCTCAACAGGAATTAGTAATACACGCTGAGGAAGAAGTATTATATTAGTAATTTTAAGTTTAGTTCAATTGCATGGAATTTATGCTTGAAACTTTTTTTGGGGGTGAATTCTTTGAATCAAGACACATCACTATGTACACTTATGCAGCACCTACTGCAACTGGGAATCAATCCTGATTGAGATCTCTGGGTGCAAGGGTAATATGAATATTAAAAAGGAACATATACGTAGAATGATAGGTGATAATTAAATCATAGATGATAAGATCAAAAAAGTATTCTCAGGTTATCTAGGGCATGTAACACGCAAGATGTTTTCTCTGCGTCAGACCTACTGGCACCTTATCTCATCTATTCCTAAACAAAAGCACACTTGTGCATGACTTTAGTTGCAACATCTTATACAAATATCACTCAAACCTGTTCCACAAAACTATGTATCATACTAAAATGTGAAGATATATCTGAACAAAATGGATAGCAAGGTTCTTATCACCTCAAAAGAGAGATTAAAGTCCTTAATACTACATTCTTTATTACTAATCACAAGTTTGAAATACAATTTTTTTCCTGCAGACATTGTGAGATACTACAAGTATTAGAAAATAGTTACAGTGGAATAACTTCTCAAAATAATAGAACATCAAAAAGCACAACTTAAAAGAATAACAAATCATTTTGTATTTCCAAACTTGATGAGGTTTAATGTTAAGGATAGAGATTCATAGATATAGCTAATTTAATTATGGCTGTTGTGAAAAAAAGGACAACAAGGACTACCTGGGAAGTGCATCCATCACAGAAGCTGCACCATTGGACAAATATTAACTCTAACATGGAATTCCAATTAAGATGTAGGTCCCTTACTACCTGGAGGTATTTTATCTTAAGATGATGGTCTAATAGCCTAATAAAATAAATGAAAAGCGTAAGAACATATTTCTGTGAATCATAAAATGCTTCCTTAAAATTAAGAGAGAATTTTTAATACTTGCAAATTACTCCTGCTCTTTATTAAGGTAACAGATAATATGACGTATTTTGGTTTTAACGATATATTAATGATGGCTTTTCCTGTTAAGGTACCACATACAGTATTAGGCAAAGTAATGTCCAAATATCACACTCAGGTTGTTATTTTCTCTTTCCTCTCCCTTAGAAATCCAGGACAACGCCACTCGCATCAAATCAATAAGGACCCTGGTAAAAAAGCTCCCTAGACCAAACTATGAGACAATGAAAATCCTTTTTGAACATCTAAAGAAGTAAGTAGAACTGTAGTACTAACAGATCAATAATTTTAAAAGGAATTGGTGTGTGGTGTTCTAATCCTACTGGAAATGTCATCCAAAATACCAAAGATAACTATGCTCTTTGGCAAAAGTAACCATGAGTTATGGTATCCATGCATATCTTATTCCTGCTCAAGAAATCAGTATCTCTAAGCAAAAGCCAATTTTTTTCTTCTATAGAAAGCAAATCAGTTCTCTTTCCTCTGATGCAGTCAAACATGTTGGGATTACTATGCTACAGGTATATTCATAGAATCACAGAATGGTTTGGGTTGGAAGGTGCCTTAAAGATCATCTAGTTCCAACCCCCTGCCATGGGCAGGGACACCTTCTACCTGACCAGGTTGCTCAAAGCCCCGTCCAACCTGGCCTTGAACACTGCCAAGGGTGGGGCAGCCACAGCTTCTCTGGGCAACCTGTGCCAGTGCCTCGCCACCCTCACAGTGAAGAACTTCTTCCTAATATCTAATCTAAACCTCCCCTCTGTCAGTTTAAAGCCATTCCCCTATCCCTACATGCCCTTGTAAAAAGCCCCTCTCCAGATTTCTTGTCAGCCCCTTTAGGCACTGGAAGTTGCTCTAAGATCTCCCCTGAGCCTTCTCTTCTCCACGCTTGAACAAGCCCAACTCTCTCAGCCTGTCTCCATAGGAGAGGTGCTCCAGCCCTCTGATCGTCTTTGTGGCCCTCCTCTGGACTTGCTCCAGCAGGTCCACATCCTTCTCATGTTGGGAAAATGCAACAAGTTCCAGATTTTTGGATCATTATATTTTCACCATTGAGATCCCTGCTGTTCTATCTTCTTTACTGATCTTGTGAGATGCTGAGGAACATAATGACAGAAATAACCTCACCCAAGAAAATCCATTATGAGCTCTTGCACCTCACAAGGAAGCTTGTGACAACACAGAACATCTAAGAAACACTGGGGAGAGATTTGGAAATTCATCTTTGCTCTCCTAATGTTACTGATTTACCACAGAGGCAGAAACATGACATTGTGAGGCTCCACCTTATAATTTCTCTGCGGTTTCTGCACTCATCGAGCTCCTTCTGCAAGAGATGTCAGCCCAAAAATTCAACCCAGGATCTTGTGTTCACCTTGGCTTTTCTTCTCATGTTTCATGGTATTAAAAGCAAAAATGTACACAGGCCATGTGCTTACTCTGAAACCAACTTGCAGCTGTTTAACTTGGAGAATGACTGGGCAGAAGTGGCAGAGCTCATAATAGGGGCATATGAAAGGCAGAATTCAGCTCCTCCCTGCATGGCTGTCCTGCTGTTGGGACTAATGGGTGCCATTTTGTACAGTCACTTTTCAGCCAAACTACCCTTAAAATTGAAAGGACGAAGTAAGATCTAGGGCCCCATAGAGGCCCTTGGCACAGAGGAGCATTTCATCCCAGGAATGATATAATGACCCCAGTGAGTGAGTAATAAAGACTCCAAATAAAAGACTGCTCTGAGCTTATAATGAATGATGCCTTTATACTGACCATTTCTGCTACATTCTTCTGGCAGATACATGCAAGAAATGCAGATCCTTTGTCTTGTTTTGCAGCTCCCAGCTGAAACTGCAAAATGAAGTCCATATAGATGTGGGAATGTCCCCATTTCATTAAGCATGGGAGGATTTCAAACAGTCCATAAAATGACTGAGTTTGACCTGGCAGAAAACCAGTTTTCTATGTATTCTTCTGATGTACCATGTGCACATGTTCTCTCCTTCAGCGGGTTATCTAGAGAAGGATGATAATTTATTGCTGTCAATGGAAGAATAACAAGGGAAATTATTTCCTAGGAAGAACCTGAGTGCAAGAAGTGGGTACACACTGTCAGCACAGATATGCCGTATACAAGATTTACTGCACCATATGTGGCATTGATCCTAACCTGAAAAAAGTTTTGTTACCATGTCTTAAAGGAGGGATATCAGGTATACACAATAAGTCTTTGATCTCATAGTTAAATCACTTGATTGAGACTCAGGAGACGTAGGTTCAGTTCTTGGCTTTGACCGGATGTTCTGGGTGACCTTGGGTAAATCACTTAATCTCTCTGTGCCTTGGTTCCTTGTTTACAAAATGATGATAATACTTTCTTTGTCTGCCTTGGCTTTTCAGAATATAATCTGTTTGGGACAGCAATTGTTTCCTGGTGTGCATGTGTAGAATAACTGGCAAAACTGGACCAAGACTGGTGCATTCTGGAGATTAAAAAAAAAAAGGGGGGGGAAAAAACCCCACACTACAGACAATAAAATACCAATACTTCAATACTTCACAATGCATAAGTACACAATACTGGGCTTGACTACAGCTCTATAGATATAGTAATACCTAAATAAGCACATGCTTTTAGCTAGGTGTCTCCGCAGAATGCATGGTGAAGATAAAAGCATACTGATAGAATAACATGGCAGGGAGTGTTGGCAGGAAGGAAGATGTGGTATTTGAGCCATTTGCAGGTCTGATCCTTATGGGAGCAATCGTCTGAGTCTCCCTGAAGAGAGGCAGGCTTTTCTGCTAAACATACATAAAATCAGGGAAAGGAAGGGTTATTCCACTAGCTTTGTTCCATTGATATGGAAGGAGCAGTAGAATAGATACAGAAAACACTAAAAAACAGATAAAAACTGGTATGTTCTCTTGAACTTGTCAATGCAAAAGACAGGGGCTAGTCTGAATGGCCTCATGGCTCCACAAATGAGAATAAAGCAGCATACATACAACTTTAATAATGACATTATATTTACATTATGGAAATATAGGCAATGTGTGTTTGTTTAAATCAACCAAGGAAAAAAGATAAGTTTCCAGTGGTTACAAAATGTAAAATTGTATCACTTTTAGGGATACTTTTCAGAAGAGGGGTCCCAATGTGCATAATGTGCCAACTTCACCACTGACTTGCCCCTTTCACCTTCAATTACAGGGTTTTCTCAGTGTAAATCACAGGAGGTTCAAAAGTTGCCAATTAGTTGAAAACAATAAGTAAACTGGTTTGATCTGAGGCATATTACTGCAATTTCTGTATTTGCGCTGTTCTTGACCAGTGTTGTACAGGGCTTCAAGGGGTTTGTTATGGGGAAAAGCTGAAGGACTGCAGTTACGTTGTTTCTATGACATTCCTCTCTCCTATCCCTTTCCTCTCTGTCAGATAGATAGGAGAATGGGACTATGCAGACATGGGCCATGGGACTGTGCAAGCTTGTGGCTTCTGTACAGCACATATAAGAGTATATGTCTCACTGACATGCAGGAGCTCAGCATGAGAATCCAACGTTCATCCAAAACACTACGCTTATCCTAAATCACTGACAGCAGTGAGGCTGCACTATGGTTTCATTCTGTGGCAATCCAGTCTGCAGGAACAGGTCCAGATCAAGCACAAATAACTATGTGAAATGCACTTCAGAAGGTTCTTCCTTAAGAAACCCAGACAAAGCTGCCAATGAGAGAGTCTGCGAGGAAGGCCTGGCAGCAGGGATTAACTTTAGTGCCATATATCTTTCTTAGACCAACCCCTCTGAAGTCACAATACAGTGTATGAAACCCACAGGAGGGGATTAAAAGCAAAGCTTGGAGTTGCAGTACGTGTTCTTTTAAGGTTTTTGTATTTGACAGGAAAAAAACCCACCCCACAAGTGTCCCCTGTTTATCTTTGCATAAAATTTGTTCTACTTACAAGCAGGAAAGACAAAATATGGGGCTGAACAAAAATATCACATAGCTTTTGTAAGCCTAATACCGTAAGAAATTGCTTTATTAGGACTCATACTGAAAATAAATGAGCACAGCTACCGTTAGGTTATTCATACTTCTTCCTGAGGATGACTAAATCAAACAAATATACTTTACACATTAAAGAAACAACAACCCCCAACCTGAGTAAGGATTTCCCCAAATAAAGAGGTACAAAACCCAACCTGTTGTATTTGAACATGCTTCTAGAATACTTTTGTGCTAAACATAGCACATATGCTGCTGTCCCATTAGCAAAAACAGCATCCCCGTTCCACAGAATTTTATTCTTTCCTGTTGCTATCTACAAGTGAAATTTATTCACATAGTGAGCTAATTGCAGGTATTAGACAAATCTGATATATTTTTCTGGTCCGAGTTTGCAGGCATATGTAGGACAACAAATGATGCAGAAACCTTGTACTGGTTCTCTGCACAAACATGAACTGAGCACAACCAAGTCTTATCTGATAAATCATTATCTGTACCCAGTAATTTACTCACAGGACTATAATTCAAGTGAGGCACAAGGAGCATTTCGCTCGCTAAGGATCCCACAGTATTTTATGATCTAACCTGCTTTCACAGCAGCATCTTGAGGTAGCTGTTACACACCCATTGGGAAATTAGGCACAAGAATTTTAAATGACTTACAGACTTGGCATATGCCAGCAATACAATCTAAATACTTGGAGGTGCTTTTGTTTGCACAGAAGCTTCTCCAGTGACCACAAAATTCTCTTTCCTCCCCAGTGCAAAATGCCATAGAGGAAAGGAGGACCCTGGCTGGGTCCTCTACATCACACTCTGAGCTGGCAAAGCAGGAAGATACAGCTCTGCTCCAGAAGCTGTGTGCCTGCATTATACTGTGCCTAAGATAATAAGCTGTGCTTATTAATGTTAAATTAATGAATCTCTGCCTGCTCTGCTTATTAGGTTGAGCTCCGTGGCACTGCAAGGCAGCTCTGCAACTCCCAGACCCAAGCTGCCTCACATCTGACCAGGCTGGAGCACAGGGCAGCCAAGCTCAAGTCTGTCTTTACCCATCCATGTAGACATCCCTGCAAAGGGATATATTACAGACAAAACCCCCCTCCTTGCTTCTTATTTTCCTGCAAAAAGGCAGGATAATATATGTTATTTACAAAAGTATAAAATGGATGTTGAAATAATTAAATGGGAAGGGAGGGGCCAGCCTGACACTACCATCCCTCTCCCTTACGTGGAAAGCACTGAACCCAGATGCCCAACTGTGGAAGATATTCTTCCAGCAGCAGCATCTGCCTCCTTGGCAGGCACTTCAGGCGAGTTGTCTGGGGAGCTCTGTAGTTGCCTCTTGGTTTATCACGTGGATCTGTTACTGTGGTCTATTTGGCCTCCTTGTCTAGGCAGAAGCCAATTCATTTTGATTCACCTTTGAATCCAAGGAACTCCATTTATTTTGCTCAATTTTTCCCATACTGTACATAGCACGGCAAGACAATTTCAGATGTCATCCAAGCTGTCTGCTTTTTCAGAGAGAGAATGGTTATTTACTTTCTGATTGCCTTCCCCCCTGCCCAAATTCTTCATTCTTACTAGTAATTGTTTGCATCAATTTCACTGGAAATAAGCTCCTCATCAAAAGTAGAACTTTTTATCTAAGATGAACCCACTAATATTAATATATTATCTAACACAACTCACAGGTATTCATGCTTTAGTTATTTTGAAAAATAACCTCCTATATTCATAGGTCTGTGAATAGAGAAAAACATTAAACCTTGTCGAATGAAACACACACACACACACCCCTCCCCTCAAACCTTGCAACACATAGCAGCTACAGTCTGAAAAGCACAGGCTTTTGGAAACCACATGTGACTAAACAGACTTATTTCTACTTATTAAAAAATAAAATAAAAAAAAAAAATAAAAAGCCATACATAGACAGAATCCCACAGTAGCCAGCACACCAGGACACGATGACAATGTGATGACAAGTCCAGCAACAGTACCCAGAATTCTGCGGGAAAATCAGAAAATAAAGTTAAAGCATGGCATCTAGCAATATTAAGCAGGGGGTGCCTGCAAACTTTATTTTTTTTTTAAAGTTGGTAGAGGAAAGGTGTAACAAACATGTGATTTTTACTTACTAAACTATGTGTCATATCAGCAGTTTCAGGCAGACTTACATATTAAATCTAGGCTCAGGAAAACCTTTTTTTCACACAGTAGAAGAACAGATTACATTAAGAACTGTATAAGCTTTTTATTAAGAAGAAGAAAAGAAAAAACAGGACCCAGAATGGAAGGAGTATGCCACAAATTTTTATTTGGGAAACCTTAGAGAACCTGTGGGAAACCTACAATCGAAAGCGTGGGATGGTCATTTGAATTCTGCTTCAGAAAAAAATGCCCAGATTCAGGAATGTGCAGAAGCGCAGAAGCACAGAAGCTCTTAACTGAAGGCTCAGGAAAGACCATTCATCGAAATCATTCACTGAATCAAGACCTTAGCTTACAATCAGGCAACCCGCGAGCAGCTCTCGCTCTTCAGCCACAGGACTGACAGCAGCAGGGAGAAAAGTTTAGCCTTAATCCTACAAGCTTTCAGAGGAGCTACTGGAAATGTGAGGAAAAGAAGCATCCTCTTGTACCAGAAGAGTGAGTAGGTGACTGGCCAGGGACATAGAAGACTCAAGCATCCCTGACTAGCATTTTAAGTTTTACATGAAATGAATTAATCCTTTTCTAGCTTGAGAAGGGCAAATATATATCAAGACATGCTCTTGCACATGTGCTTTTCTCTGTTCCAGCTATAGAAGAGTTTTAGAAAGGAGCTGGAACAATGCCGACACTTGTCCCATTTACCATAGCTTCCCAGGGCTCATTGTGGGGGAAGGAGAAGAGTTAAACCCATTTTCTCTCTGCAAAGTACTCATCACATCGGTCTACTAGACTATCCCCTTGTAAATTAGTGGACACAAGAAAATGTTGCGCAAGGCACAAGTGTGCACAGGACTGGAGTACTAATAGATTTTGGGTTAAAGGTCAAAAAGAAATCGAGTATTCCAGAACCACGTTTATGAATTTTTATTTTATTCACTTTGGGGCAGGGGTGACCTGCTACTGAGGTTTTTGCAGTCATGCCTAGTCCTTTTTTTGTGGAGTAAGAGAGTTTGTGAAATTCACCTCTTCCCTGAAAAATACCTTACTGTTTAGTGTTTTTCATGAGAAGAATAACAAATAATTAAAACCATATTTTCACCTGTGCTTCCATATACTTCCTATCTCCACAACCTTATTTAAAAAAATGAACGGTGATTTTCATAACAGTCAGGCAAATAATTACACTTGGTACTTTTCAATGGTACCAAGCTTCCAAATGTATTAAACTGGTGTATCAGCAAATAACAGAATGATAGAAATAATTAATATAGTTTTAATTTAAATATTTCTGACACGGTTGACTCTGTGGCTGTATGGCACTATTGTGTTAGGTGCAGTACACAAATACAGATAGATAGAGCCCCTGTTTCAAAGAGCTCCTATTGTTCATCCAACGTTATTCAATATCAAACAATCTCAAAAAAGCTTTTCAAAAATTAATTAAGTCTCCCAACTTCCTTTTCAGGTCAGTAAGTTTTATTATCCTAGTTGTATAGATGGAGAAAGTGAGGAATGGAGAGGGTAAGGCACTTGACCACGATGACACAGTGAACACTTCTCACTTCTACTCTCTACTTACTTCCCAATCCCCCACATCCCGAAACCCCCATGCCTTTGAAGGCTGTTCTATGTGCACATTGGCGCTGTGGGCATACGCGTGCATATGGCCAGCACATCTCGGGGAAGGTCGGTTACTGCTTAGTACTCTTCAGTTAATCAAGACCACGTGAGAGTCCTGCTTCTGGTTTGCACTCTCATAAGCTCTAGTAAAATATCTGGCAGAGTTAATTTATGTGATTTTGTAACCTCTTAATATTGCTTGGGGTTAGTGTTCCTTTCAATTCAAATGCTTTTTGTTGGTGAAAATTAAGAATGCTCAATTCATTACAAAATGCCTTTTCTCCCTCCTTTTTTTTTTTTTATTTTGTGTTGGGCCTTCACACATTAATTTCAAGGACCAGGTCATCAAAAGGTAATTTGCAATGCTTTTCATTTTTCTAGCTAAAGATAGAGGATTTTTCTCAGAATAAGGCTGTAAAATAAAAAAGAGGCTTGAAGTTTCCAAAGATATTCATTGAAACTTCAAAACAAAACAAAACAAAAAAAGACTTTAATGCCAAATATCAGTGTTCTGTGCAAAATAATTAATATAACACAATAGGATCTATTCTACTATTGATTGAAAGGGAATTTATGCAGGTAATTCATTAAGGCTAGTGGGAGTTTGGCATGTAAATCCCCCAGCACTTTGATGGAAAAATAGACCTTGATGATCTCTTTTTTTTTTCCTAAGCTATGAAATACATGCTTTTCAGTGACAAATATATAAAAAGAAAAAGCAAATACCTGAAAAACTAGGGCAATGGATGGCCCTGCTCTGTGAGGCTTCTGAGATGACATTAGATCAAATAATTTTTTACACATTCCAAAAGATGCAGCAATCATTTCCATCACCATGTTGAGAGAATCAATACTTTTTTTATTTCCAGAGAACAGTATTTTATATTCCTACATTTGCAGGTTATTACCTTCATACATCTCTTTTTGTGGTCAAGTGCATGATTAGTACTTCTGACAGGGTATTGGCCATTTTCTGATGAAGATATACAAATTCTTGTAAATATAAAACAATCTGAAAAAAAGTGAAAAGTGAATCTGTGGACTGGAACGCACCCTACTTGTAGTGGGAACAAAAAGCTGGCAATGAAATATAAACCTAAATCACAGCAGAATGACCTACTTTAAGGAATTTGCCAAAGAGACAGTGTTTTAGACAGCTCCTCTGAAGTAGCGTCTTTATGTCTATGCCATCTGCAGATTTATTATTGTGCTGTAGAGAAAAAAAAGAAAGGAGGGGGGGAGAGGGAAAGAAAAACCTACAGTGTGCCTGAACAAAACTCAGCTTCATCTATAGGAAAGATTCCAGTACTGTGGGCACCACACCCACACCTACTGATGTGGTCCAAGTTTTTTCTTTAGAGGCACCTAATTAAGAAACCATGACTCATTTACATGGATACGTTTGATCTAAATTACACTCCAAACCACACCAAATTAGGAGCATCTGTGAATGTGAAGTGTTTGTTCCCAGTGACTTGTAGAATAGGGCCAGTTCTGGACGGCACATGTTCAAGTGATGAAAAATATTTCAGATGTAACATACTTCTGAGACCCACTTTTCCACTAATAATTCATAATGAGTTAAACCAGTATCTCTGCTTGAACAATTATTTCAGGCTGTGAAAAAAATGTCATTTTACTTTTAAAAGAAACAGCATGGGGGAAAGGGGTGGACAACCACCTAGCTTGGTTGTTGACCCTGGTAAAGGGCATTAACACAACCATTAGCTGCAATTTAAATCTGTGCAGTATGCATGTTAGTAGATATACGTTACTCCTAAAGGCTGGACTGAAGGAAAATATCTATGAATTATTACTTACTGTTCACAGACCAGGTCTTCTGCCTTGATGTATGGACTTCTGTCATTAACCCATTCTGCTAGCTTTCCTAAGGCATCTAAGCAAAGAGCAGGGTCAGCCCAATGAGGCTGTACCCTACACCCTGGATAACATGAAAATTTAGGGACCACCAGATTTGAGAGCAGTGCTTCCTTTTTCACGGTGCATTGCCGGCGCAATCTGACTATGTCTGTTTGTGTCCTAGAAAGCCACCCTGTACAAAAATGGGTCTTGCAACAATTAGGGAACTTTTATCCCACTTTCCCATCTCCCAGAAAGAGTGAACAGCAGGGCTGCAGAAGCCATTCGTTGCTGCTTTGCTGCCTTACAGTCTAAACTGAGAACCTAAAAAACCCTAGCCTTTATCTCACTCTAATTTAAGCCCTAGGAGCAGCCCAAGCACCGAGGAGTGCAAATCTGAATTCCATGCTGCATTTACAATTTCTAGTCCACTAGTGCAATTTGGCACAACCTTTGGATTTGGCCCACAGTGTTTGGCAGCCACCTTTTATTCTTCCCATCTTTTAGACTTTGTGAACAGTCTCAGTTACATAATACTAGTGACAATTTGTTTATGGCAAGGATTAGAGTCACTGTTTTATGATTACATTCAAACTTTAAGCCACATTTTGACATCTAAGGATCATCTCACGTTCTCATATATTATATACAATGATGGTTCGTGTTCCAGTAAGGGGGGGATCTTTATAAATAACATGACTCCTTTTGTCTGAAGAGATTTTAATACATTTCTCTGACCTACTCTTTTTGTAGTAGCTAGAATATAATTTGAGTATATTAATATTTTCAGCAACTGTGCTCAGCGAGCCCAGTTAATAACTTATGTATGGATATATAAATACACTTCAGACAGAGGTAATGTTTTTAGCCCTTATGTTGGTAATACTTAGAAACACACAATGAAAGAGCCTGTTCTTTCCTCCTCTTTGTTGTGGGCATGCATTGTGATGGTATGGAGCCAGTGTTCTTTCTGTTGTCTACAGAGCCTGGATTCAATAAGCAGTTATATATGCATATTATGACAATGTGGTCAAGGAAACCAGATTTTTTTTTTTACTATACCTTCATGTGCCTGTACAGTATAAAATCTGGTATTTATTTTTCTTGTCCTTATTCAATATGTTAACAAAATCATAATTTGATACAGGTTATGTTCACTTTATAATTAAAATTATAGACTTAGATGAAAATACAGCAAGATGTTGCTGAATGGAAAATATTTATCTTTTTGTACATTATGCATTATGGTGCAATGTAAAATCATAAATCTGTGGAGCAGCTAACTCCAGCCAAGTGTACAACAACTTGCCTCCTCCTCTGGTCCACAAAATGCAACCAGAAACCTCTAAGCTGAGGGTTTCTAAACCAATCTCCGCCTCACAGACCTGCCACTTCCTCTCCAGAGCTTTGCTGTGGTCTTCCAAAAGAAGACCCCTTGAGGTGGAGATGAGCCAAGAAAAGGGAATTCAGAAAAGTTCTGTATTTTTTACAGATCCCACCAATCCCTCTCCCGTAGCTGTCCTAGTACCTTCATGGACAAAGTGGAAAATTTTTGCGCCCTGTTCTCTGTGTTGGCACTAGACTCGGCCTCTCCAAACTACTTCAGGATAGTACTTCATCTGCCTTGAAACTGTTCCCACTGTCCCATATCTACATTGCCAAGTCCAGGCTTTCGCCAAGCACTATCAGCAATCTTGGAGGCCCCAGTAGCATACAGCATATGGGACAGCACTATAGTACGAAACTTTCCAGTAAGTAAAGTTTACTGTGAACATCAGTTTGTCTGTATTCAAACTTACAGCCCAAACAGGGTTTTCAGTGGGACTGTGGCAGCAGTAGCAGCAGGCAACTTAAGACCACCTCCTAGGACAACCCAGATGTTTCCATATCTGGATAACTGTCTCATAAAACTGTCATCAAATGAGTTAATTTTACATTCTTTCAGAGTATCTACCCCATGAAAGTCACTGCAGCTGATATGGACTCAGTGTCAGCACCAAGATTTCTATCTCAGGGCAGATTTCAAACCTTGATGAATACACTTTGAAACTCACCTGACTGTTATGGTGAGGAATGCTTAACCTTTCTGGGTTACATGCTAACAGGTTTTCATTACCCTTCATATTAAATTACATTTATACAGTTTTGCATTCTGAAACTACAATATTTGCTTCCTAAAGAGGCACTTTCTCTGCTTGTAAATTAATTTACAACCATCCACTTAAGGTTAGATATTTTCTGCTGTATGGGAAGATAGATGCAGCACCAACAAAAAAGTGTCCTGAATTTAGTCTGACAGACAGACAGCACAGTGTCAGTGGCCTACAGGAGCTCTAGGCAATGAAAAAAATCATATGCAAGACATTTAAGATTCATCTCCAAGAACTACCTCCAATTATTCCTCCTAAATAACATCGACAAGCAAGGCCATACAGGGACAGACCCATTTGGCAGGTAGGCGCTATCAAAAATGTTTCTCTGCAACTCTGTTAGGTGCTTTGAGGCATTTTACTCAGTTCAGCTATGACTAAAAGACGATGTCCTGGAAGCTGCTTACTGAATGAGCTGTCCCAAGATTGATGAATAAGCTTTGATACCAACAGCAAGATTGTACCTGTTGTCCCTAAATCCTTCAATGTCTGTCAAACATGATTTTGGTTAGGGGGTATAAAAGACTTGTGTATGTTTTCTCACCAATTTTTCTAACTGTGAATTTTGATCAGGGTCAGCAAAAGCAGATATTGGCAAATCTGGCCACTTGAAGCTTCAAAGACAAAATAAAAACAACTACTGAGAGAGATAGGACCATCTATATAGAGAACAAAGACTTTTGTAAAGTGTCTAAGGCAGCTAGACCACAGTCATCTGGGACCAGTGGTCATGTGTGAATGGGTGTTTGACTTAAAAAGGAGCTAATGAGAAAATTCAAAACTAATTCAAAGCTAAGAAATATTTCAGAACTTGCAGTACTATAAGGGGTGTATCTTAGACAATATATGGAAAATCCTCCACTTCAGGCAGTTCATGCCTTTAGTGCAATGGACTGTACATGTGCATAAAAAATAAACATCAAGCTAAGGTGAGTGGACAAGACAGACAAAGTGTAAGTAGAAAAGACAATGCTGACATAGTAAATTCATTGCCCAAGGGCAAGTAAAATGTAAATAAGTTTAAAGAAATCAAAGTCTCATGGCACATACTCACTAGTGCATTTAAGAGATGCATTCATCCTTCTCACACTCAGCATCAGGGCTGAAACAATCGTGATGCTGGGAGGCATGTTGAAGCATCTTTCAAATCTGGTACAAATGCAGTGCACATACATTGCAAAAGTAGCTTGTGGGGAGTTCAGAACTGAACCTGAATGTGTAGGAACCCTGGTTGAGGTCAGATCCCATATAAAATCATCTCTGTTGGACAGGCCACTACAAAAAGACTTTCATTTTAAACAAGATGATAATATAAGTTAAAAAAGAAATGAGATTTTTATACTGGGGACAATCAATAGGCCACTAATAAAAAGGATTTCATAATCTAAAAAGACTTAAAACAATTTATGAAGTAATTATAATGATTGAACTTGATGATCTTAAAAGTCTTTTCCAACCTAAATGATGCTATAAAATTATGATATAAGAGCTCACAGAAAAGGAAAACTTTGGCAGAGGTTTGTTCTCTGACTTTTGTGGAATTCTTTGCTTCATTCTCTGATTTCAACATCAAAAGTTACTGTTTGTCTCCATTGTAAGTGGATTTACAGTTACTGAGTAATTTATTCATGATGCTGGACCTAAAAACTACATGTTGTTAGTGAAGCTAAGTTTTTCATAAGAAACTCTAGACTTCACCAGCAAAGATGCATTTCTGAGCACGCCATCTATAGTTCAGCAGCCCAGGTTGAAATTCCAGCCAATTGCCACTTTTTGGCTTTAAATCAGAAAGTAAACCTGTCATATCCAGGGCTGAGTTATTTGCTGCCAACTGGATTATGGTAGCACAAAAGGGCTATAATTGAAAGCTGCAAGAGGTTATAGATTGAACATAGTCAAAAGAAGTAATTTCACTTAGTAAAAGTAGATATCATCCAAAATGAGAAAAGTTAAGCTTATAGAAGATGAAATTCTGACTCCATTCTGGCTCCCAGTCACTGGGAGTTCTTCTCAGTGACTTCAGCAATAATCAAAATTTCACTCACTGTCGAGAGAAATGCTGCAAAGTGGGTGATGAAGTGAAAGTTAAAATAACTGCTGACCTGGGGCTTCCAAAATCCATTTTCTGAGCACAGACTGCTGTCGAACTCAGTGTTTTCCTGACATAGCAATGCAGACAGCACTTCTGGGGGCCAAGGGGATAAAACTGTGTAGTGCAGTATATCTAGGATGTGCAATAAGAATCACCCTGCTGCAATTGCTGAAGTTTCCATTGTATATCATCCTGTGGGCCATCGTGGAACTGGACCGCTTAAACACAGTGGGGTATAGTTTGTAAGAAGCTATTTCAGAAAGCTGTAACATCATTGAGTATGTTGACACCATTCCACCTGAGCCACTCTCTTGAGAGATGGCCAGAGATTACCAAAAGAGCGAGCATAATAGTGGCTGGCAGATGCACTGAGTTTACTGGGAGAAGGAGGATTATATTACAATACTGAGTCTCACCATCCTTCTATTTTCCTTACCATTAACCCTGAAGCCAAGAATGCAATTTATGTGCATCTGCAAATGAGGACTCCTAGGGTCGCCTGCATGCTTTCCATATACCCTCTGTTTTGGGTGTGCTGTAGAAGGATGGCTTCTTTCACTAAGTTAAGAATCATCTGTGTTACCAACAAAACTGGTGGCTCATTTTTTTTGCTATGTACTTTTTGTTTGTCCATCACTAGGTATGTCAAAGCCTCGGTGTCCCCATCAGAAGACAATGCTGTTTATAACATTAATCTACTTTTATTAAGAGCCTTTAGCTCTATGGAGGAATACCAAATATTAGTAAGACAAAGACAAGAGGATAATAAGAAAATGTGTTTTTTCCCTTGCTGATCTAGTTTCTAACCTCACTTTAAAATCTCCCATTGATTTTAATTATGCTTAATCTAAAGCTAAGCTCACAAATCTAGCAAACTTAAGGACTGTTTTTAAGTGAGTTTTCTTGCCTGTCAGATTTCCTTAAGCTTTCTATGCTACAGTTAGAGTTTATTTCCAGCCCAGACATGAAGTTGAGACAGCTTTCTGACTGTAGGAAGCATCCAGCACCACTACTGTAGATGCATGAGTTCAAACTCTACCTTGCTCAAATCAAGCCTGTGTACAGCGTTCTTCACAGAACAATTGCAGTCCCTTTCCCATCAGCGATAGCCAGAGGCACTAATAAGGGTGAAGGATATCTATCATGAAAAGTCCAGTGTCAATGTGTTCCTCCAATTTATTTACTGACCTTCAATGCAACAGCCATACTCCTGACCCTCATGAGATGAAGCCTAAGGGGAAATGGCAATGAGCACCAATTCCATATCCTGTTGTTCTGTGGTCTAAATTAAGTGCTAATTAATTACCACTGCCATCTTTGGCATTGCCTGTCAAATTGGATTTAGGATATCCTTTTGCTGTTTAAACAAATAGCCCTACATCTAAAGCTAAAATCCCAAGTGTTAGCATTTTCGTTACTTTTAAATTTTTATTTAGAAAATCAGCAAGTATGTCCATGGATTTTGCAGGTAGAATTCACATAAAAGAAATAGAAATTGATATTGTCAATTTTGATTAATAGTCCCTCATTAATAAACATCCTGTTATTCAGTTCCACCTGCAGTTGCTGATGTTGCCTGGAATCAATTAACTTATATAATTTGATTTATTTTACAAAGACATTTTTGGATGTGCTGTGCTGATGATAAAAGTTCTATATTTACAATTCTTAATTTAAGGAGATATTGTTATCTAACTGCTTTTTATTTTTAATGTTACAAGGAAATGTAGCTTCAGGCATTCTTGAACAAAAGTATTTAAGCAATTTAAAAAGTTAAAGCTCTATTTATTTAAAACTATCTGTTGCCTTCTGAACCACACAGGCCACAAAGGCGTACAGATCCAGGGCCTCTGACAGGTTGGTCTTTACAATAAGCTAGTTCTACAGGAAAAAAAACCAAACAAAAAAAACCCAAAGCAAAAAAAGAAAAAAACCCAAAACAAAACAAATCAAAATAAAACACACACACATGCATTAAAAAAAAAAAAAAAAAAAAAAAAGCCAAACAGAAATAGAACTTAAAAAAAACCCCAAAATTCTGTCACAGCAAAAGTTACACCACCAGCCAAAAATACAGTGAGGGCCTCTATGTGTTATATCTCTGTCTGAACATATATTATTCTATGTAGTCTCACGCCGCCTTTATCACTCTGCTATCCAAATACCTCTAAGAAGTGCATTAGCATCTGCCTAACATCTGTCATGGGTGGTTTTGTTCTCTCCCATCCTCTCCCCAAGGGGAGGCTCGTGCTTGCAGTGGCAGTGTGGCTTCTGAAAAGGCATTTGCTGTTTGAGATATATATGCTGATAGAGGGCTGTTAGAGAACACAGAAATGAATGTCTTGCGCATGGAGCGCAGCCAGCAGAGTCTGAGATGCTCCATAAGGAAGTTCTTGGTCTTCAGCTGGCTCCTACCAAGTGGCTGTACCCAAACAGGCACACTTCAGGCTCAATAGCAACTCACACCGTGATAACACGGGCTAGCCAGATCTCCTACTTCTCCAGTCTTACATTTGCATTCACATACAAAAAAATAAAAACCAAGCCAAACTGGGAGGACAGAGTGCTAGCCATCAGTAAATGGAAGAACTTAGCAGGTCAGCCATTTGGGTCAGTTTTCCAAAGAAAGACCTGGAACTTTTGCAATAACAGGGAAGTTTTTGTGGAAAGATTTTGAATCCATTTCTTTGACACAACCTGGTTTGGGGTGCGGGACCTGAGCCTCTGTCCACACCGGGCACTTTAGTGGAGCCACCACAGCATGGAAATGAGCTCCTGCCCTTGCTGTTCATGCCATGTTGGGACACCGGTGGGCACTCTCTGCCTTTGGAGCTTCTCTGACACAGGAGATGGCCAGAAAAAAGCAGTGATCCAAAGACCAAGATGCAGGTACCCCATTACCCTGCTCTCTTCATATAGTCACAGATGAGGGCAGAGGCTGAGCACAGCTTCCACTGTGAAGAACAAGCAGGACTTCTCCAAAGCACATTCCTGAACAAAGCCCCTGTAGAGGCCTGAGTCCCTTTAGATACCTAAATGTGCTTTTACATCTTGGCCTCAGCCACCCAACAAATGAAGACTTTCTCTACAAAACAGGCACTATGAATGGTGTGTGTAAAGGCAAGAGCACTCACACTCTTCAGAAAGGACGTCATTCAGACAGAAAAGTTCACCCAACAGTGATAAGATTTTAAACTGTTCTCTTTAAACCAGGCTAAGCCAGAATAAATGCCTTTCTTTAGCTTTTCAGAGTCTATTCAGCCAACTGGGAACCAATGTTCAGAGTTAGTTTAGTTATTATTTTCATTTAGGGCTAGACTCCAAGGCAGTTCATCCAGGGAAGGGCTCATGCTGTGAGATATCCACGGGATCCCCTGAGGAAGCCCATCCTCCAGGTCTCTGTCAGCTGTCCAGGTACTATATATAGCCATCCAATGGTCAGACTTAAAGGCTAGTCTGCAGAAGAAGACAGCATCAAGAGCTCATTCTTGTGTCCCAAGAGCAACTGAAGAGAAAGGATTTTTCCCAAAGAGCTGTAATATGAACCCACAGCTGCAGAGCACAGGAAGCCTATGGAGTTTCTGTAGGCCAGGAGCCATGGAGGCTATTTTCAGCAAAAGCAAGCTCTTATGTATGTCTGAACTATTCCTGACCCCTCTTGTAATGTATCGTATGCCATGACCTGGTTTCTCTACTACCAGTCTTGGATAGATATTGTTTCGAATTCAACCTATGGAGAAAAAAAGAATTAAAAATACCTTCACATTTTACATGGGCAAAAGAAAGTAGTCTTAAACTGTAGTAGACCACTGTGATTCCTGAACTGTGTATATTAGTTGCAGAAGAAACCACATCCACATTTTGAAAAGGACAAACATTACAGTGTTTTGAACCTTCTCTATAAGCATAAACCTCAGGTCACTAGCTACTATGCACAAAGCTCCCCCCTTACAACACAGTATACACATTTCATAAATAACAGGCTGCAGATTCAACTGATAATGTTTGCATTTGCTTACCTTTATCAGCTGGTGAATACCGCTGTAATGCAACTGAGCAAATTATCCATTAAGCCAGTACATAAATAATAATGAGGTTTAGTTTGCATTCATAAAATATCAAGAATTTCAATTTATTACTAAATTTTAAATTTATCTACATTGCAGTGCAATGAATTGAACAGTTTACACAAATAGAGCTTGTGGGTATCAGGGGCTCACCACTGATTATTTCCATGAGTGTCTCAAGATGGGGTTAAGTAGCATACAGGCCCTGCCCTCTTCCTCCATGGCAGGTCTGTTCTAAGCTGGTATATCCAGCTGGATATGGATATCTGCAGGGCTTTGACCTGTTATAGAACAACAATTACTGGTTTTTGTGTTTTAAGAGGACTCTCAAAGCTGTAGTTGAATTGTCTTTTTAGTACCAAAAAAACCCACTTAAGTTCTTCCTGAAGAACGACTACCATAGCTAACCTGAAAAAAATTTACAGCAAAAAATGACACTGCAGTAATGTGCTGTATTTCAGGAAAGTATGTGTAACAGGCCTTAAATGGAAAGGAAATATATTGAGAAGAAACCTGATAGTTTATCCGTGCATCGTTCTGTACTTGTGCTTCCTTCCTAACACTGAAAAAGCCGTCTGCAAAGCCCTGCCAAAATGTGCTTATACACACACAGACATTATCACTTTGCAGGACGGTACATTTTATTATCAGGTTATTTTCCAGTACATTTGGCACAGTTAAGGTAAGTATATTACCTTTACTTCCAAATAAAGAAAGCAAAGTTGTACTGAATGTCTCAGCCATTGTCAGTGAGTTAAGAACTGACAGGAGGTCCAAGTAATCAACCCTGTCTATCGCACCAAGTTTTCCCCTGGGACACATCTGCTGATCACACGATGTATCTGACTGGCATGGATGTAGAATTGCTTTCAATATAGATTTTATTTCAAGGTTGGATGATTTCTTCCCAAATGTCTTGTCACTAAAGCGAAGTATGTAATAACTGTTATTTTTGAACTCCTGTGAACCAGCATTTGGGAAGGAGAGGGGTGTAAAATATTGAGCTAGGAACTGTTCATCATGAGTCAAATTTTAGCATGTTCAAATTGACTGGGAGCTCTGCAATAGTAAAATTCAGAAAACTGCTGCATAAAAACTGGCCCATAACAGAGCAGTGAAAAGGCCTGTTAAGAGCGTTATAGCTGAGGTGAGTTGAAGGCAGCCGAGACATTCTCATGGCCAAGTCCTTAAGCTAGAACATTACATTTACATATGCCTGAGTATATATAGTAAACAGATATTAGCTAATATGAGGATAATTATTGGTAAAGTGAATCAATGGGATGCGCAGACTTTGATCCATTAAGGCAGTTCATAGGAACTTGCACATCAAACCAGCCCCCTTGTCCATGGTAATGAGCACCTCTGACTGTGACAGTGGTTGCTAACACAGTTCAGCAAATGTACAAAACTCACCCAAATGGGCTGTCATGGTATAATCCACTTAAAGAGGGGCTGGTTCCTAATTCTGTGAGGTTATTGTTATACCAAGAAGACAGATGTCACAAATGCATAATTTTCTCTCCTTTCTGGGCAGTTTTCTTTATTCCCATGCATCTTCAATCTTTTCTTGGCCTTTGTTTAGATCTTGGTTTCTGCCTCCCATGGCAATGACTTCCTTTGCTAAATCAAATAGTGTTCATAATGCTGGTAAACAGGATTCTGATAAGATCAAAACCTACTTTTATCCCTCTGCCTTCTACTGAATTCAGAGGCGCTTTCTACACTTGCCATTCTGGCCCATAATATTTTACCAAGTGACCTGTTCTTACTCTTCTGATGCCCTAACCAGTTCATGGAAGAGTAGCAGGATTGTATCAGTGAAAAGTTACCCTTGGGTATAATTTAAAACAGTAAAAGAGTACTAGGCATGGCTAAAACTGGTTCTGCTAAGGGTAGGAATGTCCCTGACATTGAGCAAACTTAAATCCTCATAGGCCAGAAAGGCTAAGAAAGCAAGAATGAGCAGTTCTCAATACAGGTAGCAGAAGACAGCTCTACCCTCAAACTCTCCAGCTTGTTATAAAATGGTGCACTTTCCACGAGGGTTTTCCTCCCTAAGTATACTGACTTCTTTAATTTTTTATGTGCACTCGGAATATTAAAATGTTGAGGAATCAGTCAATGTTGAAACACTTTCCCCTTCTCAGCAATTACTATGGACTAAAAATGAATGAAGAACATTTCCTAACACCTAGTGTCTTTGAAGTAATGATCCAGTGTGCTTTCCAAATGTCAAAATTAATAATGATTTTATTTAGAGAGTTTGAAAAGTGTAGGTTTAATGGAACTAGAAAGCCAAATTCACTATACAATGACCCTCTTAGTTGTAGAGTTGTCCTTCTCTCAGTCACACACTTTCCAACTTATGGTTGCCTTGGCAACAGCCAAAGCATAAGTCCCAAGTATTTTTGCTTATATATCTGCCACTGACACAGAGCCTTCCTATCATAGACTTCTCTTTTAATACATCATTAATTTCATTACTATTATTAATAAGAACTGTACTTTCTGCATATCTCCTGACTTGTGATATAAAGGACTGATGTCATTATTGAAGCATGCTTATTTGGGAGAAAAAAAAAAATCTTGCACAGCATAATGCCAAACAATTTCTTGATATGGTTCTGACATCTGTGGCACTGGATTATAGATTGTTTCTAAAATAATCTTAAATTGATGGATCATTGCTCCTTTCATTTGGCCTTGACAAAAAGTAGCTCTGGCATTTTCTTTCACTTTTTATGTTGTAAATGGTGTATCACTCTTCCTGTTCTTTTTCTTGCCAAAAAAAGAATACTTGCCTGTTTTATATGGATTTTCTCTTTCAAAAACTCAATTTCACCTAGTAGCTACAATAATAGCTTTAACTGTACATATTTGGTTTTGGTTTGCTTTGACTTTTTCTTTTGTGGACAGATGAAGAAAATATTAGTTACAGAATTTCACTGGTAAATATTTGTAATTTAAAAAGGCATAAGGTCCTAAACTTAAAATTATTTTACTGAGGATGGATTGACTTCATTCCTTCTTTCCCTCCAGTAATTGTATTTTACCACAGATTTTTTAACTACTCAGACTTTCCATGTTTCCAAGTTTGCTTGGTTTATATTTTTTTGTTATTATGGTGATCAAAACAAGTACAACTGCATGAATAGATAAGAATATTTTCAAGAGATTTTCTTAATACAAGAATTATTATTCTAGTGTTAAGCTTAGAGGCCCCAAATATACATGGTGTGTTTAGTGCCACTTTCCAAAACAATGAACCACAACAGATAGCTGGTTCCCCCCGTCACCAACACACACCATGCACATCTTCCCTTCCTTCATCCCACACATTCACCTCCTGAGAGGTGAGCAACAGCAGACCATGTGACGGCAATGGCTGGGCTCAAACAGGACTTTGCGTGCAGGATGGCATCTCTAGGAAAAACAAGAGGAATTCTGATGCAGAAAGATGGCAAACAAGGACAGAGGAGTTAGCCATTCATCTTCCATTTTTTTGTGTCTACATAACAAACATAGGATCTCAGCATCTTGCTGCAAATTTTATAGATAAAGGAAGTCAGTCCTCCTCTCCCTTCAGTAAATTGAGCTCTACTACCACTGTTCTTCACCATGGGCCATATCTTCATCCATGATCCACTGCCACCTTCTCCCTGCATGGTGTCTCTCCTCTAGCTTCATCAATGCTGTCCATTACCAACACCACCTCATTGCAAAACCATAGCTGATGCTAAACTGATGATCTCTAAAGTTACGCAAGATAAGTAACTTTTTTTCTCCTGGTGAACTAGCATCTCTACCCATGCTGATGTCATCTGCAAATACTTGTAACAACCTCAACAGAAGCCAAGTCCACAAGGAGGACCCACGTTTGATGTATATGCTTCTGCATAAGTGGCATTAAGCAAAACACCAGTAATAAAAAGTCACCCCTGTAACAAACATTTTTTTATTATGATAAAAATGTGTGTTGTCCATCAGAAGCACTTGCAGTCATTTGCTAACAAAACTACTAACTTTTGAGACTTTCCAAACTCGTAAGAGATGATATGCTAATATTACCCAGAGGAAAATTGGGTGGTTTGGTTTTTTCATTTATAATGAAGACGTTATATTTGAAGAAATTAATAGTTGAGCCAATCTTATTAGTGCCATATGGAGAGTGGCTTTTTTTGCAATGGACACCATAGTTACAAACATAAGGCAGAACTAAGTAATGTTTCCTATTTATATATGGGGAAAAAAACACAAATGTTGATGTTCAAGGAAAGTAGTAAACAGGATTGGCAGAAATCTACACGACAATGCTCTTTGCTGTGTAATCCATGCACTAACATGAAAGAAACTTTTTCTTAAGTGACTGAAACAATTATGTCTTAGGAAGTTTCTTTTGTTTACAGTGTAGCTTGCTGTAAATTCAGTAACAGGTATGGGAAAACAGACAGCCATAATGATTTTTAAATTGCTGTCTGGATTTAAAAAAGATAAGTGAGTGACAATGAGAGAGAGGGGGGGAAAGCAGAACTTGGCTTCAACGGTCTACTTGAAATATTTAAGTTAAAATTAACAGGTAAAGGAAGCATCCATAAATTCAAGCATTTAAAGTTACGTTTAGTTCACATTCCTTGGTAGACCTGTGAAATTTATTTATAAAATATGTATCTTCATTTACTAGTCTTTCCAACCTAATATATATTAGACATTCTGGAGGATTGAGGAAAATGGGTTTCTACCTAGTTCATACTCACCACTGCAGAGATTTATGTGAAGCTGCCTACCTAAACTCCATCTATTAAACCTATATTGTTCTTAGACCACAATTCTCCATCCTTAATGTCATTCCCACAAGAATATTAAGTCTTAATACAGACATAAGATCAACTTGTAGTAATAATAGTCCTTCTCTTGTAATTTTGCGTGTAATAAGGATATCAAAGGTTATAATCCTTATCATTATTTTCTAAGTCATCTCATTAAGGTATGTGGTCTCAGTGTCTTTCAAGAAACTTTGTGTCAGGATAAGGCATGCAAAAGTGTTTAGTTATATAAATTTCACAATCCATTTCAGACCATACTAACTTTATTGGATTTAAGATAGCAGAAGGAACGTGTTTCATATGAGCTCTATATTAAGGGACTTATTTTGATTTCCGAACTCTTTCAGTGCTAGAGACCATGTCAAGAGAAGCACAGAAGCTTCTCCCTGGAGCCACCAATACTGTTGACACCAGAAGTGTTCAATTCCATTAGCATAAATAGCAATCCCTATTTTAGGTATCTAAATGTATGAGCTTAGAAATTATTGCCTTATAGTACACACACTAACTAATGCTCATTTACCAGAAATCAGCAAATTGTGCCCTTATATGCGAGTACTGGAAATGGGGCTCTAGACCTCCACCCCACACACATCTTGACTGGAGCTGACTCTCCTTGCCTTGTCCGTCAGGTTGACAGAAGTTCTCTCTTCCCTCCTTTTTCCTTTCTCTTTGATAACTTCACTAAAAAAAAATCCATGTTAGGAGAATCAATAAAAAAGAGCCTTTATATACAGCAACAGTGACTTCTTTGACATCCCCCTTTTTTTAACCAATTCTTTCATTTTGTCAACAGGATAGCAGCCAAAGAATCCGTGAATCTTATGTCAACACAAAGCTTAGGAATTGTGTTTGGACCAACACTCCTTAGACCTGAAAAAGAGACAGGGAACATGGCAGTCCACATGCTGTACCAAAATCAGATAGTTGAACTTATGTTGAGCGAGTACAGCAAGATCTTCGGCTCTGAGGAAGACTGACAGACAGGGCCTGTTATTGAAAGCATTCACATCTGTCTCGACGTCTAATATTTTTACATTTCTGTAAACATATTTCTGAAATATTTCTTTTTCTTTCAAGTGACAGATGCCTCATTTTGTGAAAACTTAATGATGATTTTGTGTTTAATTTTCAAACATTGGAATAAAAAATATTGTCAACATTTGCCTATATGTATTCTGCATTAACCCTTTGAGAGTTTCATTATGCTAGCACTCCAAGTGTCATTTTTTTTTTTGCAAGCTGAGCATACAGCATATGGCCAAAGACCATCGAAAATGCTGTTTACCAACATATGCAGTGGCACAGAAAGATAAATAATAACTGAGAAGATCTGTGGAAAATAGATTAAACTATATATATTAAGAACAATGAATTAAAGCAGTAATACCAGATCATTTGTACCTAATCTGAGTAAAATTTACCTTCCTCTTTGATATATATGGGAAGTTAAAGACATGATAAATAATCAAGTCGCTTAGCTCAAGAGTTAAAAAAAAATTACATTTAATATTTCTAAACAACAACAAAACAACAACCACAAGATAGAATGACACTATTTGTGTAACAGTGACTAAAAAAAAATAATTAAAAATGGAATTGCAACTTTGGCATTTTTACTTAAATGCAGTACATGAAATGAAGACGTTGCATGACTGCTCATTTTAATGTAACATCCATTTTTATTCTTCATCACACTGTACATCTGCCCGCTTTCTCCAACTATCTCATGTTCTGTAGCATTTGTATTGTGCTCCCGAAGATGCTTTATTGGTGAACTACATTAAATTCATCTAGAAAGAACTTTTAAAAAAAAGCCTTTTCATATGCCCTTAGGATTACTTGGCTAAACTTGAATCAATTTATGCATTTGATGGTTAGTTTCAGTTGTCATGGATAAACAAAAGGGTAACTGTCTAGAATATATCAAATATTGTTTCATTTTGAAATGTATGTTTCCAGCTATACGCATCTCCTACTCTGTTTTGTAAAAGTATTCTGCTGATAAGATGTAGACTTATGTTTGACAGCTTTTTAATCAAGTTCAAAGAGAATAAATAAAACTAATCCAGTGTGGTAAAGAGTCTGTCTGGTTATCGATTTGTTCAGAAAATGAAAAATAAACCATGTAAATAAGATGTGTGAAACACAGATCTAGAAGCAAATATTTAAAGCAATTAAAGACCCCAAAACACAGGATTAATGCATAGATCTGCTGTGCGTGAGAGATATGTCTTCAATATCACCTCAGCAGATCATGGATTACTTCAGTTTTTACTTAGCATCATTTTGCAAAATACCATCTTATTCGTGAAAGGTTGCTCCTCAGAGCAGTCATTTATGGGAACAAACATATAATGAGGCCTAATTGTTAACTAAGACCAGACTCTTTCATCAGGTGCTAACACAGGCAAAAAATAGCACCAAGAAAACATTGTAATTGGCCCCAAGATGTTTTCTGACTTCATACATGTCTGAAAAAGTCAAGCAAAACAGAGGGGTAGTGACCAGTAATTAAAACTAAAAACACAAAACAAAAAAAAATCTTCCCATATCATGAATATCCAACATAATAATTTCTGAACAAAACTATAATGTTCTGAAGAACCCAAATTCACTTTATTTCCAAAAAAATATTTTTCATGTTAATGTCAAGCCATGACTACTTAAACAGTAATGCTTTTCAGCGTAGTTGTCTTTAGGCTATTTTAATAGCAACAAACCAGGCGCTGTTTATAGCCTGTGGAAGTGACTGGAACAAAGATAGTCAGAAGTTCAGTCTATTCTTTAATAAAGGCCATTCTCACATTATGGCCCCCTGGGTGCTCACAGTCATGCTATTGAAGTAATTTCTGCTGTTACTGGAAATGAAAAGTTCACTTGTTTCTTGGATCCTGTTGCACTCAGAAGAAAAGATTCTTAATTAATTAATTAATCTCCTTTTGAGCTTTCTTTGGAGCATGGACACTCCTCTTTCCTTGTTTTTGTAAGGAAAACAAGGCTTATGAAATGAACCCGTATCTTTCTGAAGATCAACTTGTTTGGGGGGGGAGGGTTTGAAATGAAACAAACTTTTGGACTCATAAGCCTTTCTTTGGTTTTGAAGGGTTCCTTACATGAATGTTGTACAAATATGCTGACTTCTCTACTAAATGCTTTGTTAAAGATAGAAGCCTGACACGTGGATAGCCAGTTCTGGAAGGACATAAGTGGCTCTCATCAGAGGAGTGTATACATCCAGGTTGTATAGCAGATGTCTACCTTTTCTCATCCTGACAACAGAAAGGAATAGCCATGCCTTGCTGCCAAGCTGCTTCCTTCCCCAAGAGAATAATCTTCTCCCTGTCTCCCTTGATATCTACGTTAACTCAGTGAGAAAAATTACTGACTCAACCATTAGTCAAATAGCCAGCCCCACAGCTCCTGCCATCAGCCCCTCAGGGTAGAAAGCAGCTGGACATCAGATAGTAAAAGTGAAAAGAAAAGAAAAAAAAAAAAATTAAAAAATATTTGCAAGCCTTAACTGTAGTGGGGTTACTTTTTTCCTCCTGCTCAGGTAGTTTGCAATTTGGTAACCAAGCTCAGAGCTCAGGGCTCCCACAAACTCTCTTTCGTTGCTGGACGCATATATTTCTAAGTCCCAGAAGGGTCTTAGAAATGGCCTCCATCCAGCATGAGCAATTCTCTGGGCCTATATCACCACCACATTGCTCCTCCAATTGTTATTTATAAGAATATTTGCTATGACTTTGTAAAAGTTTTGCTCAAACTTTGCTAAACTTTTAGCAAGTGAAAATTAGACTTGCAGAAGACCTTTTTTTCAGGAACTAGCTTCAGTTTGAGAAAGACTATAGATACTTTGAGCAGGGAGCTATCACTATTCGTAGTAAATGATCAGAAACAAATATGTCTGAAAATCAGTCTGTTTACCTGCATCTTCTCCCTATGCAGAGTATCTTCTACGCAAACTCGTGATAAGATAGCTGTCCTAGTAACTGGGATTACTATAAAGGAGAGAGATCAGAAAGAGACTTGTAACAGAACTGAAAAGGGCATTTCCAGCTAGAAATATTTCTCATTAAAATAAAAATTTTAAAAAATCGATTTATTGAATCTTAAACTTTTGCAAGAATTGTCAGGTTTTAACTCAAGAAATTCAACTGCAAAATAGAATTTCTGAGTAAACAATGAGAAAGACTGACTAGAGCTACAGCTAAAAGAGGACATGCAAACAGCCCTGAGCAAATTTTCATCCCTCTTTTTCTTTACATATATATATATTAAGAGCAACATGCATTTTAATAGTTTTTTATTTCTCTGCTAGGACAGCTACAGTGCAGGTAATATTCAGCCTGTTTTTGCAAGCACTCAAGAACTTCAGCTAATCAATTGCTACCTAGTATATATAGACCATATGTGGAGTTTGGGAGAGAGCTGGAAAGTAAGTTGGGACCACAATCACCACCGTAATCAGGCAGTGTAAAGATTTTACATGGCTAATTCTCAGACAAGGCTGAAAGACAAGCCTCAGGGAATGCACATATTATCACAGCACAGCAGGTTCCCCCACACTGCATTCCTGTCTCAGAAAGGAAACATGGAACATAAGCAAGCTGAGCATAATCACAGATACAAGTCTCAGTCGCGAGTTCTGACTTTTGGAGGATGCATAAATGGGGCCCAGGGCAATGCTCGTTTTGCAGAACATGGAACCTTCCCTAGCATCCACTTCAGATTAAAACAAAAAAACCAAAACCAAAAAAAAAACAACCCTTGCCTATGGACCAAGGGTAACAAACGACAAAAATCTCCAGTAAGTAGCCTGCTGAGGTTGGGCCATACCCAAAGCCTTCACTGCTCAAGTGACTAGTTGACTAGTAGGCTTCACTGAGTGAATGCTTGCAGGATGCTCCTGAAGCAGAAATCTCGTTCTTGTGTCAGTTCACCCTGTGTTATCACAGCAAATAAATATACTCTATCATTACATATTGCACACGATTTTTACACTCAGCAATTGCATACTTCCAAACATACCTGAAATACTACGGGTATTAATGCCTATTTTTTCCTTACGGATCCTTGTTACAAAGATCTGGTTGAACACTGAGTATAAAACATGAGCCCTCACTTTAGTTTTTCAGCCAAATCATATATTGAAGTCAAAAAGACCTGCACTCAAAACTCAAGATGTGAGAACTGGTGTTCTCACATCAGTGGTGTGAGAAACTGAGGCACAGAGCCAGCCATGTCAAAAGAGAACACTGCATTTTAGTGCTAATTTTATTCAGCTTCATTTTTTGTTGTTTTGTTTGGGTTTTTTTCTAGAAGCTTCATATTCTACAACCTTGCTTCCTCTAAATTCACCCATATAATCCAGTATATGAGTTGTTACAGGCACTCAGCACTGCTCATCCCTGCAACTCGAGAGCAGGGTAACCTCAGAGGAAACAGGAACTAGTAGAACTTTGCCTTTCAGACTCTTCACCGTGGTGAAGTTTGCAGGCTTTCTGAAGTTTACTCTTAAACCCTCAGAGATACTTCAGAAGTGGAGGCAACATACCATCACACAGAAAAGCAGGCTGTCCGCGCATCTCCAAAAACCACACACTGTAAAACCTGGGGCGACATCTTACACCTTCAGTAGAAGCTGAAAGCATTTTTAATAAGTTTAAGAACCCTAAAACACTGCACATTCAGAATGCATGCCAATTAATTACCCACAAAACACTACCACTTTAGAGTGCATTTCTGTTAATAAAAGGCAGACTCATAAATTTCATGATTCTCCTCCACGTGTGTCAAAATACAATTCTTATACTCAGCTCTTATCCATATGTTTCTTGGCTGCATGTGTGGGAGACAAAAGGAGTGACTACCTAGCCACCAGTAATTTCTATATTGTCTCAAAGCTCAGAAGCATTCAAAGAAGTGGCTCAGAAGCTTTTTGAATGTTTTCTGGTTGCAATTTTGGGTACATGGAGGTGTGGCCTTGGTTCTGGAAAATGAAAGTGACCATATTAAAAGCCATTCAACTGGTTCATTGCTCAGTCTCTAGCCTACCCACTGCAGTGCCAAAGGTGCAAGAAACCCAACCTTTACATCTAGCTTTCCCACAGTGGATGTTTTTTTGTAGCCCCAGGCAGCAAATGGTTTTAAGTACATGGCTGAACACCCGGTATACATTTCTATCTTCATGTAGTTTCTGTCACTCATTATCCATTTTTAATCCTGCCAGGCTCTTTGTCTTAATGGTACCTGATGAATTTCCCAGGTTAATTATGCACCATGTAAGAAAATATTTTACTTGTATCACTTTTAAATTCATTAGCTTTTAGTATTATTGCATAGCACTCCACTTGCTCTTGATTTATGGGAAAGGCTAAATAGGATTGTCTGACTGATCTCTTCTGGCAATTCGCTCTCCTATATACCACTAACATATCACCTCTCATCTGTCTCTTAATCAATTTAACCTTCCCTCATATGGAAGATCTGCCACACCTCTTATAACTTGCTCTGTCTTTCACTGGGTGCTCTGTATATCCATTCTACGCTTTTAAACAAAACCCTAAGTATTCAGGGTGAAAGGATCCTTAATATTTTCATTATTGATCTCTTTTTAGCTCTTAAAAGAATCAAGCAGCATGTTTGTAACAGATTGTTCCTCTGCACTGAAGAACTGTCCCCAGTGCCACCCACAGACTAGATTCACAAGGGAATTTGGGGAATTAAATGCTACTTCTGGTCCACACAGAGAACATAGCAGTGCTGCTAGTTTCTCCCTTGTGGCTATCTCACCATGCAGCTATCCAGATTTACATCAGCAGCTTCAGCCCCACAACCCTGGCAGCAGCAAGAGGAGGGAAGGGAAGGTAGGAAGAGGCTGCCCAAGTCTGCTCCTGTACTGCAACCCAAAGCAAGAGGAGAGAAGGCAGGGTGGGAAGACTGCTCAGGTCTGTTCCTGTGCTGTGACCCAAAGCACTGGGAGCAGGAGCTACTGAGGGAGGTTTCAGAGTCCCCATAGGATTAATCATAATGTGTTTGAACGTATAATAACAATGACAACACACATGCCATATGTCCCACATCCACCTCTAGCATATCCAATGTACTTGCTTAGCAAAGCAAAACCATCTACATGTGCGCACTTTAGCTCTCTTTCCAGTGGACACTGTTCTGTAGGGCTGAGAGTTAATGGCAATTTCTTACCGGTTGGGGTGGTGAAAGCCTGTCTTCTAAGTCCAAAATCCAATCCAAATTGAAGCCTTTTGACACTGCAATAGCCAGAAATTTCTACATTGTGACAGATTGTATTGTGTAAGATGTATTCAGCCCGGGAAGAAAATAAGTTCTGTGGCAATCAGTTTGAAGGTTCTAGTACTTGCCTAAACCACTTTCGCCTTAGTTTCTGAGCCCCTTGCAGTCTTTGTGATATTGACTTACCCACAGGACACTCATGTGAAAGACTGCTTTTGCCTTGTTTTTTTGATGTTGCAAAATTCAAATGAATCCTACGTTGTCTCAGGCACATGGACCTGGAACCTACTATGAGTTGGGCTAGGGTCCTACACAGTGAATCAGCTCCCCCAGGACAGCTGCAGTCTAAGACTGAATCATCATAGGCTGATCATGAAGCATCTAGGTGATACTGTACAGATAACTGGTTTTTAGTTTGAGATCCACACTTAGCTGTTAGCCAAATGGAATTTCACAGATTCTGCACAGTCCCAGGCCATGCAGCAGTGCAGGAACATAGAACTGATGATTACCCTTCTCCATAAGACTCTTGAGTTCAAACAAAACAACACACTTATGTTGGTTATTCCAGGTTTCCCAAGTGCTGTTGGTTGGAAAGCAAACTGAGTTTCCTTTTGTGCTTATGACATGCTTCACCTCAAATGTGAGAACTGAAAGATAAGGCAGCAACAAACATGCCCTAATAAGCAAAATACAAGCATCTTCTTGAGAATGGTAGTACTATTCTTTTTCACATCATGTCTCTTTGAAGTGTAGATAGCCAAAACCATTGGCAATACTTTCCCTCTGGTGCTGCAGTTTTTGAGAGTATTATGCATATTGCAGATGCAGTTTTCTTGCAATAGATTGAAAAAAGAAATAATCTTATTAAAAATGTAAAAGGATTTCAGGGTTCTGTGCATACTCAGAGAAAAGAGAGATGTCAACAATAAACATGCCATCTGAACAATACGGAAGGACCTCTGTCCCATGGGTATAATAGATGTTTTATTAATAACTTGCTTTATATATTTTTCTCATTTCCCAAAACACTAGCAGTGAGGGGAGGGAGGAATGGGCTCGGAAATCAAAACATATCCGTGACTGGACGATGCAACATCCTCCCTGAAACACAAGGCAATGAACTAAGACCTGGTGCATTTACTGGATTCACATTCTACTGCCCAGGGTGCTCTTCTACCATCAGAACACCCTGGCACAGGGACAAAGACTCGCCAATTCTCAAGAGTCCATCACAGAGCACATTAGCTCCAGCTAATAGACAAAAAGTTGGGCCTTTTAAGTGGCTAAAGTGGGCTCAGCATAAGCATTGAAAAAGGTGTACGATTTGCAAGTTACTCATTCCTGTGATAGCTGGACAGGGTGTAAGAATGAATGAGGGAGGACAGAGACCTTTTTTCCACTTCCTTGAAGAAACAGAGCAGATGCTGCCACATACAACTGTTTTTTTTCCCTAATTAAAGTCAGCTTCATTCTGTCAGGTAGAAGTCCCAGCCATAGCCAAAGGAGAGAGATGCTTCTCTGCTCCTCTAAATACCTTCCACCTGAGCATGTATCCAGACCCTCAGGCAGTTTACCCTTATTTTTCACTTTTTTGCTATTATATTATTTTTCTTTATACACAACCTGTATATATGAACCTCTTTGGAAATACTGTTCCTGTAGTATAAGTCCTTAGTAAACTGGTTTCTCAAATAATATCCCAAATGGCTTTAAGGAAGCTAGGCAAATACAGGGGCAGGGGTGTCAGGGACATGGAATGTATTAAGGCAGAAAGAGCCTAAAATAAATTTTCCTCTTCCATTTTCTGCCAATATATATGACTCATGTTACTGTGGAACATTACTTGGTTTTTTGATAGCCTACCCTGTACAAATTGGGTCTTTGCTACAGAAAATAGGTGCTGCTAGAGAAGGCTGTGGTCTTATTAAATGCAAAGAAAGGTGAAGGCTCTACCTCAGAAGCAATACCATTTTTCCCTAAAATCATCAGCAGACACTTGTTAGGAAAATATTGCTTTGAAAAAGTAGTAAAGAAAGGTGAACCTTGAGATCTATGTTTGCAGGCTCAGCCAGGACCGTGCTGCATGCTCTGCTCAAGCACCTTTCAATGGCTGGCATCACAAGAAACTACCTAAAAAGCCTTTCCAGGTTGAAGAGATTCATACTTATTCACATAAGGCTTTAATTACTTCATATCCCAAATAGTTTCTGCACAGTCAGATCTTAGATTTTACCTTGTGAAGGCCAAAACCTTTTAAAATCCTCTTCTTATCTGTACAGTTGGATATTCATTCATAAAAGATTTTAAACATTTGACCCCAAACATGGCTGAATGTGGAAAGAATCTGTCACTCACGTATTAGTTTGCGATTCCCTTTTCTGCTTTAATAAAAGTGTGCTTTGCAAGGCTACTGGGGTCACAAGGTGTGCTTCTTGCCTTTCCTATAGCAGCTCTCCTGAAGCAACCAGAACTTATCGGATAGAAAGGAAAAAAAGCACCTAGTTAAGAACCAAGTGTGCATCTGTCTCAGGCCACTTGCCAAGCATTATGTGTGGAGGGAGGGTGGGCAAATTTTCTGCTATTAGAAACTGCTCCTTTTGGACTCCTGTAGCATGGGTGACAGACGCCACACAGTCAGGTCTTGGGACTTTCTGTGCTCACCTAATGATGAGGAAGTTGTGGGATTTGTCAGAAGTTCATCTGACCATAAACATGCCAAAGGCTCCCGAGGTTTAGATGGCTCTGATTTACTTATTTAGACTTACACCATGCCTAGTTGTCAAAACACAGGTACACATACAAAATAGCAGATGGGTCTGACAATTATCTCCAGGAACCCATGGACAGGTTGTGTCTAAAGGAGTCCAGATGTGTCCTGTGTCACTAAGTGGTGGGAGCAAAGAGAGCATGGGAGAACACTGTCAAAATGGATAGACGGTTTGGCAGGAAAAATCTGAATCACTTGGGGTATTTGGCACATTCTAGATTTTCTGATGCCCTCTAAAGAGACTGTGCTTATGGAAAGATGTCGCCTGAAAACCTTAGACTGTAGCTTGATGAAAAATCTAGTCCTGCCCTTGAATCTCACACTCCAGCCCTCGCCCATCTCCTGTACGGACAGGAGAGGGGAACATGTTACTATAGCCAGAATGGCAACTGCTCATAAGCTTATTCTATTAATTTCACATGACATTAATTTCACATGACACCCTTCTGATGTTATTAACAAGGGAGAGGAAGAAGAGGCAGGTAGCCAAGTGCCCTGTGCTGCTACATTGATCTCTTGCTGTGCTGTGCACTGCTCAAAAAAAGAGCACCCTCAGCAGCCTCCTGCCACCACAGATGAAGCAGGTGAGATCACTGTCCATGTTCTCAATGAGGATAACGATTTTTACAGCCTTGGTCCATCTCCTGGCGTAAGAGCAGTCCCAGTGGTACTGATTTTTCTTACATAGTCACTGTCTAGTCAGTAAGAACCTGAGATGGATTTTACCATCCTTCTGGTGATAGAGGCACATAGAGAGGCAGATGTAGAGGCTGTATCAGACACTAAACCCTTTTCAACCCTTTTTGTCTCCCCATCACTTCATCAACCAAACCTAAAAATTCTTGAAGGGCTGTTTCATGTGAAATATCTGTGAAAAAGGTTCAAGCTCACAGAGAAACATCTTTGCTTAACATCCACCATGCTGATGGCTGTACCTTAATTACTGTGCATACTGTACCGGTGACAGTAAATATTAGTGCTGTGTGCTACAGAACAAATATCCCTCAATGAAAAATTCAGATGATACCGAGCTTTTTATTAGTGCAGTAATGGCTTTCTCACACATTTAGCTGATTTTTAACTCAACCTGCTAGGGGAAGGAAATTACATACTTTTTGTTGAATAAGATAGCACTGAGATTATATGAAGGTGCATATTTATATGTAAAGAAATGTATGCCACATTAATCTATTTTTATGCTTTGCAGTACATGCTGATAAGTCACTTGAATGCCAAGATTCATTAGTAAATTGGGAGTGATATAGGTGGCCCTATGATAAAATAAAATACATGTATTTCATTTAAGAATGCAAAAATTTCAGTACTTCTGTAGAATATCTTAGACCAATAACTGGGATCATACGATCTAAGGATTAAATCTTTGGACCCTTTATATAAAGGAAATTTTGTGTCCATTGAACGCACATTAGTAATACAATCTGTCCAATATTGTATTGTTCTGTCATTTCTCTATGGATCATATTAGTCAGTGTCCTGTTAACATCAATTTTATCATACTGTCATAATATTATATTGAAATGAGATCTGGCACTTTTGGGGTCCTGTGCAAGATGAAAAAATGGGTCTCCAGCAGTCTTCCTCTTAGATATAATTGAAAAAGAGGCAAGCATGAGGGCATGCTGTGATTCACGCTGCCAGAGAGTGATCCGGAATCATTCAGATGATGAGTACATAGAGAACGCCGTGCAAAGAAAGATGGCAATTTGTTGTACTAATGTTTTGAAAATGAAAATTTCTAGCTGTTTTGCAGAGGAGCTTAGTAGGAAAAGGAGAAGAAAAAAAAAATAATAATAATAAAATCCTTTATAGTCAAGCCAGATTATTTCTGTTGGTTTTGGAAAGGCTGCACTGCAAGAAATGTGTTTTCTCGAGAATGGTGTAAAACATAAATGAACATTGCTTTAGTGACTAAATAAGTATAAAATACAGGAAATGAAAGGAAAACAGCAAATGAAAAAATTTCTCTCCCTTTCCTTGAGGATTAGTTACACAGAAGATTCCAGAGGCACCTTCCAGGCTCCTTAAACAGAATCTCTGATCATCACTGTGGCCACTTAGCCATAGGGATGGACACCTACATACACTCAGTACTTCAACTCCAAGACTTTCTGCCACCAAGCAGAAAGCTAAGCTATCTGACAAGCACCAGCAGGAATGAAAAAAATACTTCTAATTCTTCCCAAATAGATAATAAGTAATGATATTAGTGTCCTATTCCTTCAGTGTTTCCACTGAGCTTTAATTCTAATGTATCAAACAAGCGCTTCCAACCTTTGTTTAGTATCCATGTTTTCAATATTGGTGCACAGTCAGTATTAAAAAGGTACTATTATTTGTTGTTGTTGTCCTTTGTTTTGATTAGCTTTGTTCTTGGTATCATCATTTTGTACTGAATAAAGCAAATTTAGTACCAATGATGTCCCTTTCTTAAGGATTTTGTTGTTAAGGACTTCCAAGTTCATGCAGCTGGCCTGTCCCCAAGAGAACGACCCAGCCACCTGACCTGAGTCTTCTTTCAGAAACAGAACCAATCTCCTGCAAAAATCAAACCCTGCCTTTGGTCCCTGTTTCAGAAGCGATGCAGTCCGAGACCTGTGGAGAAAGCAGGACCACAGGGCTCAGTTCAGCCTTACAATGTCCAGGGGAACACTTCCTCATCAAATACATGAGAAAATTTATTTTAGTGACTATTCTCTGCAGATATCACATTGTATGGTAATGACTCCTGTATTTGCATGTTGGAACAGACAAGATCAAAATCAGTATTGTTCAGCAGGCTTTAAACGTCCTTTAATATATGATACATAATCCACATTTTTGCCCTTCATTTTGCAGTTTAACTTCATCTTGGTCACCTAGCTAGCCATCACCATCCTCTGCATTTATTGGTGACATTTTTAAAACATTGTTTCTTGTTCTCCTTAATGTATCTGGTTTTCCCATTGCTATTTAAATTTTTACAAGTCTCTGTACACTGAAACAGCCAAAGTGTGATCTTTCCAGCAGAAACGAGGAGACTCCTTTGCTTAGGAGGAACTGCAGGAACATATGTGCTTTGCAGGGCTATGAATGACCCAGAAATAGATGATTCCTAGGAAAACAATATTAAGTGCTGAGATAGGCAATTTACTACACATGCAAGTCCAGGTGAATGGGGAATCTTCAAGAAACTCCCATTGAGCTGAAATTTGGAACATTTTTATAGCTTTCAGTTTTGAGGTCACAGTCATCCGAACTGGAAACTCAAAAATGACTTCAAAAAGGCAAATGCTAACTAGATTTCACACTAGATTTCATTTTACTTGGCATTACAGAAAGAATGCAGGTATTAAATAGACTGTTTCCTGTATACAATAAGGTTAATTAGTAGCAAGGGATGGAAATCAGTGTAGACATAACTCTTTTAGACAGGTATCAAAAATAATCCCCTGATCCCCACAGACCCCAGCTGCACTGAAAGAAGAACAATATAAAAGATTCTTTAAAAGAAATTTTTCAAACATTCTCCAGGTGTCCCAGCTATATTTAAATAGGCCCGTGGCCCCATGTGTACTCCAACCCTTTCTGCTCTACAGTTCCCTTGCTCCAAGTTAAATGAGCAGAGTACTTGCACAGAATTTTGAGGTGCAACATAAAGGATTTCTGTACAAAGAGACTGGGATTGCAAACCGAGACAGACAGGAGAACAAAAAGAAGAATATATGCTGGACTGAATGGGACTTTCCTAAGCTCCTTATCAATAAGGTTAATAAGGGTCCATGCAATTTACTGATCACTATGATGCAACTGGGCTGGAGCTATAAAGGAGCTACATAGATACCGGGTTTTAGTGCTTCTCATGGCCCGCCACATTAAAGTCCCTTTACCCTTCCCCTGTCACCCCACTCAAGACAATGAACTCCAGTCTGTGTGATTGGCCTCACTAAAATCCGTGGTCTGCTATTATGCTTCTACCTGCCCTATTTAAGTAGATTAATAATTATTTTCTAGAATTTGATCCTCCAGTCCCTTTGTAATTGAAGCAGTAATGCTCAGATATTTCAAAAAATGTATTTCTGAAAAATACATTTCCTTTTTTCTTTGGTTTAATTTTGTTATCCTCAATCATATGCATGATAGGAAAAAAAAATCCAAACTTCTATCTCCTTTATAAAATACATGTCATATCAAAAAGGTGACAAGAGGGGGAAAAGTAATTAGTGAGTTCACAGAGTTCAGTAGAAAAGTTAAAATAGAGTAACACATTACTTTTTATGTTAAGATTTCACAAGACAAATCTTGCCTGTGTTTTAATTGCATGTGACCC